>NC_080410.1:18585351-18908987 GCF_030265065.1 Corythoichthys intestinalis
AAGATTTGTTATTAATGAAAAAATGAAAAGTGTTCGTTGGCTGTCACTGAGGTGCATTTGCAATTCCCGACACAAAAATAGCAATATAAATGACTCCCAAGAACGGTCAGAGACGTAAGACAACCAGAGGATATAATAAATTAGAAAGACATTGGCATATGGTGGTAAAGCATAGCTTGCTGAAACAGGAGAATGTCATCGTCACTGTCGTAAGGCAATGCACACAAGAAAAAGGTTTCGATAAAGCTACCTCTGGAGCAGGTCAGCTCTTTTTCTGCCCTCGACACTCAAGCCATCTCTTTAACTGAACATTTGTATATTCTTCCACATCTTTACCAGTGAATTTAGCACCAGCGACATCATTTTCGGACAGAATTGGTAGGTTTAGCTCAGTAAACATCTCGTTCGTACACCATTTACATGCATCTAGCATTAGGGGCAAACGTACGTTTGAGCCCCCCCCTAGCAACAGTTGCTAACATCATGAATATTAATGTGCAAAGGGGACGTGTTACGTGCGGTACGCTATTGATCATGCCTTGAAGCAACTGATGCAGAATGGTAAGTATACAACTTAGCTGAAACAAGAACAATTTCTCCTCACACAATGGGCTCTGTGCATGCAGTAGTACTGCAATTGATCTAATGTTGCAGGTGACCCGCCTGTCGGCAGATAAACACATTATGGCAACACGGAAATACCGCATTTATCTAAAACCCGAGCTGAACGAAGCGGGACACAACTATTTGACATATTCCCATCTCCTTTTAAGCTTTCGACGACATATTTCCCTTGGGAGGTACAGTGCCTTGCGAAAGTATTCGGCCCCCTTGAATCTTGCAACCTTTCGCCACATTTCAGGCTTCAAACATTAAGATATGAAATTTAATTTTTTTGTCAAGAATCAACAACAAGTGGGACACAATCGTGAAGTGGAACAACATTTATTGGATAATTTAAACTTTTTTAACAAATAAAAAACTGAAAAGTGGGGCGTGTAATATTATTAGGCCCCTTTACTTTCAGTGCAGCAAACTCACTCCAACAGTTCAGTGAGGATCTCTGAATGATCCAATGTTGTCCTAAATGACCGATGATGATAAATAGAATCCACCTGTGTGTAATCAAGTCTCCATATAAATGCACCTGCTCTGTGATAGTCTCAGGGTTCTGTTTAAAGTGCAGAGAGCATTATGAAAACCAAGGAACACACCAGGCAGGTCCGAGATACTGTTGTGGAGAAGTTTAAAGCCGGATTTGGATACAAAAAGATTTCCCAAGCTTTAAACATCTCAAGGAGCACTGTGCAAGCCATCATATTGAAATGGAAGGAGCATCAGACCACTGCAAATCTACCAAGACCCGGCCATCCTTCCAAACTTTCTTCTCAAACAAGGAGAAAACTGATCAGAGATGCAGCCAAGAGGCCCATGATCACTCTGGATGAACTGCAGAGATCTACAGCTGAGGTGGGAGAGTCTGTCCATAGGACAACAATCAGTCGTACACTGCACAAATCTGGCCTTTATGGAAGAGTGGCAAGAAGAAAGCCATTCCTCAAAGATATCCATAAAAAGTCTCGTTTAAAGTTGGCCACAAGCCACCTGGGAGACACACCAAACATGTGGAAGAAGGTGCTCTGGTCAGATGAAACCAAAATTGAACTTTTTGGCCACAATGCAAAACAATATGTTTGGCGTAAAAGCAACACAGCTCATCACCCTGAACACACCATCCCCACTGTCAAACATGGTGGTGGCAGCATCATGGTTTGGGCCTGCTTTTCTTCAGCAGGGACAGGGAAGATGGTTAAAATTGACGGGAAGATGGATGCAGCCAAATACAGGAACATTCTGGAAGAAAACCTGTTGGTATCTGCACACGACCTGAGACTGGGACGGAGATTTATCTTCCAACAGGACAATGATCCAAACCATAAAGCCAAATCTACAATGGAATGGTTCAAAAATAAACGTATCCAGGTGTTAGAATGGCCAAGTCAAAGTCCAGACCTGAATCCAATCGAGAATCTGTGGAAAGAGCTGAAGACTGCCGTTCATAAACTCTCTCCATCCAACCTCACTGAGCTCGAGCTGTTTTGCAAGGAAGAATGGGCAAGAATGTCAGTCTCTCGATGTGCAAAACTGATAGAAACATACCCCAAGCGACTGGCAGCTGTAATTGGAGCAAAAGGTGGCGCTACAAAGTATTAACGCAAGAGGGCCGAATAATATTGCACGCCCCACTTTTCAGTTTTTTATTTGTTAAAAAAAGTTTAAATTATCCAATAAATTTTGTTCCACTTCACGATTGTGTCCCACTTGTTGTTGATTCTTGACAAAAAATTAAAATTTTATATCTTTATGTTTGAAGCCTGAAATGTGGCGAAAGGTTGCAAGGTTCAAGGGGGCCGAATACTTTTGCAAGGCACTGTACTAGTACCAAACCACTGAACTTTGACATCACCCCCAAATTATATATATTTCATATATCATTTCATGTTACATCCCAGTAGTTTGAAACATTGACAACAAAAATGGTTATATCACCTGGTCATTCCACTGCAGGGCTATTTTTTTTTAAGCTGGAATCCTAACCTAAAATTTCAGGAACACACAATACAAATCGACTTGCAAAGTAAATATCCAAGATTCTGTGTATTTCCACGCTTGGTGATTCATGTATCCCTGATTTATATACTGTACTTTAATATATAGTTACATATATACACGTAAATACTGTATTTATATACTGTACTTATATATGTGGTCAGTGAACCAAGAAGTGTGCAATCGGCAAGCCATTTTTTTCCCCTTTTTTTATGTACTTTGTACTTTGACCCCTGATTAAAACATTTTTATGCCATATGATTTTGCCCTTGGTCTTTATTTGTAGGGGTTAGTGTGTTATCATGAGCCTTTTTAGGATTTGTCCTGAATGGATATTATTATGAAAATATTAACATGATTGTAACTCACCTTTTCTCTGATTCACCATATCTTCTGGGCTCGCGGAGTTAATAGTTTTCCTGTAAAATGGAATACCACATTTACTTTTTCTCAAGTGGATTTTGAGATTTAAAAAGCACAGAGCTAAATTTAGAGGGAAGAAAGATAAATCTAAACATTTTGGCCAGGACATAATTGAAATTTGTGCACTGGACAGAGTGTTAAAGTCTCACTGTTACCTCAGGGGGTAGTTCACTGAATTAGATAGATTGGATTTCACTAAACCACAACACCTACTCCTTTTCTTTGTAAAATTTACCAAAAGAGGACCACACACTATTTTATTCCCAGTTGAAATCTCCTGCCGTTGGCCAGTGATGCCAGAGTGAAGAAGTCAAATAAGGGAGTGAGTCTTTTCATTATTGTGACAGTTTTCTCAACAATTTAATCATTTTAATCGGAACAATGTTTAATAAGTGTTGTGTAGGAAATTGCTCCAAGCGGTAAAAGCCGAATGGATTGCGCAGATCAAGCAGATTAGGATGAAGGTGAGTAGATCAGGGGAGGATTCTGTTGTTTGTTTAAAACATTTTACTGAAGACTGTTTTGACCAAGTGACAAATGAAGTGTTTCCAATTAAGGGATGTTGACAATGGAACCGAAACAAGAAGGCATCGTATTTTCAGATGATAAATTATTTGTTTTTCAATCGTTATGCTTGCTGTTTTGTAAAATCTAGAGGCATTAATGTAGGGTTCAGTATTCAGTATAGGTGCCACATTTCTGATGGAAATTGATCTAAAGCTAATGCCTCCATGTCGGACTGGTCACTTAGGCCATGTGATAGGGATTCTGCCTTTAGTTCAAACCTGTATACAGCGATCTCTTGTTACTTTGCGCTTCAAACTTTGCGCCCTCAATCCATTTTTTCAATTAAAAAAAAACAAAAATAAATACAGTATTTAAAAAAAAAAGTTAAGATATGTGCATGCATATTAGGGCTGTCAAAATTATCGCGTTGACGGGCGGTAATTAATTTTTTAAATTAATCACGTTAAAATATTTGACGCAATTAACGCACACGTCCCGCTCAGACAGTATTCTGCCTTTTGGTAAGTTTTACAGCAAGGCTTTTTGTGCTGTCTAACAGCGAACTCTTGTGATCGCTGTGCGACATTGTTTATTGTTTTCTTGCCAGTTCAATATGGCTGCCGATGTCTCGGGCTGACGCCTACGTTGTGATGTTGTGCTTAAATGATCCTTGGACAAGATTTGTCCGTAAGTATGGTTGTTGTAAAGAATGTACATATTATGTTAGTAAGCGAAATGTTATATTTTTTGTATGAGACGCTTTTTGTTTATGTTTAGTGAACCTGTATAGCGTGCTAAGCTAACGTTGTTGCTAATGCAATGCTTGTGTACTTTTTTTTTGTAGTTTTACGACGGTCTAAAGAAGACAATGGTTTGAGGCCATTTTATTAATAAATCAGATGAAAAAGGAAGAAGTCTGATTATTAAGGCGTCGTTCACTAGCTGTCTAGCTTTGGAAAAAGAAGACGCTTCGGAGTGAGGACAGCATAGACAGATTTAAATGACAGTAGAGTGAAATGCCCACTACAGTCCTTATGTACCATATGTTGAATGTATATTTCCATTTTGTGTCTTATCTTTCCATTCCAACAATTTTTGCCAATGGGCAAACCCATTGACAGTGTATCAAATACTTGTTCTCCCCACTGTATAATTTACAGAAAAATATGGCATATTTTATGAATGGTTTGAATTGCGATTAATTGCGATTAATTACGACTAATGAATTTTTAAGCTATAATTAACTCGATTAAAAATTTTAATCGTTTGACAGCCCTAATATATATATATATATATATATATATATATATATATATATATATATATATATATATATATATATATATTAGGGCTGTCAAAATTATCGCGTTAACGGGCGGTAATGATTTTTTTAAATTAATCAAGTTAAAATATTTGACGCAATTAACGCACATGCCCCGCTCTGACAGATTTAAATGACAGTAGAGTGAAATGCCCACATGTTAATTGTGTTTTATGGAGTTTTGCCGCCCTCTGCTGGTGCTTGGGTGAGACTGATTTTATAGGCTTCAGCACCCATGAGCATTGTGTAAGTAATTATTGACATCAACAATGGCGGGCTACTAGTTTATTTTTTGATTGAAATTTTTACAAATTTTATTAAAAAGAAAACATTAAGAGGGGTTTTAATATAAAATTTCTATAACTTGTACTACCATTTATCTTTTAAGAACTACAAGTCCCTCGATCCATGGATCGCTTTAACAGAATGTTAATAACTTTAATGCCATCTTGTTGATTTATTGTTATAATAAACAAATACAGTCCCTATGTACCATATGTTGAATGTATACATCCATCTTGTGTCTTATCTTTCCGTTCCAACAATAATTTACAGAAAAATATGGCATATTTTATAGATGGTTTGAATTGCGATTAATTGCGATTAATTAATTTTTAAGCTCTAATTAACTCGATTAAAAATGTTAATCGTTTGACAGCCCTAATGCATTTTCTTATTATGTACTATTCATTGTTTTCTTATAGATATACAGTGGGGCAAATAAGTATTTAGTCAACCACTAACTGTGCAAGTTCTCCCACTTGAAAATATTAGAGAGGCCTGTAATTGTCAACATGGTTAAACCTCAACCATGAGAGACAGAATGTGGAAAAAAAAAACAGAAAATCACATTGTTTGATTTTTAAATAATTTATTTGCAAATCATGGTGGAAAATAAGTATTTGGTCAATACCAAAAGTTAATCTCAATACTTTGTTATGTACCCTTTGTTGGCAATAACGGAGGCCAAACGTTTTCTGTAACTCTTTACAAGCTTTTCACACACTGTTGCTGGTATTTTGGCCCATTCTTCCATGCAGATCTCTTCTAGAGCAGTGATGTTTCCGTATTGCCCAAAGGCAGCCCCAAAACATCACAAAACTGTGTAATAAAAAACTAGCACATTTATATTTTACATTTTGTTTTCTTACTATACCGAAAATGAACCTAACCGTGTGCTCAAAACCGAGGTACGTACCGAACCGAGATTTTTGTGTACCGTTACACCCCTAGTAACGATATATCGATTCTTGACAGGAGCATATCGATAACCTTTTGGGATACAAAGTATCACGATATATCATCATTTTGATATTTTGTCACACCCCTAATGTTTTCATCGACTGACGACTCATAATTTTTCTCTTTTGGTACGCCACCTGTGTCAATCATGCCGAGGTAAACTGACACAAAAATGTTTAACACAATTTAAATAGTTATAGATTTGTGTGAGTTTTTATAATTGACTTTGAATACCTATTGGCAAGATTCAATCACAAAATTAGTTTGGGAAAAAAATGTGTCAGTGGGACTTTATGACGTATTCAAAAAACAAAACTGCAACCTGCAGGGAGGCTCACCTTGAGAGTTTCTGTTGATATTTCTCTCCAAATGTGGAATGAAGAACGATTAAATACGCTGCCAGTCCAGCATCACTCAGACTTGTGCGCCTTCGGAGATCACTCCAGAGTTTGTGCGACTCCCCAAGGTAAACCCTCCGGATGTCGTACTTCTTTCGGGATTCAAGACGTCGCTGTGCTCGGTCTGAGTCTGTAAGCCTGGGTCGGCCCCTGCATCGCCTTAATAGACATTTTCCTCGATCCCCTCCTTGTTCCACTACCTGGGTACCATCCGATTCTGTCTGGTTATGCGCCATTTTGGCAACAACAGCTGATGTTGTTATCCGGAAGTTGTATCCAGCGCATAACCGGAAGTACTTAAGGAAAAAACCGTTACGTGCCATTAGGACATTTAACTTTATTTACATGATATATATTGTTCTGTCACTGTCGACTATAAAATATATAAATGAGTAAAAAAGGACTGTGATATTTTTTCGTCAACATACTATTTCAAATTAATTAAAAAATAATTAATTTAAATAACGACAAAAATAGTGGAACTCTTATAAAGTAATGGTTGCCATACGGACCACACCACTGTGACACTTGCACTAAACGTGCAACTTGTAAACAGACGCAGGAATCCTACGTTAGACTTCCAGGCAGGCAGGCATGACGGACGTTTTAACCCATACATTTGTAAACTTAATGTCACAAAAGGACTCAAAGAAGGAACTCGGGGTGACCTCTCCAGCATCAACACAATGTGGTGTCCTATTAGTTGGAGAACACAATATGGGACGCTCCGTGTTGCTTCTAGCGGCTATTACAGCTGCCTCTCAGATGGGCATCAGGGTAGTGTTCTTCACCCAAACTCAAATCCAAAACCTGCCATTGTGTTTGCAGAAATGTGTTCCAGGTTTGAGTCCTGAAAGTCTAAAGGTAAGATCTAAAATTAGGAGATTCTCACACTGTTCTCAAGAAGCACAGGCACCAGTGTTAAAAGAAAGAAAAAAAGACTTAAAAGTTGAATGAATTTCTGATTTAACTTTTGTCCTTAAGTAAAACAAGAATTCAAATATTTTCTTTATCAGAAAAATACGGCATTTGATCAGGGTGTGTAGATTAAATAATAAACAATCCGTAGATGAATGAGGCACATAATAAAGAGTGATGCACGATAATACATTTTTCAACCGATAATTTCCTCCTCGTTCCAATCGATAACCGACAATGTCAAGCCGATAACTGTATTAAAAGATTTATGTAAAATTTTAAAGTATACACAAGAGAAAATATTATTGTGCAAAAATATAATTTATTGCTCTTTTTTTTCCAATATCAAATGTGAACAGGTATTAAATTCCAACGTCTAAATAAAGACAGATTGTCTGACATTGTGTAAAGGTAAACTTTTGGCAACAATTACTTACAGAGTAAATACCTAAGTTGCACAAAAATGCCTTCAAAAGTAAGCCATTCTTAACATTTAACATCACTACACTGCAAAAACACACCTCCTTAAAACTAATTAAATTCCCATGTTTTCAGTGTAAATGTATTGGAAATAAGTGAAATTATCTGCCAGCGCTTCAAGTATATTTCACTCAGATTTCTTGAAGAAAAATAGCTAGTTGAAAATAAGCTTAACAGCCTTATTTTAAGCAATACATTATTATACTGAATCCTAAAAAACGAAATGTTCTTTATTCAAGAATAGGTATGGTTAAAAACATTATTTGAAAGCAATTTTTTCTTGATTTAGGTAAAAAATGACCCTTTTTTTTTTTTTAGATGTTTGGGCTTGATAAGAACAAATGGCAATATTTACTTCAAGTAAGTGGACTAATATGGCGCAGTCATCTGTTAGCTAGTCTTTAACATTCAAAACAAGATGGGCAAAATGATTTGACTAGATTTAAGAAGAATGATTTTATTAAGACGTCATAAATTTATAGCGTACTGAATGCATTACTGATTGGCTTTGTGAGTGTGGTTTGGTGCATGTTGAAATTATCATCTAACCACTGTGCCGTCATGATAAGCATACATACTTGACATCACTTGTCCAGATGTAGTTTGTTTCACACATGGAAAATCAACCTACGCTAGTGACAAAGCTGCTATGATATCGCCTCAACACTGTTGTGTAACGCCGCCTCCTCTATGACGCCATACTCCTCAACCCCATCTCCCTCGGGGGCTTCAGAGAGAGGGGTTGAGGAGGCGGCAGTGAAGAAGCGGACAAAACTGCTTCGGTTGTGCACATTTGGAGGCTAAATCAAGTATATAATTCAAATCAGATTGCATTATTGGTCGAATTAATTTTTTTATCTGGATTATCTGTGTCACGTCATAAATGCCATTATCGGCCGATAATTATCAGTAACCGATATTATCGTGCATCTTTAATAATAATGTAAAATTCCAAAACAATTTCCAACTTTAACAATTTATGCATGAAATTCACTCTTCATAAAACCTTATTGAGTCTCCCAATACTACTGCAGTATAAGTTTTTGATTATTCAGAACTGATTTAAACATTTAATTTGAACTATGGCTTACTAACAATTTATATGGGAAAGAATCAACAATCCATTTCCATTCTTTCATTATTTCTTCATTTATTTTTGCAAGAAAATCAAATTCTGCTATCCGAGGACATTGGAAGAGTTGCTCCAGCAAGTGGATTCTCACACTGATTCTCACACTGTTCTCAAGAAGCACACGCACCTGTGTTAAAAGAAAGAAAAAAAAGACTTAAAAGTTGAATGAATTTCTGATTTAACTGTTGTCCTTAAAAAGTAAGGTTGGCCAACCATGTTTTTGAATAATATCAATGGCTAAACAGTTATAAGCATATTTTCGTTATTTTTTTTAACGCAACCCTTCCAGATTCTTTGTTTAACCCATAGCAACGCCCTTGACAACAAAAATGCTTTTCTTCGGCAATCTGTGGAACTCTTCGAAAATTACGTCACACCGGGAAGTGAAGGAAGTGCGCCATAGAACAGTATTGTTTGTTGCATTGCTTCTCGGTAAGATGCCACGGCGGTGTGTGGCGATGTTTTGTTCTCACTCAAACGAAAAGTTTGTATGAGTGGCCAAAGGATAGCAGGGCACGTAAATGGACATCTTTTGTTCGCACTAAGCGAATGAATTTCACGCCATCATCAAGTAGTGTTCTCTGCTGCAAACCCTTCGAAGATGCCTGCTTCCTTAACCGGTCCGCTTATGATCAAGGATTTGCCAAAAAGTAAGTGTGATTTTTGGATAGATGACTGATGACTTTGACAAAGCAGAGCTGCCAACTGTTGTGGAATGAACAGTATAAGCTATCGACGTTAGCCGAAAGTTAACTCGTGGCTATCCCCGATCATAGTTGTTGTTGCGTTCGCTAGGTTAAGCATGTTTAAATTGTGCGTCACCTACGATCTTGTCCAAAAGGGTTAATCAACTGTCAATCGGGAAACGGGTGTGGATGTGCATATAAACGGGTCGGCGTCGCGGTAATTCACGGTCACGTTGCCGTAAGAGACACACACCGCCGGTGAGTTCGTGCACATTTATTTGTATTATGTATTTCCACATTCATGCTTCAAGCATTGCATTGCATTTGTACGGTTCGCCGTTTCTTTCACGGTGATCGCTTGATAGCCTTCTAGTTTGTGTTTCGCCGCTTCGCGAGAGCCGCTGACAGGTGACAAGTGTTGCTTTTAATGTCTGCTGGCAGCGAATCAGCGAGCGCGCAGGTCACGCAGTGAATCATGGGAAATGTAGTCTCGGGACAACACTGAAGTGGTGCTTTGTAATCTGTTCGCTTGTGTGAAAAAACTACATTTCCTCACGCCATTAGACGCCACTTCTTCCCGAGAGCCCCGAACCGTGTTGTACTGATTAGCTCCATGTGTTTAAAAAGAAACAAAGTTGTCGGCACGTCGTGTGTTCGATACATTTGTAAACAAAAAGCTCATAACAAGACTGCACGATCCGTTTAAGAGACGCTGGGACTGGAGAGCTGTGAGTAGTAGGAGGCGAGGGGGAGATGAGCGAGAAGCAAAACTTTGCGGTCGAATGTGGCGGCAGTCCGCTATTATTTTGTTTTCTTATTGTTGCTACAATTAAGTGGAGAAAGCCATCAACGACTCATCTCCTTCTTTCCCCCCAACGTTTTTATATTATTATTTTATATGCACGAGAGCTGCCGGATCTGCCAAAATGAACATGAAGTCTGACTATTATTTTTTTTTAACAATGTCATCAGATAGACAAAAACATAAAATTATGTGCAAATGCCTGCATCTTCAAATCATTAAAATAATAACAGCCTATATTTTACCAATCTTGTAATCTCGATGGGCCTTGTCTCCATTCCATGTCAGGTAGTCTAGGCACATTGTTTGCATCCTAATTAGCGTCTGGCTAATACATGTTAGGTCCAACATAAAATTCCAAGCTCCTCTTCTTCCTCTAACTCTTCAAAAACTTGGATCTCCTCCCTTGCGCTCGATCTATCGCATATATCGCTGTTTGAATCATTGTTTGAAGGGCTTTGTATGGCGGCCGTATGTATGGCGCTGCCATCGCTGTTCCCGGTGTGACGTATCACTTCCGGGTTCGTCCCCTTTCAGGCTCGAACTTTGGAAACGCGGTTATTTTGTCAAATATACAACATATAAAAGATTTTTTCATGCTTTATTTGTTGGACAATGTTTAATTACTTTAATTGTGACCCTATTTCGCATGTTATGAAATTACTTCACATTACTGCTTTGAGTAAAGCAAGAATTCAAATATTTTCTTTATCAGAAAAATACGGCATTTGATCAGGGTGTGTAGATTAAATAATAAACAATCTGTAGATGAATGAGGCACATAATAAAGAGTGATGCACGATAATACATTTTTCAACCGATAATTTCCTCCTCGTTCCAATCGATAACCGATAATGTCAAGCCGATAATTGTATTAAAAGATTTATGTAAAAATTTAAAGTTTACACAAGAGAAAATATTACTGTGCAAAAATATAATTTATTGCTCTTTTTTTCAATATCAAATGTGAACAATTATTTTTTCATTATTACAATGAATAATTATCAGTAACCGATATTATCATGCATCTTTAATAATAATGTAAAATTCCAAAACAATTTTCCAACTTTAACAATTTATACATTAAATTCACTCTTCATAAAACCTTATTGAGTCTTCTAATACTACTACAGTATACTGTAAGTTTTTGATTGTTCAGAACTGATTTAAACATTTAATTTGAACTATGCCTCACTAACAATTTATATGGGAAAGAATCAACAATCCATTTCCATGCTTTCATTATTTCTTCATTTATTTTTGCAAGAAAATCAAATTCTGCTATCCGAGGACATTGGAAGAGTTGCTCCAGCAAGTGGCAGGCCTTCATGAGTCTACCAACACATTTCCCATTCCTCCAGCACTGATCATCATCGACAGACTTCAGAACTTTCTTTGTGGACCTGCAGGTGACAACCACAGGGGGCGTCAACCTGGGGAGCAATCCTGCGTTGCACAACTCTCTGCATTGTTGTGCGACACAGCAACTTTTCTCACAGGCATCCTTGAGCAGGTGACCTCCAGCCCAACAAGCTGTCGCATCATCGCCTCTTATCAGCCAAAACCTCAAAGTAGAGAATCATCTGTCCCAGATCAAGTACTTAACACGCTAGATCGCTATTTCCAGGTACGATGTACTCTGGACCAAGACAGAAGCAACAAAGCTGCAGCAAATGGATTAAAGGAGGTGTGGCACATTTATTTTTCTGGAACTGGAATCTCCGTTGAACCCTGCACCAAAGAGACCCAGTTAATGGCAAGTTCAGCCCAAGAGTGGGAGTTGTTCGTGTATCCTGATGGTTTAATGGAGTTTCGCTTAGTTTGAGCACATTTGCATCAAATAAGGATGTTCTGAAGGCACTTTTTGTATTATATTTTGTATTCAGCACCAAGTGTATTGATCACATACTAAATTCGGCAAAACAGGTGTGTGACTACACAGATTCCACAAAATCGTATTTTGCTGAAATTCAGAAACTTGTTACATTTATTTCCAGGTCATTAATTTATCAAACCAGGACTTTTTTTGTTTTGATGTAAACTTAAACCTTAATAGATGTTGGTTTCTGCCTGAAGACAGTGTTTTACTTTTAACTCTACACCTTAATAAATTCTCTGCTTTTCTGACTATTGAGTATTTCTAGGTTAATTACACCATTTCTTCCTTTTAACAGTCAGACAAAAAAAAATGCCATATACAAGCAATCATGTGGCTCTTTTCAACCTTCTCTGAATTTATCGAGTTTGTTAGTAGACGTCCAATCCACTTGAACCTGGAGGATGGCAGTGTATGCGGATGAACATTCGTTTATTTGGTGACAGTCCTCCCACTTCAAATGATTGGGACTTTTATCGCCATCAAAACTCTGAAGTTGCCCTTTAAACAGTACCCATAACACCTTTTTTAAAATAAAAGAATACAATTTTACAACACAATTTTAAAAACATTCCTATTTAGGTAATAATCTGTAATAATCGAAATGAACACTTATAGACGAAAGGGTCTGCTTCCAAACAAAATTATTGTAATTTTCGGACTATAAGCTGCTACTTTTTTCCTTTATTTTGAATCTTGCGGCTTATAGTCCAGTGTGACGTATTTGTTGATTTATTTGGGTTAATAGGCAACACATACCTCCTAGCATGCATTACAGCGCTACAGATGTAACTAACAATCAAAATTCATTTTCTGTGCTAATTATTTATTTAGTTACTGTTCCAGTTATGATATTTGGGAACACTTTATTATACAGTGGCGTCATAAGACTGTCATAAGACTAGAGCTGAAACGAATAACCGAGTAACTCGAGTTTAAAAACTGATCCGAGTAATTTTATTCACCTCGAGTAATCGTTTCATTTTGACAGCTCTAAGCATCACGTTTTTCTCGGACTACTTTTAATGCAGGACAACGCGCTGATGTCACGTGCATAGAGGAAGAAGCAATTTAAAAAAAACAACAAAAAAAAACTTACTGCAGCCGACAGCCGCTACAAACGACACCAACGTTGCAAAAACTAGCCCGCATGATGCTAAGGTGGTAGCAGGTAGCATCTGATGCGTCTCATAGAGATCACATGTATGTTGAACTAGATGGGAAATGACAGAGTCAGCGCCGTTAGTAAACAGCCGCCATCTCAAAGCAGTAAACTTCTAAGCGCTAATAAATAAGATTAATGTTACTGTTACTCGCTCACGTAACGTTAGCCCTGCGGAGGGCTAGGTTTCTATTAATTATGACCACTGCCGATGCGTGGCTAACGTGTATTACATACTGGCTTTAGCATAACATAGCGCTGTGGAGTAATGAGGGTGTAAAATAAAAACTTAATAATGCTAACTATCAATTTTAGCTCAGTAGTCATTGCTGGATAAAACACCAAGTAGCACTGGTCCCTAATGTGCTCCAATACAGCCTGTATCATACATTCATTTTGAACACTGCAAAAACTCAAAATCCTATCAGGACATACAGTTTAAACTAACTTAAAACTTAACTAGAACTTAAAAATAGCTTGACACAAATTGAAATTTAATTGCAACACGTGGGAAAAAATCCTAACTTTTAAGTGATGTGTGTTATCAAGCGTAATGGCATTTTATATATACATATATATATATATATATATATATATATATATATATATATAAGGGGTGTCAAACGATTAAAATTTTTAATCGAGTTAATTACAGCTTAAAAATTAATCGTAATTAATCACAATTAATCGCAATTCAAACCATCTATAAAATATGCCATATTTTTCTGTAAATTATTGTTGGACTGGAAAGATGAGACACAAAATGGATACATACATTCAACATACAGTACATAAGTACTGTATTTGTTTATTATAACAATAAATCAACAAGATGGCATTACCATTATTAACATTCTGTCAAAGCGATCCATGGATAGAAAGACTTGTACTAACATTTATCTTTTAAGAACTACAAGTTATAGAAATTTTATATTAAAACCCGTCTGTTTTCGTTTTAATAAAATTTGTAAAATTTTCAATCAAAAAATAAACTAGTAGCCAGCCATTGTTGATGCCAATAATTACTTACACAATGCTCATGGGTGCTGAAGCCTATAAAATCAGTCGCACACAAGTGCCAGCAGAAGGCGACAAAACTCCGAAAAACACAACAAGTGCACATTTCACTGTGCTGTCATTTTAATGTTTGAGCGGGGCATGTGCGTTAATTGTCAAATATTTTAACGTGATTAATTTAAAAAATTAATTACCACATGTTAACGCGATAATTTTGACAGCCCTAAAATATATATACTGTATATGTATATATTTTTTTATAGCAGGGTCCCCGCGGGTTATTAAAAGTATTTTAAAAAGCATTGAATTTAGTTTTCCATGATTAAAGGTATTAAAAGTATTAAATTAGCTGTGGTAAATCTGGATTTTTTTCACCGTGGTCTTAATTTTCAAGAACATCTCAGTGTAACCTAAATTATATCCGTGACGAAGTTTTTTTTTCTTTCTTTCTTTTTAATCCATAACGAAGATGACGCATAGAATTTTTACGATGCACTGCACTACAAATCGAAATGCAACTCGTGCGTGCATGCCAAACCACCACAACAGGCAAAACGGAGAATCCACCCACCTCTGGATCGGGAATGCGTCCGTTTGTTGGTGGAACAAAAACCCTGCAGGCAGAAGTATTGTGGATTCTGAACACCAAAACAGACCACCATTCATATATTTCAAATGAGTCCATTGGTGATCTGTTTTGGATATTACGTCATTTTTGGTTGGCATCAGCTGTCACAATGTTGGTCATATTGCGTTTTGTTCCAGAGGGAGCGTTCCCGATGTCGTAACTGTCGTTTGTAACGAATTTTCAGTTGGTAGAAAAAAAAAACGCAGATTTCCTTAATGTTTAAATAGTCTACATATTTTTAATATCATTATAAATGCTTTTACAGAATGAAATAACGCTGGAAAAGTTTGTTAAACATAATGTTGGTCAAATCGTGTTTTTTTTTTCCGGAGGGAGCATTCCCGACTTCGTAACTGCAGCCAATTTAAGCTCATTAAGACTTTAAGATAGAGGTAAAATCGGGCCTAAAAAAGCCCGACCCGAACTGGTCCGCGGGTATTAAAGCCCGACCCGTGTTTTGTGTGATAACATTTGTGACGATGTCTGCATAAAACCCTGTCTTTTGTAACGAATTCTCAGTTAGCAGAAAAAAAACGCACATTTTCTTAATGTTTAAATAGACTACATATTTTTATGATCGTTATAAATTTATTTACACAACGAAATAACGCTGGAAAAGTTTGTTAAAAATAAATAAACAGATGCGGTTTTGCGGACTCGCAGAGGGGAAGATTAAAAAGGGCGTATTGGCACGCTCTGGCTCTGCAATGACCATACAGCGCCTTCTTTTTTTTATCCAAATTATTTATTTTATAACAAGTATTCCTTAGTTTATCATTCATACATCGTTGATATATAGTTATTTCAAAAAGTTAGCGAGAAAAAACCCTGGCCCGGCCAGACGTAATATTTGACATTTTAATTTTGGTCATGTTTTCAGTTTAATTTAGCTGTTTCCAGCTTGCTATGTTTATAATTGCGATGTTTGTTTACCGCTTTTCCTCTTACTGCGAAGAGGGAGGAAGTTACATCGGCCGCCGCTATGATATTTAAGTCATCAGCCATCTGCTGCGACCCGGGAATTTAACGCCTGCTTTCACGCACACTGCTTCCCATGTCAGTCGACACGGGAAATTGTTTTCACACACAACTGCTGCACGGTTAAGTCCCGCGATATTCCCGTTGTTTTGGAGTATGTGATAGGGGCTCAAGGTACATCCAGATACTTTAGGTTGCAGTTTATGGGTCATGCGAAGGGAGTGGACCTGCTTAAACATTTCGGTTTGCCTTTCGAATGAATGTGAATTTCGCCGTTTTAACTCAAGAGTTAGCCATGTTTACTGGGGTCTTGGCAGGTGCACTAGCGGCTAGCTTGTTACAGAAGATGGCTAGTCTGAGTCCTGTCCTCCTCCTCTTTTTGTCCATAATTATTGTGTGCGCGTGTGGGTTTAAAAAAATTCTAGCAGACTTTATAATGTTACTTTAAATGTGTTTAAATTGTGTCTTCAATATATGTGCATTCTTTTGTCAAACACACATAGTAATTGAGGTTAAATTTTATGTTCAGTGCTTTATTAATTTAATATGATTCAATATGATCTAAATAATGGGTGCAAGAAAAGTATTAATTTTCAGTTGAAATGGCATTAAAAAAGGTCTTAAAAGTCTTGAATTTAGATTTATAAATTCTGGGGGGACCCTGTATAGGATCTAAAAGTTTTTTGAGTGAAAGCAGTGAATTAGTCTTTTTTTTTTCTTTTCTAGTTACATCTGAGATGCAATTGTTGGCTGTTTTCAATGTACATCAACAATCAACATCAACAATGTACATCGAAAATAAAGACATTGATTGACTTAAAATGGTTCAATATTAGATAAAATGTCTTGTTTTCTTATGTATATTAATATTTGCTCTTCAACTAAAAATATGTTTTATCCGATTACTCGATTAATCGATAGAATTTTCAGTCGATTACTCGATTACTAAAATATTCGATAGCTGCAGCCCTACATAAGACCGTCATAATTATGACATAAGACTATCATGGGCATTACTGAAGTGTAGTCCGGCAAATTACGTTACTAACTCCATTTATGTCCGGCTTTTACATCCATTCAAAAGGGAGATTATTTGCCGGATAACACTAAATGACATCTGTAGCATTCATTAATGCTTGTGACAGTGTCATGTCATAATTATGATTGTGTAATGACAGTCTTATGGCGCCACTGTCAAATAAAGTGTTACCAAATACCATAACTAGCAATTAATGAAACTGAAACAGTAACTGAAGAAATAATTGGCACAGGACATGAATTTAAATTTTATTTACATTAGTAGTGCAATGCATGCTAGTAGGCATTTCAGGCAGAAGAGGTTGACTGTCTCCCTGACGGGAGCAGTGATGGGCAAATGAAGCTTCTTGAAGCAATAAAGCCTTGCAGCCAATTAGTTCAAAGCTTCAAGGTGGTTCATTTGGTCTTCTGACAGTCATATGATGCTGCTGTCTAATAAAGTGTTACTGGTTAATATCTTTTGGTGTGTATATATATATATATATATATATATATATATATATATATATATATATATATATATATATATATATATATATATATATATATATATATATATATATATATAGCCCCATAATACAGTGCAGACAGCTGGGGTTTATAGTCCAGTGTGGCTTATCTATGAAGAAATGTCGTTTTCTTGTCACATTTGTTGTGTGGCGGCTTATAGTCAGGTGCGCCTTATAGTGCGAAAATTATGGCAAATGAAATTGCCTAGTTTTAAATAACTTTACAACACACCTCTTTATTTTGTATGACCGCTCAAAATGTCGCACTGAGAACCTTTGATATTGCGTTTTGCTGCTGTTGTGGATTTTGATTCGTATACAAATACAGTTTAGTACGAGGAAATAAAAGCTTGTATTTGATGTCATGTCACATTTTCATATTTTATTGCTTGAACCCAATGTTTTTATTGGACAGCAAAAGTAAGTAAATTGAACTTATTGTTCCAAGACATGTGGAGGGTTCTGTGTTAGACTGCTGCAGATAATGGAAAATATACAAAGCCATTATGAAAATATACTGTAGTTTTGAATCCCAGACAACAAATGCAAATTGTTACCATGTTTTACACTCCTCTTGGAATAAAGTAATATCTCTTTGCCTCTCAAATTTTAATTGATGTTAATAGCAATAAAGTTATTTCACACTATGAGTGTTTTAGAGTTAAAACATCAATTAATATTGAAATTATATCAGAGTGGTTACTGGTTGAAATAGTCAAATAAAAATAATGGATATAATGTTAGTGCAATTTTTTTCAGGATATTATGGAAGCGTATTGCTGCGACACCAAAAAAAAAAAAGTATCATATTTTTACACCATAGTAGGTTTTTTCATGATACTATCATGTAAAAAGGTGATTCATCACATTTTTACATCATGGTTGTATATATACTGTATATATTTTTTTACATTGTATACCATTTTTACATCATAATTATGTTGTTACGTTATGGTTATGTTTGTACATAATTATCACATTTACATTATAATTGTCGTGTTTCTTCATGATAGTTACCACGTTTTTACATGATGATTCTCACATTTTTAAGAGATACTATGATGTAAAACATAAAAACGTAATAATTATCATGTAAAATCACGATAATCGACTTATTGGGGGGTGGTGACAGCAATATGCTTCTGTGGGATATAGTTTTATGAGAGAAAATATAAAAACAAAGGCTAACACATCATTAGTGTAAAATTCAGTAAAAAAAACAAAAAAACATACAACAACAAAAAAAGAATAATCAGCTTTACCTTTTCTGCGCCACGCATGGCAGCAGTGAGTAAACACAACTTCTATACATTACTGTAAGGCTCCACCCACAACAACAGTTCCTGCAACGACTACAGTAGAAGTCAAGGGCGTAGGTTTGGTCTGAACATTGGTAGGGACGATATGGCATAAACTGCATGTACACTTTTTGCTGGGGAGGGGACATTCTTAATGACCAATGCAAAATAAATCTGTATTGACTTATACTAACTTTTATGTGTATTGGTTCAACCTACACCGTTTAATTCAAACCTTTATTTTCAAAAAATTACGAAAGAAACATTTTGAAAACTTCCAGGAAAAATGTCCAGATTTTATAAGCAAATTTAAATTGCAATTATTGAACATAAACTAACGTCAATGAATAAATACAAGCTTGTTAATAAGCTTTTAACTATCCAGGAATACAAAAAGTAAGCATTTGTCTTAAGACCACTCCACATTGTCTAAATAAAGAAATTAAATATAACTGAAAAAAGTTCTTTGACAGGGGATAACAAAAAAATAAATAAAAATGGAGCTGTCCTTTAGGTAAAAATACTACTGTTTTTGTCCACAACCACAGCCAAACTCAACAACAACAACAACAACAACAAAAAAATGAAAGCACTAGTGGGCTGTTTTAAGACCACATAAATAAAATAAATAGTAGAATTGGGATGAAGGAGGTAAAACTCAGTTCTCTGCATTTCTCACAGTTTAATTAACGTTAACAGTAGAAAACACATACAGGAGGACACTTCTCTCTAAGCATCTAACTACTCGAGTTTTGCAGGTAAGCAAGTTCACACAGTCTAATGTTATGCTAACTCTGATGCATGTCGGACTTTCAGTGGCAAAAGTAGTGGTGTGTTCCCCGCTTCCACAACATTGACGTCTTTTTACATTTCTTACAGTGGCTGCTGCTGGCTGGGGAAAAAAAAGAAAGAAAACGTCTAATATCCCTAATATTTAATGTCTGTGTGTGTGTGGGGGGGGGGGGGGGGCAAGTCTTAAGCCAATCAAATGTGCTTTTAGGAAGAAAAAATTGGACCGGCACATTTAGCAAGTGAAAAGAGGTACATGCATGTCTGAACATACTGAAAATAATTCACCTAATAATGGTAGGGTCAATTACAACAATTAAAACATATGGAAAGACAATCTAAATGACCTACATAACTGAAGCCATTATATAACGCAAATGAAGTTGCTTAAAAGTTGGTAGGGACAATCCAAGCATCCTGAAAAGTTGGTAGTGTTTTGTCCCTACCGTCCCTATGCAAACCTACGCCCTTGGTAGAAGTGTCTTCTAGTTTCTGTGTTTGGAAATGCCAACAAAACATATCAGTTCTAAAGACTAAAATATATTATTTACAAATACAGTATATTTTTGGTAATTATTATGTATATTCAAATACACTTCATAGACATCACAGCAAACCTGAAGTAATTAGGAAGTTCACTATTTAGTTGTATTAAATGATGAATAAATCTGCTCAAAGTGCCAACATCAATGACAACTTAAGCGGTTTCCTGCCAATTTTCTCGTTAAAAGCAAATTGTGGAAAGTTAACTCTTTTAATGCCATAGACGATTATCAATGAATTTAATTTTAATTTGTTTATTCACTGTTGTATCTTTTTGCTGCTCTTTTCTGCACTTCTGGTCAGATCCAAACTGCATCTTGTAGCACTGTACTTGTACTGTATGTGTGCAATACCAACAAAGTTGAATCTGATCTGATCTGGACATCCAATCACATGGCTCTTTTCATCCTTCTGTGAATTTCAATGAGTTTGTCACTAGTAGTAGTAGACATCCAATCCATTTGAACTGAGAGGGCTGTCGGCCAATGAACATTTGCTAATTTGCCGCCAGCCATCGCAGTTCAAATGGATTTGCCGTCAATCTCAGCCAATTAGTTAATTTTGCCACCCTAATTGTCTTGATGTTGAGCTACAATCCCATTGAAAAGAATTTGAATTGTGATGTCATTCCCTTAGTTTTCTTAATGCTAGTGTTTCGTGAGAACAACACAAAGACTATCATTACAAGGTACTATGCTCTTATCACCGGAGTCTTTGATAACTAAGAACTGATGGAGATAGTTCTTGGTCTTTAACCTTCTAAACTGCATGCCTCATGCCTATCTGTCTTGGTTTATATCTTCTCAGGATTCATCTCGGACGAGTGACCACGTTGGCAGGAACGATCATTCTTGAGCAAGCATAAATTTGCTCTGCTCCTGGGACTACTCCGTAGAGAACTTAACGTTTGTACCCGATGTCTTTGGGGTTTCCAGGCATTCTTTGGATCCTGGCGCTATGGTACAAACCTAGATCATTGCGCTTCAGCCAATATAGTAGTCTTTTTCAAGGCCAATAGCACCTCTACTGGCAAAGAATCTCCAAGAATGTTGTCTTGGTTGTGGTTGTTCCCGGTGAGGGTTACATAAGTGTCTTGAGACTCCAGTAGAGATGACTGGGAGCAAGGAACTGGGTGCTGGTTCTGCACCCTTAGGTTGTCCATCAGCCAATATTTATGAGGTATTTTTCTCAGTGCTAAATCCAAACTCTTCTGCACATCCTCTGTACATTGTAGTGTAAAAGCACTGGACATTTTTGGTGGTAGAGGTGGAGGGGGTTGCGGGTGATTCAGGCTTAGCTCTGAGAGAACCTCCAGAGAATTTGGGTATTCCTCGTTGTAAAATAAAGTTGGCGTCAACCACAAACCTTCATTCGTCTGCTTCAACCACTCCTGTGCAAAGACAAAGTAATGGAGTGATAAATTTGTTGACTCAGCACTATTCCCTGTATTTATAGCATTGCAATGGTGAGTCGTGGAAACAAGACTGATAGGCAGTACACTATCTTATTCAGAATATAGATCATATAAACTGATGGACAAACAGATAATTGCTGAAGTGCTATATACCGTATTGGCCCGAATATAAGACGGTGTTTTTTGCATAGACATAAGAATGAAAAAGACGGGGTCGTCTTATATTCGCGGTCTAGACATTATACTCATTCACGACGCTAAATGGCGCCAGATATCATTGAAGCGATGTTCTGTCATGATAGATTTCAGCTACTCTCAAGTTTAACCAGTTTGCATTATTTCATTGCAATGTTTTTCCTTATTCAGATTTGTTTCAAGACTACAGTTACAGTTAGACTTCACTTTGATGGTTAATGCAGTTATTGCAATTTTGTTGTTTTATCACAATAGATCGGTTTATTTACATTTCAAAAACCAGAAGCCATTCATTTACGAATGTGATTGCACTTTACATATTTAAATGTTCAGATATTAATATTTGAATGAAGCAAAACACCAAGCTTTCTCTCTCAAATATATTGTTATAATCATTTGTTTCGGATGTACTGTAATTATTTTCTGTATAAAAATTAATTTGGAGTTCAAAAAGTCTTTTTTTCAAACTTGAGTCTTGAAAAAGAGGGGGTCGTCTTATAATCAGGGCCGTCTTATATTCGGGCCAATACGGTATTGTTTTTTTAGTCTAGCATTTTACATAGCAGTTTGTTCAAGCAGTCTTTAGGCTCAACCTAACACGAAACCACCCAAGGCAACAATATATTTTAACGAGTGTAAATTTAGAAGTGTTCTACAAATGTACAAGGACAAGTAAAAAATTATCCCCACTTTTATTGTTTTTATTTATTTGTGAAAACACAAGTAAAAAAAAAAAAAAAAAAAAACATTTTTCTTCATTATCTTCACCCATTATAATGCCATATGTGAAGAAAGTCTTTGGCTGGTCACACAACCATTTACGCACCGCGTTTTGCACTGCTTTATCAGAAGAAAATTTACAACCCCGTAATGCATCTTTTGAGTGGAGCAACGAGATGATAGTCGGAAGGAGCAAGATCTAGCCTGTATGCAGGATGCTCCAGCACTTCAAAACCCAGTTTGTTAATGGTTTCAGTGGTTGCTTTGGCAACATGTGGGCGTGCAATGTCATGCTGCAGTAAAAACCTCTGTGGCAGTAATCTTCGGTGTTTGGTGCAAATTGCAGGCTTCAGGCAGTTGGCTAGCAAATCACAATACCTTGCACTGTTGATTGTACTCCCTTTTCCCAGGAAATCTTCATAAATAGGCCCTTTGGAATCCCAAAAAATGGTAAGCATAACATTTCCTGCAAAAATTTGACTCTGGCATTTATTCTTTATTGGGGGGTACAGATGTTTCAATTCCAAGCTTAGGCTTTTAGATTAAGGACTCTAGTCATGAACCCATGATTCATCTCCAGTGACTATTCGACAAAAAAATTCTTCACCTTCATTGTTATAGCGGTTCAGTAACGTTTAGCAGATCTCCACATGTCTACGCTTGTGCTCTTCTGGAAGCTGTCTTGGCACCCACCTTGCAGAAACTTGAAGGTATCCAAGGATTTTATGAATGATTTATTGAGCAGAGCAGTGACTGATCAGCAAAGATTGTGCCAACTTATCAATGATACTGCACCGGATTGCCAATATCATTTGTTCAGCTTGCTTAGTCGTCTCTTCACTGGTGGAGGTTGATGGACATCCTGCTCTTTCTGCATGTTTCACGCTTGTCCGGCCACTTATAAACTTCTCAATCCCCTCATATACTCTGCTTTTCAATAGTGCACTGTCTCCTTCTCTGGTGCATTGTGCTAGTGGAGTATCCATTTTTATCAACTGAAAATAACACGTGTTAAAACTGATCGAAAAATTAGATCAATTGATCATGATCACGTGGCATAGTAGTCGACACGTGTTAAAAAATTGTGAAAAAACTGAAGCAAGAGTAAGCTATAGAGCAATATGCGGATCATTTTTGTTTGCCCTCGTAGATACCGCAGGAACATTTTAGAGAAGCATATTTTCTGACATTTTCACTTTCAGTCATAGAAAATCATGAGTAGGTGGGATTTTCAAATGACAAGTTTATATGAATGAATTTTTATTATTATTTTTTTTTTTCTTCTTCTTCTTTTTTTCAAAATCAGCGTAAAGATGAATTTGCAATTACCATATTGTGAATGTCTGGGGGTTGACTGATAACTGCAAGTAAACCAAACTAAGTAAACCAAGGTAATGCACTTTGTACATATTACTAAATAAAACCAAGATAACAATAAAAAATTAGTGCATGTTTGTTTACATTCCTCAAATCTTCCCAGCCTCCTCCTATTTCTTACCTGAAAGTCTCCACCGTAATCAGTAAAAAGACCTTTAAACTTGCCATCAGGAGTTGGAATAGTTGGCCAAATCTTCTTTCTCAGAAACCTGTTAAGAGTACAAGGGATAAAATGTTATCGGCCTAACCATCAATTGACACTGCTTGTACCTATTTTTGTGGTAGGAAAATTCTCACCTGCGATTGGATACGAGCAGTGTGAAAGACAGTGCCATCAGAATGAAAGCCATGATAAGGATTAGGCACAGAATTAGTGGGTTAAATTCTGTAAAGAGTCATTGGAAAACTAATTATTGGAAAAAAGAGTAAATCGCAGTATGTTTATCTGTTTTAATATTTTACTATGATACAGTTATTGAACAATAATAGATACGGTGCAAGAAAATTGGCAGGTGAAAACTATAACCAACAAACAAAAAAAAATCTTACAGTAGCAGTATGACTCAAAAATGAAATATTGACACAAAAGATATTCTTTAAATCAGGGGTAGCCAACATCGGTCCTCGAGGGCCCCTATCCAGCTTGTTTTCCATGTCTCCCTCCTCCAACACACCTGACTCAAATAATCTGAATTGTTATCGGGCTCTTGCAGAGCTTACTGATGAGCTGACATTTGATTGAGGTGTTTTAAAGGAGGGAGACATGGAAAACAAGCTGGATAGGGACCCTTGAGGACCGGAGTTGGCTACCACTGCTTTCAATAAACTGCTAAAATTTTACATTGTGTGCACGTTGCACAAAACACACTGGTTTGTTTACTTCTGTTATCTTATGTGTAAGAGAGTAGAAATAAGACAGCTCAGTATTATGTCGTGCAGTTCTAAAGCACTGCAAACTACACTCACAATAATGTTTTGTTTTTTTAAATGAAACAATGCGCCTGTAGTAAAAAACAAATCTGTACTAGAGGTGGAAATCGTCAATTTAATTAAAGTATCAATTCTTTGGACAACAATGCAGTATTTGCCCATATTGCAAAGTCTGCCACGATTTGATTCAACGGCTTTGATCGATTTGATATATGTATACATTTAACCAGAGGTGGGTAGTAGTGCATTACATGTACTCCGTTGCATTTACTTGAGTAACTTTTTGAGTATAATGTACTTCTAAGAGTAGTTTTACTAAGCCATACCTTTTACTTTTACTTGAGTAGATTTGTGAAGAAAAAAACGCTACTCATATATATATTTTTTTTTTTTAAATTTTTTTTGCCAGCAATGCCAAGAGTAGGCCTACCAATTTCACCAATGAGACGTCGCAACAATAATCACATGACTTCATTATACCAATCAGATGCAAGCTTGCCGTTCTATGATCACACCAGCCTGTTCAATCACATGCTGTCTTTAAAGCGCCATTAAAAAAAAAGTACTTGACATAGAGCACTGCCCTCAACATGACTCGAGAGTGCAGATTTGAACCTCTCTACCAGTTTTTATTTGGCACAGATTGACCACGGAAAACTGGAAATATGATCTTTTTAATTTCATAATAGTAACAATGAAGGAACTATTCACTATTCAAACTAAGAACTATTTTCTCTACAAGAGGGCACTCGTGCTCTTTGGGCGACTAATGCTTATTTTCTGTCATTTTTTTTTCTCCTGCCGGAATTCAATGATTTTTTAAAATTCATTTGTTGTTGTTGTTTTTATTTCTTTGGCTTAATTATGTTATGTAATGGGTTATTTTACAGTATCATTGTAACAACAGTTCATATAGATAACTTGCTGAGGGAAAAAAAATAAAATTTGTAAGCAGATACTCACAATAGTACTCATTACTTGAGTATTATTTTTTTTACCAAACACTTTTTGAGTACATTTTTGGGATGATTACTTTTACTTTTATTTGAGTAAAATTATTTTGAAGTAACACTTCTCTTACTTGTGTACAATTTTTGGCTACTCTACCCACCTCTGCATTTAACTCAATCAGCTATATTTCATCTAAATCAATAAGAAATATAAAGCAGTTTTAATGTTTTACAGAATTCTGTTGCTTCTAGACATGTCAATGAAAGCACATAATCTGTCCTATCAGGGGAATCCACATTCTTGCCTACAGCTACTCCAAAATCATGGAATAATGAAGCGCACTCCTAGACCGTGCCTATTTGGAGTTGTCTGAATACTGTTTCATCCACTTAAAACCTACATACAGTGGGGCAAATAAGTATTTAGTCAACCACCAATTGTGCAAGTTCTCCTACTTGAAAAGATTAGAGAGGCCTGTAATTGTCAACATGGGTAAACCTCAACAATGAGAGACAGAATGTGGGGAAAAAAAACAGAAAATCACATTGTTTGATTTTTAAAGAATTTACTTCCAAATTAGAGTGGAAAATAAGTATTTGGTCACCTACAAACAAGCAAGATTTCTGGCTGTCAAAGAGGTCTAACTTCTTCTAACGAGGTCTAACGAGGCTCCACTCATTACCTGTATTAATGGCACCTGTTTTAACTCATTATTGGTATAAAAGACACCTGTCCACAATCTCAGTCAGTCACACTCCAAACTCCACTATGACCAAGACCAATGAGCTGTCGAAGGAAAGCAGAGACAAAATTGTAGACCTGCACCAGGCTGGGAAGACTGAATCTGCAATAGGTAAAACGCTTGGTGTAAAGAAATCAACTGTGGGAACAATTATTAGAAAATGGAAGACATACAAGACCACTGATAATCTCCCTCGATCTGGGGCTCAACGCAAGATCTCACCCCATGGCATCAAAATGATAAGAAGAACGGTAAGCAAAAATCCCAGAACCACACGGGGGGACCTAGTGAATGACCTACAGAGAGCTGGGACCACGGAAACAAAGGCTACTATCAGTAACACAATGCGCCACCAGGGACTCAAATCCTGCACTGCCAGACTTGTCCCCTGTTGAAGAAAGTACATATCCAGGCCCGTCTGCAGTTTGCTAGAGAGCATTTGGATGATCCAGGAGAGGACTGTAGGAATGTGTTAAGGTCAGATGAAACCAAAATAGAACTTTTTGGTAGAAACACAGGTTCTCGTTTTTGGAGGAGAAAGAATACTTAATTGCATCAGAAGAACACCACACCCACTGTGAAGCATGGTGGTGGAAACATCATGCTTTGGGGCTGTTTTTCTGCAAAGGGACCAGGACGACTGATCTGTGTAAAGGAAAGAATGAATGGGGCCATGTATCGGGTGATTTTGAGTGAAAATCTCTTTCCGTCAGCAAGGCATTGAAGATGAGACATGGCTGTGTCTTTCAGCATGACAATGATCCCAAACACACAGCCAAGGCAACAAAGAAGTGGCTTCGTAAGAAACATTTCAAGGTCCTGGAGTGGCCTCGCCAGTCTCTAGATCTCAACCCCATAGA
Organism: Corythoichthys intestinalis; assembly: GCF_030265065.1. NCBI lineage: Eukaryota > Metazoa > Chordata > Actinopteri > Syngnathiformes > Syngnathidae > Corythoichthys > Corythoichthys intestinalis. Next base: position 18,612,898 of record NC_080410.1, read on the forward strand.
AAATATGTGGAGGGAGTTGAAAGTCCGTGTTGCCCAACGACAGCCCCAAAACATCACTGCTCTAGAGGAGATCTGCATGGAGGAATGGGCAAAAATACCAGCAACAGTGTGTGAAAATCGTGTTACGAGTTACAGAAAACGTTTGGCTTCAGTTATTGCCAACAAAGGGCACATAACAAAGTATTGAGATGAACTTTTGGGTATCGACCAAATACTTATTTTCCACCATGATTTGCAAATAAATTATTTAAAAATTAAACAATGTGATTTTCTGTTTTTTTTCCCACATTCTGTCTCTGATGGTTGAGGTTTACCCATGTTGACAATTACAGGCTTCTCTAATCTTTTCAAGTGGGAGAACTTGCACAAATAGTGGTTGACTAAATACTTATTTGCCCCACTGTAGAAGCACAAATGCAAATGCACAGCCTGCTTTGAAAACAGTAAACCTGAAAGTACAGGACTGTTTGGACTACTATTGTCTTTGAAAATTCAGCTTCGAGCTTTACTGAATATATTGACATGGTGTCGTCTTACATTAGCTTTTTCAAATACATACGTGTGTCCTGACAAAGACGTTTTGCACATTCAACAACAAAACATCATTGTTTAGGCCTACAGACAATTTGCCGAATTTGCGAGGTCAAGGAAATCGCTTATCAAAGTGGAGATCGGGCCTTGTAAAGAAAAGCGCGTAACCATCTGATTAAAGAAATCAACATGCCAGAGAGAAGCTTTGCATAAAAGCCAATAAACAGCCAGCTGCTAACAGTTATGCGTTACAAATACTTTAGGAGATGAATCCCCAAAGCCGGAAACAATAGGAGGCTATCTAACAATCTGAATATGTTATTTTGTAGAAGTGAAATGAACCAGTCCTGTGCTCATCACCATCTATCGTTGAAAGAATTACACAAATTTTGTTAGTAAATGCAGACCTTCAGGTGGTGTCTCCAAGAACACTGGGTCACTCCACACACTCCAGTAGCCATCATAACTAACGTCATCCAGTTTTACCCGAACCCGCACCTCATGCTTAGTGCTTGGTTGTAGGTCTTTTAAGATCGTCCTGGAGCTGGCTCGTACCACCTCTACCTGTAAATCCAGCCTTCAGATCATTGATATATATCCAAAGCCTCACACTCTGAGCCATACCTGCGGCACATGGCTTCCGGCCATTGCATAGGAGACCTCGTACATAAAGCTGTCATCCATATGTTTCGGAGGAGGAGGCAACCAGCTGACATTTAGCTCATCATGTTGACCTGTAGTACTAAGAGTGACGTTTGTGGGAGGGTCCAGCAAAACTGTTGTATAACCACACAAATGGGATGGCAATCATTATAATAGCATCTCTCACTACAAATCATCTGACACATTATTAGAAATAAAAGTATCAGATTTCGATACACAGATTCTAGTGAATCCTACTCACTTGACATTCGAGTTGCATGAGAGTTGGAGACCATTACATGTGTAAATCACCATGTAGCACCGTCAATAGCAGCGTATGAGTTAAATGAGTGATAGTGTTACAATTAACTAATTGATTAATTTTTACCCCTTTGAAATGATTCATGTTATACTATTAAAAAAATAAACTTACACAAATCCTCCACCAAAAGGCTGCGGTTGTGGATCAGCCTTCCTTCTTGATGAATTTTAATGTGCATTTGGTCAAACATTGTAGCATAATCCAAGTGACAGATGTACAGCCTCTTTCCCTCCTGTGTCGTGTAGTTTGTCAGTGGGCATTCACTATTGTTCTTGTCTCTTTTAGGGAAACAAAAACCCAGCAAAACAGTTCAGTAAACAGTTGTGGTAAGCGTTTTCAATTGGAGAAATAAATAAAAAAAGAAAGAGAAGAGAAGAGAAGAGGAGAAAGAAGAAGAGAAATAAAAAATCAAAAGGATCCTTCACAAAACAATGATGTCCTGAATGTGTGGAAATATAGGGAAACCATACAACTGACCAACAAAACAAACACTCACCATGTGTTCAAAATATAAAAAAGAGCATTTAAACTATTAATCGATCATTATATACAAAACCAACAGATCTCACTATTTATCAAATTAAACACAAATAATGGTTAAAATAGCACAAATAATGTACAAAGTACAAAACAGCTGGCTCTGACACAACACTCAGAAGCTGTTCAAAATTAGAGAGCTTCTATAACCTAAGGCTACAAGTACTGTACTACAAAAACAAAGCAAAGCTAGGCAAAGGGGGTCAATTTGTGGAACAATTTTGGAACTGACCTAAAATGCTGTGAACCTCTTGCTGTGTTTAAAAACAGGTTTGAAGAACAAGTACAAAAAACGTGTATCCTGTAAATCAGCAATAGGTCAAAAAATTGCTGATATGATGTAACTTTTGGGATGCATTACTTTAAGTGTTATGAGAATTGAGTCGTGACTACAAGAGTATTCAAATACCTTTTCCTAACCCCTACACCATTGCTAAAAGCATAACAAGTAGTTAGTTACAACTGTTTTCCATGCTGATCACCACATGGTGTGATCTTACCGATAGGCGTATAGGAAGGTATACTGATCCACAGAGCCATCCTCATCTTCCTCCCAGAAGCAAGTGAATTCCTTCTTGCTATCCATAAAGCATTTGGGGTTATCTGGCTCCTCTTCCAGCATAATCGAGACTGCGTAAAGGTAATGGTTTGATGCAGCCGCATTGAGGAGGAAAAAAAGTTTTGTGTTTTATTCCTCTCAGTTCGGTCATTCATCTGCTTCTAGTTTTGATTGACGTTTATATTCAGTTTGGTTATTTGATAATCAGCCTACCTTTCGTTTGGAAATCTTGTGCATCTGGGATGCTGTAGGTCCCTTTTATAGCGCACGCTATGGTGGAAAGTACCAACAGTCGTCTCAGGTGATTACATGTCATCCTCCTTTCTTCTCAATGAACAAAAAGGGCTGGTGTTGTCTTGTGCACATGAGAACAAGCTGAAGCACACACGCACGCATCTGCACTACTCTCCCAAGGGGGGCTTGTGCTGTTTTGGCTTTAGATACCATGGATAGCACAACACGGTTAAAAGGCTGCTTCTCACTGATAAGATGTGTAGAGAGCTGTTTACTTTCTCATAAAATCAGCAGAAAGTGGGAGGGACAATTGAACATGTCCAACCCACTTTTTTTCTTTTGAATTTACTCTCTTCTCATTAGGCGGGATCAGACCCATGACGGTTTCTATTTTGGACTACAGGAGTCTGTGCACTTACCTTTGAGAGATATGTACAGTATCCAGCTTACATTTAGTTGTATTCAAGATATATATATATATATACACTCACCGGCCACTTTATTAGGTACCCCTGTCCAACTGCTCGTTAACACTTAATTTCTAATCAGCCAATCACATGGCGGAAACTCAGTGCATTTAGGCATGTAGACATGGTTTAAGACAATCTCCTGCAGTTCAAACCGAGCATCAATATGGGGAAAAAAGGTGGTTTGAGTGACTTTGAACGTGGCATGGTTGTTGGTGCCAGAAGGGCTGGTCTGAGTATTTCAGAAACTGCTGATCTACTGGGATTTTCACGCACAACCATCTCTAGGGTTTACAGAGAATGGTCCGAAAAAGAAAAAATATCCAGTGAGTGGCAGTTCTGTGGGCGGAAATGCCTTGTTGATGCCAGAGGTCAGAGGAGAATGGCCGGACTGGTTCGAGCTGATAGAAAGGAAACAGTGACTCAAACAACCACCCATTACAACCAAGGTAGGCAGAAGAGCATCTCTGAACGGCACGCACAGTACGTCGAACTTTGAGGCAGATGGGCTACAGCAGCAGAAGACCACGCCGGGTGCCACTCCTTTCAGCTTAGAACAGGAAACTGAGGCTACAATTTGCACAAGCTCATTGAAATTGGACAATAGAAGATTGGAAAAACGTTGCCTGTCTGATGAGTCTCGATTTCTGCTGCGACATTCGGATGGTAGGGTCAGAATTTGGCGTCAACAACATGAAAGCATGGCTCCATCCTGCCTTGTATCAACGGTTCAGGCTGGTGGTGGTGGTGTAATGGTGTGGGGAATATTTTCTTGGCACTCTTTGGGCCCCTTGGTACCAATTTAGCATCGCTGGAACGCCACAGCCTACCTGAGTATTGTTGCTGACCATGTCCATCCCTTTATGACCACAATGTACCCAACTTCTGATGGCTACTTCCAGCAGGATAATGTGCCATGTCATAAAGCTGGAATCATCTCAAACTGGTTTCTTGAACATGACAATGAGTTCACTGTACTGAAATGGCCTCCACAGTCACCAGATCTCAATCAAATAGAGCATCTTTGGGATATGGTGGAACGGGAGATTCGCATCATGGATGTGCAGCCGACAAATCTGCACCAACTGTGTAATGCCAGCATGTCAATATGGACCAAACTCTCTGAGGAATGCTTTCAGCACCTTGTTGAATCTATGCCTCGAAGAATTGAGGCAGTTCTGAAGGCAAAAGGGGGTCCAACTCATTACTAGCATGGCGTACCTAATAAAGTGGCCGATGAGTGTATATATAGTACACACACACACACACATATATATATATATATATATATATATATATATATATATATATATATATATATATATATATATATATATATATATATATATATATATATATATATATATATATATATATATATATATTAGGGCTGTCAAAATTATCGCGTTAACGGGCGTTAATTAATTTTTTAAATTAATCACGTTAAAATATTTGACGCAATTAACGCAGATGCCCTGCTCAGAGAGTTTTAAATGACAGTACACATTGAAACGCTCACTTGTTGTGTTTTATGGAGTTTTGCCGCCCTCTGCTGGCGCTTGGGTGTGACTGATTATATAGGCATCCATGAGCATTGAGTAAGTAATTATTGACATCAACAATGGCGGGCTACTAGTTTATTTTTTGATTGAAAATTTTACAAATTTTATTAAAACGAAAACATTAAGAGGGGTTTTAATATAAAATTTCTCTAACTTGTACAACATTTTTCTATTAAGAACTACAAGTCTTTCTATCCATGGATCGCTTTAACAGAATGTTAATAATGTTAATGCCATCTTGTTGATTTATTGTTATAATAAACAAATAGTCCTTATGTACCGTATGTTGAATGTATATATCCATCTTGTGTCTTATCTTTCCATTCCAACAATAATTTACAGAAAAATATGGCATATTTTATAGATGGTTTGAATTGCGATTAATTGCGATTAATTAATTAATTTAATCGAGTTAATTACAGCTTAAAAATTCATTAATCGTAATTAATCGCAATTATATATATATATATTAGGGCTGTCAAACGATTAAAATTTTTAATCGAGTTAATTACAGCTTAAAAATTAATTAATCGTAATTAATCGCAATTCAAACCATCTATAAAATATGCCATATTTTTCTGTAAATTACATATATATTCTGTAAAATAAATAGTTGGAATGGAAAGATAAGACGCAAGATGGATATATACATTCAACATACGGTACACAAGGACTGTAGTAGGCATTTCACTCTACTGTCATTTAAATCTGTCTATGCTGTCCTCACTCCGAAGCGTCTACTTTTTCCAAAGCTAGACAGCTAGTGAACGACGCCTTAATAATCTGACTTCTTCCTTTTTCATCTGATTTATTAATAAAATGGCCACAAACCATTGTCCTCTTTAGACCGTTGTAAAACTACAAAAAAAAGTACACAAGCATTGCATTAGCAGCAACGTTAGCTTAGCACGCTATACAGGTTCACTAAACGTAAACAAAAAGCCTCTCATACAAAAAATATAACATTTCGCTTACTAACATAATATGTGCATTCTTTACAACAACCATACTTACGGACAAATCTTGTCCAAGCATCATATAAGCACAACATTACAACGTAGGCGTCAGCCAGAGACGTCGTGCAGCCATATTGAACTGGCAAGAAAACAATAAACCATGTCGCAAAGCGACCACAAGAGTTCGCTGTTAGACAGCACAAAAAGCCTTGCTGTAAAACTTACCAAAAGGCAGAATACTGTCTGAGCAGGACATGTGCGTTAATTGCGTCAAATATTTTAACGTGATTAATAAAAAAAATTAATTACCCCCCGTTAACGCGATAATTTTGACAGCCCTAATATATATATATATATATGTACTATATATACACTCATCGGCCACTTTATTAGGTACGCCATGCTAGTAATGAGTTGGACCCCCTTTTATATATATATATATATATTTATATATATATATATATATATATATATTTATATATATATATATATATATATATATATATATATATATATATGTATGTATGTATGTTTGTATATTATACTGTATATAGTGCTGGCCAAAAGTATTGGGACCCCTGCATTTCTGTCAGACACACAATTTCCCCCGGAAAATGATTGCAATTACAAATGCTTTGGTAGTAATGTCTTCATTGATTTTGCATGCAATGAAAAAACACAAAAGAGAATGGAAAAAAAAAAAAATCATTATCATTTTACACAAAACTCAAAAAATGGGCCGGACAAAAGTATTGGCGCCCTTTGAAAAATCTTGTGATGCTTCTCAGCCTCTGTTACTTACCTGTGGCATATAACAGGTGGTGGCAATAACTAAATCAGACTTGGAGCCAGTTAAAATGGATCAAAGTTGACTCAACCTCTGTCCTGTGTCCTTGTGTGTACCACATTGAGCATGGAGAAACGAAAGAAGACCAAGAACTGTCTGAGGACTTGAGAAGCAAAATTGTGAGGAAGCATGGGCAATCTCAAGTCCATCTCCAAAGACCTGAATGTTCTTGTGTCTACCGTACGCAGTGTCATCCATAAGTCTAAAGCCTATGGCACTGTGGCTAACCTCCCTAGATGTGGGCGGAAAAGAAAAATTGACGAGAGATTTCAACGAAAGATTGTGCGGATGGTGGATAAAGAACCTCGGCTAACATCCAAACAAGTTCAAGCTGTCCTGCAGTCTGATGTTACAACAGTGTAAACCCGTACTCTTCGTCGGCGTCTGAATGAATAGGGACTCTATGGTAGGATACCCAGGAGGACCCCACATCTGACCCAGAGACATAAAAAAGCCGGGCTGGAGTTTGCCAAAACTCACACGTGAAAGCAGAAAACGTTTTGGAAGAATGTTCTCTGGTCAGATGAGACAAAAGTAGAGCTTTTTGGGGAAAGGCATCAACATAGAGTTTAAAAGGAAAAAAAAAACCAAGGCCTTCAAAGAAAAGAACATGGTCCCCACAGTCAAACATGGCGGAGGTTCTCTGATGTTTTGGGGTTGCTTTGCTGCCTCTGGCACTGGACTGCTTGACCGTGTGCATGGCATTATGAAGTCTGAAGACTACCAAATGTTAGGGTGTGCGACGAGAGTGGATCCAAATGCAGACAGGGGTTTTGGCGAGTATTAGTTTATTGGTGAGCACAAGCAATAAGGTGGTGGGTGTAGGTCGCTCTGCTCGGGGTAGCTGAGCCGACGTGGGGAAGGAAGGCAGGCATGGAATCTGACAGGGGCGCGCAAAATCAGGACCTGAGCCGAGAAGATAAACGTCGTGAGCTGGGGATCAGATAATTAAACAAGCACACGAGATGCAACTGACGTGGTAAACAGACTAGTTGATCGGGCGACGAGGTGGTGGCGTCCGCTGGCTTATAAAGATGGCTGATTGGCATTGCCAGCTGCTGTGGCCGCTCCACCCGTCTGGCGTCCAACCTGTCATGACCTGAATCCCATAGAACACCTGTGGAGAGATCTGAAAATGGCAGTTTGGAGAAGGCACCCTTCAAATCTCAGAGACCTGGAGCAGTTGGCCAAAGAAGAATGGACTAAAATTCCAGCAGAGCATTGTAAGAAAGCCATTGATGGTTACCGGAAGTGGTTGTTCGCAGTTATTTCGTCTAAAGGTTGTGCTACCTAGTATTAGGCTGAGGGTGCCAATACTTTTGTCCGGCCCATTTTTGGAGTTTTGTGGAAAATGATAAGGATTTTTTTTTCATTCTTTTTTGTTTTTTTCATTACAGGCAAAATAAATGAAGGTATTACTACCAATGCATTTGTAATTGCAATCATTTTCTGGAAGAAATCGAGCATTATCTAACAGAATTGCAGATACTTTTGCCCATTACTGTATATACAGTGTATCACAAAAGTGAGTACACCCCTCGCATTTCTGCAGATCATTAGGTATATCGTTTCATGGGACAACACTGACAAAATTACATTTTGACACAATGAAAAGTAGTCTGTTTGTAGCTTATATAAAAGAGTTCATTTATTTTCTCCTCAAAATAACTCAAAGTATAGTAGAGGTGCACGCTAATTATCGGTCCCGATAATTATCGGTCCGATAATAGGAATTAAGACGTCATCCCAATAAATCCGATAACATTATATATTATCGGCCCTATTAATATTTTTGGCATGGTGTCGGATTGTGATGTGTGCGTTTGTTTCCACTCCTGATTTTCCAATATGCAAAGTTTTGTTACTGTCTTTCTTTTGTTCATTATAATAATGTTCATGTCATCATGAAAATTCTGGTTCGGTCAAAGGTAAATCTATGCTGAATCAACCACTAGTATTTTTGACCTACAGGTGTTTAAAAACTCAGGTGAATATACATTGAAAAATTATATATATATATTATCGGTCATCGTATCAGTATCAGCCTTGAGGAGCAGGAAGTTATCGATATCGGTTTCATAAATGGATATCGTGCACCCCTAAAGTATAGTCATAAATATCTAAACCCCTGGCAACAAAAGTGAGTACACCCATTAGTAAACATCCCTAAATGTACAAATTCAGCACTGCTTGTCATTTACAGGAGTGCTGTCAGCATTGCTGCAGAGATTGAAGAGGTGGGGGGGTCAGCCTGTTAGTGCTCAGAACATACGCCACATTCTACATCAAATTGGTGTGCATGGCTGTCACCCCAGGAGGAAATCTCTTCTGAAGACGGTACACAAAAAAGCCCGCCCGTTTCATCGGACCATAAGACATGGTTCCAGTAATCTATGTGCTTTGTTGACATGTCTTCAGCAAACTGTTTGCGGGCTTTCTTTTGTCAAAGTCAAAGTGTCTTTTTGTCAGTGTTGTCCCATGAAAAGATATACTTAAATATATGCAGAAATGCGAGGGGTGTACTCATTTTTTTTTCATGTCCAATCCATTTTGACTGCCAGGGGCGAATGAACATTTGTTTTGGATTGGAAATTTGTTCATTCGCCACTCACATTAATAATGGGGTGGATATCTAGTGCTGTCTATGGCAGCCAATGAGTCCTATGAGCACCCTAGAAAGAGTAAAGATTCATTGGTGAATATAAACTCCGTTTTAGTAGGCATGGGTGAAATTTGTTGGCCCAGTGTAAAAAAAAAAAGGGGGTGAAATTACTTCAATGTGACACTTAACGACATTTATTTTGCATTTTTTTATTCTCACTGAATGCTTCTCCTTTCACTTTGGACTAAAAATGTGTACTGTAATTGTAAACCTTTCACTCAACATAATTTGAGGCACCAAGAATAAATTATTATTTCATAATCTGTTTGTGGTACAAAAAATATTTCAAAGTGTTAACTGCTTTCTTTTTATTTCTGAGAATAAGTGAAATAATGCACCCAAATTTATTTCTAGAAATTTCCCTTACTGAGTTAAAATAAGTGGATGCTTTCAACTTTAGGCACAGGACTGTTTTTTAAGCTGTGGTTTTTAAAGTGCTCAATAAATAAAATGTTAGTATCTTAGCAGGAAGGCTCTTTTCTGAGACAATGCACAAAGCGAGGTCCATAAAGGTAAACGTCAATGGATTTGGGGTTGAACAGTCTTTAAAATACACACATACCTCTACATATAATAATGCACCTAGAGTTATTGATCTGCAGACAAATGTGCTTTCACAATTTTCAAGAAACAGTGCACTGTTTACCTTCAGTGGCAGACATAAACGTTTTCTTATCGTCATACTGCACCCGTTTTGTTTTCGTTTATCACAGCAGCAGACATGGCTGGTTCTTCACTCTGATATGTCGCTGAGGGGGAATTGTCAACCTATCCTCATCTCCTAAAGTGCAACCCCACACTTTTTTGCATCACCAGGTCTTGGACCAATGCATTATATTGATGATGCAAGAAAACATGCTTATTACTTGCTTGGCAATTGATGGACATGAAATTCAAGCTGTGTTTGAAACTGGCAAGCAAGCGGAGGGAAATGGTGGCAGGAAGAGGAAGATGTGTGAAACGCCGGTATTGTCAAAGAACAATGCCAAGTGTGGTTTGCTGGTTCTTTTGATAAAGCATGAAAATGTGTAATGTTTTGAGGGTAAAGATAATTTACAGTTCTTGCTAACCACACAAAATAACAGAACCACACAGAATAAAAGATTGAATGGATGTGCATAATTTTATACCATTCTCAGATTTTATTAATATTTCAGCATTGTTAATTTGGAACTCTCATTTTATTTTTGTCACAATTTCTTTTGAGATTGCTCTAAATTGTGTAATTTCAGTAGAACTTTATTTCGGCCGAAAAAATCGGGTTTCGACATTTTTTTTTAGCACATGTAAGAATGATTTCAGTTTGATGAGTTAACACAGTTAAATTGCAATTGCTTATGTATCATACTATAATAGCCTCTATACCTAAATTGCATGTACTACAAGGCACAAGTGCGACTAAAGCCAAACATTATTATTTTCATATGTACATTTCAAAATACTGTATTCAATGGGAGTCCTATTTTTATGCTATTATTATCTTGATAGCATCTGGACCTGAGCGATAAAACGATTTTATGAATTAATTCATGTTTGTTTTTCTTTCATGCAGATGATTTAAAAAAAAAAAAAAAAGAAAGAAAAAAAAAGAAAGAAAGAAAAAAAAAAGAGTTTAGGCTGTTTTTGGCAAGAAGGAAATCAAGCGTTTCTTTTCTTTGTGAATTTAGTGACAGACGATTTGCACCTTAATTACATTTATCAAACATTTTGTTTTGGAACTCCTTATTGTAAACTTAATCCCATAAAGACCTGGCGTCCACTTATGTGGACATGATAACATGTAGACGAAAATATTAACATTTGGTATGTAATGTGTAAATATGTACACCATATCTTAATTATTAAAATTATTTAATTATTATCGGCACAGTGGTACCTCTTATTACAAATGTCTCTACATACAGAATTTTCAGGTTAAGACACACCTCAACGGGAAGTTATTGCCTCTTGTTACGAAAAGAAATTTCAGGATACAAAAGGCAAAAATACAGTATTACTAGTACTCGCAGCCCCCTGAGTTTACTGAACCTAACATGCTTATAGCTGCTCTGCCATTGGCTATTGCCTAGCATTCCTGGCATCCAATTGACTAAGAGGGACCTCTACTGTATGTGTGTATCCCAGCGTCCTCTTCATTTACTCCTCGTGTTCCGACAGCTTTACATGAATGTATTAGCTTTTATTCTTTTTTTTTTTACATTATGCAGAACTTTTGTTTTTGTGCAATAATCTAATGGTAACATGCATAAAATGCATCAAAACATGTAACAAATACATTATAAAAGATTTATGTCTGGATTTTGGGGGTCTCTACTTACAGAATTTTCAAGTTACGAAACTACAGAACCAATTAATTTTCTAAGTAGAGGTACCAGTGTATTACGTATTTTTAATAAATAATAAAATAACAATTAATACATTTAAAATGGTTAAAAACTGAACTGAAACTCTGGTTATGGTGCCCAGTCCCATTATAAAGTCTTATTAAATGGGAGCTTTGCAATGCAAAGTGCCCATCAAATATTGTTCCTCACCTTTATTATTTAAGTAGATTTCTTCAATTTTATTTCAAATTCATTGCCTGCCATTAAAATGGTACACGTCCAATTCATTTAAACTAGGATGAATGGCTGTCAATTCATATGCAATCCATTTTGACTGGGCGGGGCAAATGAAAGAATGAGGATAAGCATTCCAGAAAATAGATGGTTTGCTGTGTAGCTGTATTTTAATGACCTTATTTAGCAACATGAAATCCTTCACCACCACGTTAACTATAATATACATTTTGTTACAGTAATTTGTCTCATAGTTTCAATCCTTGATATTTTCTCAACTAATGGAATGTCTGGTGTGTGTGTTTAATGTGCACCAACAAGTTATGGGAAAAAATAGTGATATCAATCACGGGGGCGCAACATAGTATATGCACATTTCCTTTACTGAAGGGTGATCGTTGCACACGTTAACACACAAAATATGATTTATCACTTGATCTACAGAGGGTCACCAACGCAAAGTCATGTGATAGTGTTACCAGTGCATAACGACTTCCTTACATGGATCAACAGTCTCTTTGCCTCATATTCCTGTGGGTAACTGTAAACTAGGGGAAATATCTCAAGACCAAAAACAAAAGATTAGAAAAAGTAATGTGTCAGAGTAATAAAAATGGTATGATGCGAACTTTACCTCGTTAGATAAAATTCTACACATAGGATAGTAGAGACTTTTAGAAATGACCCTGCAAAGTGAATTATATTGTTTCGAAGCATAATGGTCAAACTTAATTGAATATTGGTTCATAGTACTGTCAATTATGACACGACACCTGCAATGAACACGAACGAATGCATTACAGAAATGGCATTAATTGTCACTTTTAATGCAAAGTTGATTGGAACAGCTTCAGTTGCTGCCTCTAATATTTGGTTCCCTTGATCAATTACCTAATCATCCTATGCTTTTATTCATGTTCATGACAGGTGTCTCATCATAATTACGACAGTCTTATGGACCCACATTCAAACGAAGTGTTACCAACATACAGAATTCATTGACCTCTGTAATACAGAATGAAAGAATTGCACAAATACCCAATACATAAAGAAGTCACCTTACATTGTAGTCCCCTTCCAAAATGTTACCACAATAATAAACAATGAAAAAGATAAGTATGAAAAGAAGAGAAAAAAACATTTAAACAAGCCGTATCATCATTGCAAAAGCATGTGTAGATGTATCCGACAAAATGCTCCACTGTAATGCATTAATCTCACGAGAGCCACTGAAGGTGCTTGATGATGGTTGTGGATAGAGCAGAGGGCAGTCTTTAGTGAACTATCAACCTAACACACAGCACATGTGAAGAGGGCACAGACGGGCCTCAAAAGAAAAAGAGCCTTGAGACCTTGTCTGAAGAAGGAACGTGGACGCGAACAGTGGTGATGACGATTAGCTCAGCTTGCTGCCTATTGTGATGGGCGTGGCTACAGTGAACAGAGGAAGAGGAGTGGCGAATCCCAGTGTTGAGGCACAAAGAAGTAGTATCAGTATTGTGTGTGCGGGAGTGTGCGTGCATGGTTTAGCAAGCACAGTTCCGTTGGCTCTCAGAAGACGAGTCTTTTAGGCTCTGGTTCCTGTGGTTGGGCACTAAGGTAGCGTCTCCCTCCACGCTCTCATTCATCTTGTCACAGATGACATCCACTAGGCGCTCAAACACCTGCTTCACGTTGATGTTGTCCTTTGCACTGGCCTCGAAGAACTGGAAACCTAATGGCGAGGGATGGGAGAGTGTTGTTAACAGTGGCATTGATTATGATAGGCGTCCAATAATGTGTTTTTTTTTCATGATTTTGCAGTGAATTTAAATGACTTTGTCACCGGTAGGCGTACAATCCATTTGAACTGGGAGGGATGGCAGCGAATAAACAAATGCTCCCACTTCGAATGGATTGGACTATCGCCATCATTGGTAGCCAAGTGTGTACAAATGTGCTGCAAAGATTTAGAGAGGTTTCATGTACCAAGGTCTTCCCCAAGTCGTTGGCCATCTTCCGTAGGTATAAGCCTGTCATCCTCTAGATCACACTTGTTTCCGATTAGGATCACCTGGGCATTGTCCCATGAGTAAGTTTTAATCTGTGTCGCCCTGTCAAACAAACCAAAAATGAGGTACAATGAATAAGGAAACAAAAAGAACATTAAGATGGAGAAAACTCAAAATATGTTTAACACTTTGTAAGGTACTCATTAGGGCTGAACGATATTGGAAAAAATTGACATTGGGATTATTTGAACTCATTGTCTGCCTTTGACGGCACTACACGTCAAATCCAATTTGACTATAATTAACATTTTGTTTCCCCTCCCATACTTGTATATCAAATGTTAATATCGTGGCTTACATGATCCAAAATGTGATGTCTACGTTTGTGGACGCCAGGTCTTTATAGGGTTAAAAATTACCGAAATACTCAGTTGCCCAATAAAGGGAGAGAAAACAATTTCTCTCCCTTTTTTTTCTGTCAGCCAGAGAAATTACTACACAAACAAGTAAACTCTTTCTCATGGAATAATCTATTGAATAACTGGTTGCTATAGTTCCAAGGGTTTAGTTATTTTCAAATCATATGCAATGAAGAAAAATTAATCCATCCCAAATCCATTTATTGCCTAGGCCTACATTAAATATATGCATTATCAGAAAGTACCAGTCCTGAACCGCATTGAAGGACTCCTGGTTGGTAATGTCATACATAAGCAGGAAGCCCATGGCACCTCTGTAGTAGGCTGTGGTGATAGTCCTATACCGCTCTTGTCCTGCGGTGTCCTGCATTTAAACACATATACACAATCCATGTCAATGACAAGAAGTGTGGAATCGTTTTTTTTTTTTTTTTTTGGTCATTCACAAAACTTTTCTCTATGATATCAAATCTGTGTTTTTTTTTTTTTTTTTTTTTTTTTTTTAAAAACAACAACCTAACACATTATGCCAAGATATGTAGTGATGCAAAAGCATTTTGCAGGGTAATTGTCAACAGCATGACTTTGTCACCACAAGGGAGCACTATTGTCCATACTATGGTATTGCGAAACATCATCTCCTCTAAAGTACAACAGTACTGTATTCGGTGGTTCCCAGCAAGGGAGCCCCAACACATGCTTTCAGAGATCATCAGATGTTTACCAGAACACGATCCAATTTAACTTAAAGGAATAGATTGGATGTTTGTACGCGTGCTGCGTGATTGACCATACCTTTACACACAATGGCCATGCTTTTAAGTAGTGTCATTTTTGGTGTTTAAACCTGAATTTCCCCATTATCCAAGGTCTAAAAAATGTGAAAAATTACAATAGTTTGTGCAACTGTATTTCACATGAGGCTCATTTGTACTATGGGTTGTCAATTGCTTTAATTTGTCTGCAAAAGTATAATTTGTTAATAAAAATTATGTATTTTTTCCATCTAGCGCAACTCCATTAGATGAACAGAAAGTACTAAAAAATCTGTGTATCCATCCACCTGTTAACATTCAATCAACAGTAGAAGTCACATTAACTTAAGTGTATTTGTACTGTATAGCCCTTAATCACTAAAAAACACGAAAGGGATGTTTGCTTCCTGAATGCATTAAATGACTGTATGTAAATGAAATCAAACTTGAAACCTGATCTTCTATAAATTTATGACAGCCTTTATTTTCATACTGTAGTTTCATTAGTGGCACCTCCCAAAATACACAAAAATCTAACAGCATTAATTAAGTGTATTGGGATTTGATTTTTGTTGTTCTTTATACTCTTAGCTTAGCTTTACCAATATAACAAGACTGTACATGTGCACACATATATACAGTGCCTTGCAAAAGTATTCGGCCCCCTTGAATCTTGCAACCTTTCGCCACATTTCAGGCTTCAAACATAAAGATATGAAATTGAATTTTTTTTGTCAAGAATCAACAATAAGTGGGACACAATCGTGAAGTGGAACAAAATTTATTTGATAATTTAAACTTTTTTAACAAATAAAAAACTGAAAAGTGGGGCGTGCAATATTATTCGGCCCCCTTGCGTTAATACTTTGTAGCGCCACCTTTTGCTCCAATTACAGCTGCAAGTCGCTTGGGGTATGTTTCTATCAGTTTTGCACATCGAGAGACTGACATTCTTGCCCATTCTTCCTTGCAAAACAGCTCGAGCTCAGTGAGGTTGGATGGAGAGTGTTTGTGAACAGCAGTCTTCAGCTCTTTCCACAGATTCTCGATTGGATTCAGGTCTGGACTTTGACTTGGCCATTCTAACACCTGGATACGTTTATTTTTGAACCATTCCATTGTAGATTTGGCTTTGTGTTTTGGATCATTGTCCTGTTGGAAGATAAATCTCCGTCCCAGTCTCAGGTCTTGTGCAGATACCAACAGGTTTTCTTCCAGAATGTTCCTGTATTTGGCTGCATCCATCGTCCCGTCAATTTTAACCATCTTCCCTGTCCCTGCTGAAGAAAAGCAGGCCCAAACCATGATGCTGCCACCACCATATTTGACAGTGGGGATGGTGTGTTCAGGGTGGTGAGCTGTGTTGCTTTTACGCCAAGCATATTGTTTTGCATTGTGGCCAAAAAGTTCAATTTTGGTTTCATCTGACCAGAGCACCTTCTTCCACATGTTTGGTGTGTCTCCCAGGTGGCTTGTGGCAAACTTTAAACGAGACTTTTTATGGATATCTTTGAGAAATGGCTTTCTTCTTGCCACTCTTCCATAAAGGCCAGATTTGTGCAGTGTACGACTGATTGTTGTCCTATGGACAGACTCTCCCACCTCAGCTGTAGATCTCTGCAGTTCATCCAGAGTGATCATGGGCCTCTTGGCTACATCTCTGATCAGTTTTCTCCTTGTTTGAGAAGAAAGTTTGGAAGGACGGCCGGGTCTTGGTAGATTTGCAGTGGTCTGATGCTCCTTCCATTTCAATATGATGGCTTGCACAGTGCTCCTTGAGATGTTTAAAGCTTGGGAAATCTTTTTGTATCCAAATCCGGCTTTAAACTTCTCCACAACAGTATCTCGGACCTGCCTGGTGTGTTCCTTGGTTTTCATAATGCTCTCTGCACTTTAAACAGAACCCTGAAACAATCACAGAGCAGGTGCATTTATACGGAGACTTGATTACACACAGGTGGATTCTATTTATCATCATCGGTCATTTAGGACAACATTGGATCATTCAGAGATCCTCACTGAACTTCTGGAGTGAGTTCGCTGCACTGAAAGTAAAGGGGCCGAATAATATTGCACGCCCCACTTTTCAGTTTTTTATTTGTTAAAAAAGTTTAAAATATCCAATAAATGTTGTTCCACTTCACGATTGTGTCCCACTTGTTGTTGATTCTTGACAAAAAAATTCAATTTCATATCTTTATGTTTGAAGCCTGAAATGTGGCGAAAGGTTGCAAGATTCAAGGGGGCCGAATACTTTTGCAAGGCACTGTATATATATATATATATATATATATATATATATATATATATATATATATATATATATATATATATATATATATATATATATATGTATATATATATATATTAGGGCTGTCAAACGATTAAAATTTTTAATCGAGTTAATTACAGCTTAAAAATTAATTAATCGCAATTAATCGCAATTCAAACCATCTATAAAATATGCCATATTTTTCTGTAAATTAAATATATATTCTGTATAATAAATTGTTGGAATGGAAAGATAAGACACAAGATGGATATATACATTCAACATACGGTACAAAAGGACTGTAGTGGGCATTTCACTCTACAGTCATTTAAATCTGTCTATGCTGTCCTCACTCCGAAGCGTCTACTTTTTCCAAAGCTAGACAGCTAGTGAACGACGCCTTAATAATTAGACTTCTTCCTTTTTCATCTGATTTATTAATAAAATGGCCTCAAACCATTGTCCTCTTTAAAGCGTCGTAAAACTACAAAAAAAAAAAGTACACAAGCATTGCATTAGCAACAACGTTAGCTTAGCACGCTATACAGGTTCACTAAACATAAACAAAAAGCGTCTCATACAAAAAATATAACATTTCGCTTACTAACATAATATGTACATTCTTTACAACAACCATACTTAAGGACAAATCTTGTCCAAGGATCATATAAGCACAACATTATCAGCCCGAGACGTCGTGCAGCCATAATGAACTGGAAAGAAAACAATAAACCATGTCGCAAAGCGACCACAAGAGTTTGCTGTTTGACAGCACAAAAAGTCTTGCTGTAAAACTTACCAAAAGGCAGAATACTTTCTGAGCGGGACATGTGCGTTAATTGCGTCAAATATTTTAACGTGATTAATTTAAAAAATTAATTACCGCGCGTTAACGCGATAATTTTGACAGCCCTAACATATATATATATATATATATATAAATTAGATTTAGTCAGCACTTTGTGGTTTCTGTTTGCTTCTCTCAATAAGGAAAAGATCTTGTCTAAAACCTTTGGGCACAATGTTAAGAGATGTAATTGGTTTTGTGGCTGCACATCGGAAATAAAATTAAACGAGTGCGACCGAACTGGAGTTGGTTACCTGGTAACGTTATTCATTTGCATCAGGGCCATGTGTTTGTGTGCATTTGTCTGACGTTTCAACACAGTGTTGAGGAGAAGGTTGTCCAGGTAACCACAAGGGCAGTCAGGGTTATGAATGTTCAATTATAGTGAGGAGCGTAGGTCATCTAAAAACGATCGCTATCACGTTGCGAAAAGCCATCCCAATCAAAGTGCCACCATTATACTGTAGATTGATTTCCTAGCCCTGATGCTGCATACTATAATTCCCCATTACTGAACAGATTGTCATTCCTTTATTATTTCAAACCCGTCAACTTACCGTGGTATAGAGCAAATGTGCAGCAACAGTGTCTACAGTGCTGTTTTTTCCGAACAATACAAGTAAACAAAAGCTTTTCGCTAATACGTAATGTATGTTAAACAACTGATTAAAATGAGCCCGTGAGACTCTTGAGTGACGCCAGTGAAACCCTCATCATTAAACATTGTGCACCCACCGGAGATCACCCTAACACTACAACACACTATCAAGTACACCTGCATTACTTAATGCAGGTGCTTGTCAGATAATTATGTTTTGATAGAGCCTTTTAGAGATTATCCCTAAAGAGTTTTACTAGGGTTGGGTAATAAATTGATGTTATGAAATAAGTTAATATTTTTGGTAATTAGGGGGGAAAAAAACAACATGTATAAAGACTGATAACCCCATTGAGTCATGTAGGCACAATGTTAAAAGGAACCTCCGACTAAAAGACTTGTAAGCTCTAATAAGCCATAATTGTTCTCTTTTGCTAAAATATGTTATTAGAAACACATAAATATTGCCATTGATTTAAAATTTTATCATATTTAGTGCATGTTTTGACCTACGGAGGGCGCCATGTTTTAAGCGTGCAATAGATGATCGGGGTGATGACGTAGATTTTCATCGTCACTCGACCAACACCAAACAAGTTCCAGCATCATCACCTTTTCAAGAGTGAAGAATCTGCATAGGACAAGGTGTCAAGAGTCAAAAATCTGCATTGGACAAGATGATGATATTGGAACTTTTGTTTGGTGCTGTTCCAGGGAGACTTTAAATGGCACAAAATTACCGAATTGCCTGGCATTGACTGCCACTGACAGCCATAGACGTTCAATCCGTTTGAAGTGGGAGGGTGGCAGCGAATGAACGAATGTTCATTCGCTGCCATCCCTCCCTGTTGAAATGGATTGGACGTCTACTAGTGATAATTCCAATTCACACTAGAAGCTTGTTTTTCTCTTAATTAGTTGTTTGTAGAATATCCTACAATGTCCTGACCAATGTATCGATAATCGTTGTATGGCCGCCGCCATATCGTCAGATCATCGTTATCGTGAGCTTTGTATTGCAAATCGTATCGTATCGTGAGGTACCAAGAGATTCCCACTCCTACTGTTGAACACATTAGTCACACAGCATATTTAAACCACTCTTATTTGATATTACTACGTTTAAATATTTTCTTAAGGCATCTTTAGTATGTTCTGTCTGTATACATCTAAACAAAACAAGCTGAAAGCACACGGTAGTACTATGGGTGTCAAATTCGCCTCTAATAGCACGTTTCACCGGTGTAGCATATTTTGGCAGAACACCGTGTTTTTGCTACTCTCATCTCGTCTCATCCCGTCTTTCCTGTTCATTTAGCGTTTGCTGCTCGTTTTGTAAAATATCGACAGTGCTGTCATGCTCATTAATGTTCCTCTCGGGTTCAATTTGAAAGGGTTGAACGGATGACATGTTTATGTCGCTAGAGTCATACTCTGGAAGCCCGCCCTGCGACGTCAACAACAATGGCGACCTACTAGTTAAGCTAAGCTTAAATAAAAATATCAAGAGGGGTTTCAATATCAAATTATTTTAACTCATAATAACATTTATCTTTTAAGAGCTACAAGTCTTTCTATCCGTGGATCCCTTTAACATTTGATATACAAGTGGGAAACAACATGACAAAAAGTGATGTCCACACATGTCACGCTAGATCTTAATTATACTGGACTGTCTCAGAAAATTAGAATACACAATATTCTAATTTTTTGAGACAGTCCTGTGTATATATACAGGACTGTCTCAGGAAATTAGAATACACAATATTCTAATTTCCTGAGACAGTCCAGTATACTTGTATAATAGATGCTACTAATATTTTTTAACTTTAGTGTAGCTAACTCTTAACATAAAGTGCAGCTTTTTGAGGCCTGTAACCATATGAGCATTTTACGCTGTGTGTGAAAGGTGTGTGTTTGCGCAGAGATCAGAACACACATTTCCATGTCATAGAAAAGGGATGTAAATACGATGTGCACCTCATGTGTACATGTGCTTGCTCATGAATCCCCGGTGCAGGGGCCATGTGGTGCGTTATCAGTCCAGGCTGTTTCCATGATGCACAAAGGGGAGCATAGCAGCTGGCAGGGCGGGATCATCAACAAAATAACATGGCTTACAATGTCTTACAGATGGTGCTCAATGGGAGTTATCATAAATTTGATGATCAAGAGGTTGATAATTAACATAAAATGTGTAAGCTAACAAGAGAGGACTTCAATTTAGGCAGGTTCACGCCCTTTAAATACATGTCACACTGGTACTGCAGTATATATATTCATTATATCCTCAGCACAAGCTGATAGGGAACTTCCTCAGTTTCCTGAACTTGGAAAATACCAGGCAGTGTACAATCCGACAGACAAAACAGGACTGGGAAGACAAGTAAGCCCACATTCTGAAAAAGCCTCCTAATTGCAGTAACCTGGCAAAACATTTTGCAGTCATTTTTGAAGAATTTTCCCATACATGGTTTAACAAAAGCACATACAAGGAAGTGAGTGTGTGCTTTGGTGCAGGCCCAGTGGCTGGGTATCTTTGCAGTGGCTTACATATTATTAGTTTACGTGACTCATCTGTTTAATCAGTCTTATCAATGTAAATTAATATGATTGTGAAGAATGTATCACTTCTGACATTAACACCAAGACACAATTTATCAATACTAAGGTGTTAACAATGGAAGTTTCTTTTCAACAGGTGACATTAACATTTATAGGGCAAATGACTGTTTTTGGTAGTTTAAAAACATGTACAGTGGTACCTCTACATACGAATTTAATTCGTTCCAGGACCTTGTTTGTAAGTCGAAATGGTCGTATGTCGAGCAGGATTTTCCCATAGGAATACATTATAATTCCATTAATTCGTTCCAAAGCCTAAAAACATACACTAAATTCTTAATAAATACTGCTGGCACTGTTACAAATGGCAATTAAACATAGAAAAACAAATAAGTTATAAATAAATAATTCAGAATAATATAATAATAATAAGAAGAATTAATAATTATTCCTGTAAATAATGTAACGAATCGGATTCTAATATGGCGGACACTTTTTACTGTCCCTGAACGCACCGCGAAGCTGACGTCTCAGTGAGATAGGTCGGTGCGGTAGAGATAATACTTTCGTTTTCTTAAGAGCAGTCAACTGCTTAAGACAATGGGCGTTTTGTGTTGGATAAGTTCTTAAATAAATGATAAAAACGTGACGAAGCTGGCGATTTCCTTGGCAATGTTACCACAATAATAATTGTCACCTTAACTTATAAATAGTGGCGAACGGTGGTCGGAAGAGGACCATGGAGCTGTATTGTTGAGCCAGTTCAGGGACGCGCACCCCAAGCTCATATTTTTCTATAACTTGCATCTTCATTTCAAAGGTAAGCATCACTTTTTTCCTTGTTTCTCCAACTGTATCAACTTTTTTTGAAAACTGTGTTGATTTCTCACACAAGAAAATCCCCCGTGCGTTCGTTTGCAGTGCTGTCATGTCGTCGTATTTCGAGCAACTCGTCGGATGTAGAAACAAATGGCGGCTCAAATTTTACGTCGGATGTCGAAAAGATCGTGTGTCGAAGTGATCGTATGTAGAGGTACCACTGTATGTCATTATTATTGCATTATTATTAGATTACGACTACTGTATTATATGATTATTATATTTTTCATTTTATTGTATTAGGTTCATTCATTAATTAATAACATTTTAATTAAACCTATTAGAAGATATAATTCCTGGAGAAATTGCATGTTGTTTTATTTTTTTTTTTTACTTTTTACTCTGCTGGTCAGTGAATTAAAAGCTCAGCTGAGCTCTGTAAGTGCCCCCAAATTAACAGGACACTTCCTGGTGCATTTGCAGGTCACTTCCTGTAAATTTTTGTGCTTTTCCAGTTCACTTCTTGTTGTTGTTGGGTCATTTCCGGGTAACTTTAAGTATATTTTGGTCACTTCCTGGTGATTTTGGGACATTTTCGTGTCATTTTCTGTAGATTTGGAGGGATTTCTGGGTCAGTGTCTTTTGATTTTGAAAACTTCCTGTTGATTTTGGGGGCATTTCCATGAGAAATAAACCCTGACTATGTCCCCCCAATAACACTTGAACGTTATTGAAATTCATAGAATTTAAATGATTGCCCTATAAAAGGTTTTAAGCTGCTAAAATACACACTCTGGCAAACATGGGGGGTTGAAAAAAGTTGCTTATAAACTTGACATGACTCAGGTTTAGCTTAATACATTTGTATGTAGTAGTAGATAAGGGTGTGCCTTAAACCACAATAACTTGCGCAATTGTTTGAAGGTTAGTTTTAGAGGATGTTGTCTCTAAATGTTGAATGATTCAAAATACTGCTGTTGGTGTATAAAGCACTGAATGGGCCTAAATGCATGATTTGATGCAACGATATGGCTTATCCTAGACTTTTCAGAAGTCAAGTACTATTATAGTTTGATACAATCACTTTAGTTTAAATGCATTTAAACTTTAACTCCTAAAGTATTGATTCAATATTTGTTGGAACTTGGTCATTCGGATTCCTGCTCATATTTTGCTTTTGAATGTTGTCCTGATGCCTTAAAACTTTGTATGACGCACCTTGATTTTTTGTGTGTCTGAATTGTGCAATTGAAATTTAAAAAAAAAATAATAAGCTTCACCCAGATCTGCAGCTTGATCCTTTTGTCATTGCGGAAGACAGTCTTGACTTTGAAGTCAATGCCAACAGTGCTGACAAAGGCCGAGGTAAAGGAGTCATCAGCGTAACGAAACAGGAAAGAGGTTTTCCCCACACTGCTATTGCCAATGATCAGTAGCTTAAACATGTAGTCAAAGTTCTGGTCAGCAGCATCCTTCTGGGATGGCGGCTGTTGGAGCCGAGACTCATTTGATGCCATCTAGAGAGAGAGAAAAAAATAGTGTAGAGGATCACTTTTATGGTAGCGGTTCTCATGGTTGACATTGATCTGACTTGAGATAAATCCATTCTTAAAGGCTGAAAAAGTTTAAAAGTGCCACAAGGAAGTTTGGTGGACTCCCTATGTGGTTGTTTATATTGTCCTGTTTATTCAGAAAATACAACTGGGCAGAAGATGGTTTTAATTGGACACAGAAAAAAAACAAGGGTAACGGTGATCGAAAAACATAATCAATTACAGTATACTGTAGATGATACCCTGCTATATAGGCCTGTCGCGAAAACAAATTTTAGTAGGCGATATATTGTCACATAAATTATTGCCGATATGCAATATTATTATTGTCAATTGATCGAAACCCAATTCAACCACTAATGTAGAGACAACAGATCCTAATGAATCACCCAATCAACTGCAATAAAGTGCTAGTTTTAAATAAAACACAAACTATATCAGTAAATATTTAAAAAAAAAAAAAAAAAATACATACAATGCATAGCGAGTCATTTGAAATCTAGCTAAGTGCAGAATATGAAATACGTGAGAAACTCAACGCCATTTTTGTTTTCTGTGAATTAGAGCCAATCAAAAATGTTTCATTTCTCCAAAATGACTGTCATCTTGTGAGCATGTTAGCAAATTTGAAGCCAAATTATTTACTGCCAATCAGATTTTTCATAATAGGTGTCAGTTTAAAGCTAGTCTTAATGTAGAATCTGAAGTATGTGAGATTAACTCCAGAAATTCTTATTTACATGTTGACCATGATGTGCTTTTATTTTGAAATGTTCACCGGAAGTACGTTAGCTAAGCCGCTAATCATACGCTTTACACTCAGTTTAAAAAAAAAAAAAAGCCCTTGTCTTCTATTTTCGTCATGCATGTGTCAGTAATAGATGTTTTTCTTTTTTTTTTCATTTGCAAATGCTGTAAACCAGCAAGTTTTCATATTTGAAGTGCCATCTTTTAACCGCAAGACTGCCAATGTTTTACAGCAGGCTAAAGTGGTGAATGCATTGTCTTTTTTTTATTAGCCTCAATGTAGCAGCGCTAACATTTTACAATGTTTAATATATAATCTATATATAATAATTAATTTTACGTTGTGTTGATGACCAATAAACATCTGTGAAAGGAACTGGAGTCTCATTTGCAATCAACGTGCACTCAAGCCAAGTGCATGCAGCACACGCACATACAGATGTATGCACGCACGCAGACGGTGATAAAAATTACCGCCCTCATTTTTATTTACCGTGCCATTAATTTATTTATTGCATATCGTGACAGGCTTAGCTATATGTAGCTTTGCAAGGTCTCTTTAGCCTGCCCCTGTGCAGGGGAGTGAACAGTAGGAGTGCAACGGTTTGCGGTTCAAAGCTAATGGCAACACTTTTAACATGACTCCGGCACTAATTTTTAAATGTGTACGCCGTACATTACGTTCAAAATCTCTACGTTTTACGTGCATTACGTTTTGTTCGTTAATACGTTGGTTGAATGACGCGAGAAAAGTCAGAGACACGGAGAGGAAAGAGTGTTTGTTGTGACGCTGCAGCAAACGTGATGCTAGGCTAGGTGGCTCAAATATTTCCTCAATGTAGCCGACAGCCTACAACCTACGCCTAGATATCTCATGCATATAGAACTACATGCGAAATGACAGACTCGGTAGCGTTAGTAAACAGCCGCCATTTTAGAGCAGTACACTTCTCAGAAAGGCTCTGTTGTAGTGAACCTTCCTAGTGAACCTAAGTAATTTTTAATGTAAAATACGCCTAAATCAGCAAAATCTTGACTTGAGTCTATCTTGATGATGATGAAACAGTTTAACATTTTTCACATGTTGAAAGTAGACAGAAGGGAACTAATGCAAAAACGGGAGCAATTTTATCAACTTTAACGGTTGATTCAGAACATTAAATGACCTCCAAACATAGCAAACTTTACAATGATTTGGTTTTTTTTAAAAATGAAAAATAAAACGTGAAAGGTAACACCAGTTACTTTGCCAAGTAACTTTTTTACTACTGTGTATTTCAGTAATCAATCACTAAACTAGCCAAAGAGCTAAGAGGCATTTTAACAGTCAAAAATGTTTACATTTTAAGTGTTTATTTCATTTTCTTAGAAGCAAAATAAAGGCAGTTTAAAAAAAAAGAAATGCAAAAAGCAAACCGAAAGCAAACCGAAACCGTGATCCCAAAACCGAGGTTCAAACCGAACCGTGGGCTAACTGAACAGTTGCACCCCTACTGAACAGGGCACAACCCCGCTGTCTACCCCCCAGCACCATCCTACAATTATCCAACGTGTAGTTTTTAGCATGTAAAATAATTTCCTTGGCTGACCTTTTTTTTTTTTTTTTTAAAGTGCATTCTGGATTTGGCTTCAGTCCTATCATGCTGGTGCAGATTTGAGTGAAATTGAAATGGTAGTTGTGCTCTCAAATTACAGGAGGTTTATGCCATCTGTCCATCCGCAGGCCCTATTATGTGCGCAGTGTGAGGAAGAAACGTATCTGCACCGCTGCTTATCATAGCTTCCATCCCCCACACAAACATCGCTGATCAATCCATGTGGCTCAGCCCCACTTCCCTGATGAGACCTGTCTCCGTGGAGACTAGACCAGGACCCAACTGCCAGCAATACCCATTAGCGGCCCAACCAGAGTTGGTTGAGCTTTTAACTGGCTATAAGGAAACCTCTAGCACGAGAGTGATATCTATATCACACAGAAGTGAGATGTGAGAGCTGCCAAAACCATTTACCGTGTGTGCATGTGCTGGACTTACTTATTACAGTGGTCCATATGCTGACATGAACATGATAGATTGGTTTCACACTCCTATTATGTTGTCGGTCAAATTGACCTCTTTGTTGGAACATCTGCTTGGCTTAGTAAATGTAATCAAAATATATAGTTTAATGAAAATGGTCTACTTCAGGTATTTGCAAACGGATTTGATAGTATTTAACTTGTTTTAACTTCTGCTAAGTGTCAGGTTCTTTGTGCAAACACAAGCATAAGCAATTTCCTTTGGACAGGAACTAAAGCCAATATGTCAAAACATAGACATTTAAATGTACATACAGTATCTCCATCAGCTACTTTTTTCTCAAATCCATGAATTATTCTTTAAAAAAACATTTAAATCATCACATCTACTTTCTTACAGAGGCTACCATGTTCGTGACTTTTCACACCCATTATAGTGCGAAGTAGCAGGAATGTGACTTATATCAGTTATTTCCAGAGGTGTAAATCACCAATTTTACGACAATACAATAGTGAGTCTTTGGATACAATTTCAATATTTGCTGGTATTACAAAGTCTGCCATGATTCAATTTTGATTCAATTCATGGGTCTCCAACTGCTATTAAGAGAATATTATGAGCAATAAAAATACAAAGCAATTTTGATATTTTTGACCATTTGTCTGGTGAAACGTTTCAGATATTAGAAACCCAATGTTTTTTAACATCACGATCTTGATCAGTGTATTTCATTTTGATTCATTTGATTGTGTCACTGCTTTAATCAATCGATGTATCAATCTAGATCGACATATAGTTATACCCAGGGGTGAAAGTGAATTTCTTGCTGGAACTCCCCGACGTGAAGGTCGCCACGGACCCAGAAAGTTTATTTATTTATTTATTTATTCTTACTTTTTAATTTTTGTTTTCTTTTTTGTTGTGGGGGGATCAAACCTCTTATACTACTGAAATGCAAAGAAAACTGTTTTAGCACAGTTATTTCTATAACACATACAAAAACTGATTTTCATTTAAAATTGTATTTTTTCAATGATTAGAAAAATAAAAGTTAACATACAGAGCAATAACCCTAACCTCCATCTCCTAATTTTTATTTTCCCTCATTTCCTCACATTCTAAATGCCAAATCTCAATTTCAACTACTTAAGAACATAGGATGTAGATTAAAATTGAAGTTAATGTGTCCTGGAGGTGGGGCTCGAAGGCAAGCGTCTGGTGGCCGGGCCTGCCCCCATGGGGCCCGGCCGGGCACAGCCCGAAAAGGCAACATGGGTTCCCCTTCCCATGGGCTCACCACCTGTGGGAGGGGCCAAAGGGGTCGGGTGCGTAGAGAGTTGGGCGGCAGCCAAAGGCGGGGGCCTTGGCGGTCCAACCCCCAGCTGCAGAAGCTAACTCTTGGGACATGGAATGTCACCTCTCTGGCAGGGAAGGAGCCTGAGCTGGTGGGTGAGGCAGAGAAGTTCCGACTAGATATAGTCGGACTCTCCTCCACACACAGCTTGGGTTCTGGTACCAATCCTCTCGAGAGGGGTTGGACTCTCTTCCATTCTGGAGTTGCCCACGGTGAGAGGCGCCGAGCAGGTGTGGGCATACTTATTGCCCCCCGGCTTGGTGCCTGTACGTTGGGGTTTACCCCCGTGGACGAGAGGGTAGCCTCCCTCCGCCTTCGGGTGGGGGGACGGGTTCTGACTGTTGTTTGCGCTTATGCACCGAACAGCAGCTCTGAATACCCACCCTTTTTGGAGTCCTTGGAGGGTGTGCTGGAGAGCGCCCCCTCTGGGGACTCCCTCGTTCTACTGGGGGACTTCAACGCTCACGTGGGCAATGACAGTGAGACCTGGAGGGGCGTGATTGGGAGGAACGGCCCCCCCGATCAGAACCCGAGTGGTGCTCTGTTATTGGACTTCTGTGCTCGTCACGGTTTGTCCATAACGAACACCATGTTCAAACATAGGGGTGTCCACATGTGCACTTGGCACCAGGACACCCTAGGCCGCAGTTCAATGATCGACTTTGTAATCGTGTCATCGGACTTGCGGCCACATGTTTTGGACACTCGGGTGAAGAGAGGGGCGGAGCTGTCAACTGATCACCACCTGGTGGTGTGTTGGCTCCGATGGTGGGGGAAGTTGCTGGCCAGACCTGGCAGGCCCAAACGTATTGTGAGGGTCTGCTGGGAACGTTTGGCAGAATCCCCTGTCAGAAAGAGTTTCAACACCCACCTCCGGCAGAACTTCTCCCTTGTCCCGGGGGAGGTGAGGGACATTGAGTCCGAGTGGGCCATGTTCCGCACCTCCATTGTTGAGGCGGCCGATCGGAGCTGTGGCCGTAAGGTGGTTGGTGCCTGTCGTGGCGGCAATCCCCGAACCCGCTGGTGGACACCAGCGGTAAGGGATGCCGTCAAGCTGAAGAAGGAGGCCTATCAGGCCTTTTTGGCCTGTGGGACTCCGGAGGCAGCTGACAGGTACCGGCTGGCCAAGCGGATTGCGGCTTCGGCGGTCGCCGAGGCAAAAACTCGGACATGGGAGGAGTTTGGCGAGGCCATGGAAAACGACTTCCGGACAGCTTCGAGGAAATTCTGGTCCACCATCCGGCGTCTGAGGAGAGGAAAGCAGTGCACCATTAACACTGTGTATAGTGAAGATGGTGTACTGCTGACCTCGACTCGGGACGTCGTGAGTAGGTGGGGAGAATACTTCGAAGCCCTCCTCAATTCCACCGACACGCCTTCCTTTGAGGGAGCAGAGTCTGGGGACTCTGAGGAGGGCTCTTCGATCTCTGGGGTTGAAGTCACTGAGGCGGTTGGTAAGCTCCTCGGTGGCAGGGCCCCAGGGGTAGATGAGATCCGCCCGGAGTTCCTAAAGGCTCTGGATGTTGTGGGGCTGTCATGGCTGACACGCCTCTACAACATTGCGTGGACATCGGGGACAGTGCCTCTGGATTGGCAGACCGGGGTGGTGGTCCCCCTTTTTAAAAAGGGGGACCGGAGGGTGTGTTCCAATTATAGAGGGATCACACTCCTCAGCCTCCCCGGTAAAGTCTATTCAGGGGTGCTGGAGAGGAGGGTCCGTCGGGAAGTCGAATCTCGGATTCAGGAGGAGCAGTGTGGTTTTCGTCCCGGCCGTGGAACAGTGGACCAGCTCTACACCCTCGGCAGGGTCCTCGAGGGTGCATGGGAGTTCGCCCAACCAGTCCACATGTGTTTTGTGGATTTGGAGAAGGCGTTCGACCGTGTGCCTAGGGGAGTCCTGTGGAGGGTGCTCCGGGAGTACGGGGTACCGAGCCCCCTGGTAAGGGCTGTTCGGTCCCTGTACGACCGGTGTCAGAGTCTGGTTCGCATTGCCGGCAGTAAGTCGAATTCGTTCCCAGTGAGGATTGGACTCCGCCAAGGCTGCCCTTTGTCACCATTTCATAATTTTTATGGACAGAATTTCTAGGCGCAGCCGAAGCGTTGAGGATGTTCGGTTTGGTGGCCTCAGCATTGCATCTCTGCTTTTTGCAGATGATGTGGTGGTGTTGGCTTCATCAAGCCGTGATCTCCAACTCTCACTGGGGCGGTTCGCGGCCGAGTGTGAAGCGGTTGGGATGAAGATCAGCACCTCCAAATCCGAGACCATGGTCCTCAGCCGGAAAAGGGTGGAGTGCCCTCTCCGGGTCGGGGATGAGATCCTGCCCCAAGTGGAGGAGTTCAAGTATCTTGGGGTCTTGTTCACGAGTGAGGGTAGGAGGGAGCGGGAGATTGACAGGCAGATCGGTGCAGTGTCTGCAGTGATGCGGACTCTGCACCGGTCCGTTGTGGTGAAGAAGGAGCTGAGCCAAAAGGCGAAGCTCTCAATTTACCAGTTGATCTACGTTCCTACCCTCACCTATGGTCACGAGCTGTGGGTCGTGACCGAAAGAACAAGATCCCGGATACAAGCGGCCGAAATGAGTTTCCTCCGCAGGGTGTCCGGGCTCTCCCTTAGAGATAGGGTGAGAAGCTCGGTCATCCGGGAGGGGCTTGGTGTCGAGCCGCTACTCCTCCGCGTGGAGAGGAGCCAGTTGAGGTGGCTCGGGCATTTGGTTCGGATGCCTCCTGGACGCCTCCCTGGAGGGGTGTTCCGGGCATGTCCCACCGGTAGGAGGCCCCGGGGTCGACCCAGGACACGCTGGAGAGACTATGTCGCTCGACTGGCCTGGGAACGCCTTGGAATCCCGCCGGAGGAGCTGGCTGAAGTGGCTGGGGAGAGGGAAGTCTGGGCTTCCCTGCTAAAGCTGCTGCCCCCGCGACCCGACCCCGGACTAAGCGGAAGATAATGGATGGATGGATGGATGGATGGATGAAGTTAATGTAAACATTTACTTTTTTTTTTTTAAATAATCATAAAGATCTAGGTAACATACATTCAGAAAAATAAGTACAAATGACTTATATTATGCAGAGTGAAATGGAATAGATTTTGAAGATTGTGCAAACATTGACTTTTTTTTAAATCATAAGGAAATGAATAAGTAGCCTAACATAAATGAACAAATAAAAGTCCAAAGTGCACATTGAAAGCTAAGATGCTCTGAACCCCCCCTTTAGAGCAGATAAAACAAAATATGAAAGATAAGCCTCCTCAAGTCTTTCGTTGCTCTTAAAGATTTGATCCAATTATGTTGCATTGCCCTTTTCTGTCGCATCAATTCAACCTTTTTTTTTTTTGTTCTTCCAGAAAACATGCGCATTTGAACCAATCAGAGCTATCTCTGCTGATCACATGCCTAACATAAATGAACAAATAAAAGTCCAAAGTGCACATTGAAAGCTAAGATGCTCTGAACCCCCCCTTTAGAGCAGATAAAACAAAATATGAAAGATAAGCCTCCTCAAGTCTTTCGTTGCTCTTAAAGATTTGATCCAATTATGTTGCATTGCCCTTTTCTGTCGCATCAATTCAACCTTTTTTTTTTTTTTGTTCTTCCAGAAAACATGTGCATTTGAACCAATCAGAGCTATCTCTGCTGATCACATGTCAGTATGTCAGCTAATTGATTGGATAAATGAGTCCAGGCGTTTTGCTTTGCTGTGTGCATTCGCACATTGACGTGACTCATCATCGTCAGACTCAGATAACTGCAGCAGCTGGGGAAACCTCCATGCCGTCCGTGGAATAAAATAATTAATGAATATTAGTGGAAACGGATTACGCTTTACAAGCACTTTATTATGCTTGTTGTTAACACTTGTGTATGTAAATCTGATGTTGGTAGATTGTTTTCTTCTTGGAGATGAAATGCATGTGTGGCAGCTTAGCTTTTTTTTTTTTTTTTTTTACATAGCGTTTTGACAGTTGCTGTCGTATTTTCGTAATCAAAACACCGTGTACCGGAACAGCATTCCAGCCGTGAATCTTATACCGGAACTGCGTTCTGACCCTGAAGCTTATCTCCTAGTAGAGCCGGGTGGTATACCGAAAATGTACCCCAACCAAAATTCTTCACGATGACCGACATAATTTTGACCATGTCGGCCTGGTATGCTAACGCTAGCAGCTAACGCTACAAGCAAACGTGATGGAGTCGGGTTTAAGGGAGCTTCGCCAAACTTTCACCCGACATTAAGTAGACTGTTGGCGGCCTCCAGAAGAGCTTTCACCTGCTTTCCTTCCTGGTTCTCACGATTTCATGAGTGTGTGCTTTCATTGTTTTTCTACTGGTAGCCAGGCCACAGGCTAACGCTAGCGGCTAACAGCGGCTACAAATGAACGTGATGGACTCGGATAGCAGCTCTAACCTCGTCGAAACGGCTGAACTTAATGAGTGGATTGTGCACGGACTGTATCTAGCAATTGATACGTCACGTTATTTTGGATCTGTGTGTGTGTGATTTCTTTGATATCTTCTATGATGGTGAAGCATTCATCGTAAATTATAATCCAACAGTGACCATTTAATGGCCAGAGCTATTTTTCTGTATGTGCTTGCTTTATTTTGTGTCATTACTGCCATCATAAGATCTTCAATGTTTCATAGGCAAAAGAGCAATATAGCTTTAATGTGTGTGTGTCTGGGTGGGGGGTACATGTGTGCGTGCATGTATTAAAAAATTCTCTGGACAAAAAAACCTGAAACCTTGAAGTAAACACTTATGTTGAGTAATTATGTCACAGCAGCCATCAACAATAAATTGTCTGTTTGAAGTGTACTGTTCAAGCTGTAAGTCATTTGTGTTACAATGACATGTTTTACACAGTCGTATTGATCTACATAATGTTGTACATTGTTCAAGTCATACAAGCTGTTATTACTGTTCATACTTGAATTCTTATTGTTTGCAAGAAATTTTTATATACTTAATGTTTAGACTGCATGTACAATTGTTAAATATGTTAAATTGAAAGCTGGTAAATAAATCAACGAGAAACAGTTCATTTGTATTTCATGCATTGACTCAGATTTTCAAATTATATAACAGTCCGCTTGAGCGAATTTATCGTCATTTATCGTTATCTAGGTAAATCTGCTCAATTTACCGTGACACACACTTAAGGCCATACCTAGCCTTAACACCTAGTTTTAGCCTGATCAGTTTATTATCGAATCATAATAACAAATGATTACACCTAATCTTGTGGGAGGAATGTGCTGTCTTCAATCTCATCAATAAACAACTTTCCCCAAATACGTACCATGAATACAGAGCCTATAAATAGTCCCTTCAGAAAGAAACGCATTAAATTGAAGTTCCACTTTGTAATTTTTTGTAATCGCATACGACATTCCACAAAGCACATGATTTTTCAAGTCTCCGAAGGGCCATAGCATTGATTCACCAACTTTAAAACTAACATTTCCGCATGTTTCCAACAGTTCATCCTAAACTCGAGGTATATACTCAGTCACATGTCGTTTATGTTTACTTTGAACACCTGACATTGCCTGCAGACTAATTCATTACTAGTAACATTTTTTTCCTGATAATCATCAAATTAAAACTTCAATAGTGTTATTCTTGGACTATAAGACCAAGGTCATAGGTTTGATCTCAACATTGGTAGGGACAATATAACAGCATTATCTGCATGTACACTTTTTGCTGGCGACGGGACATTATTAAGACCAAACAGTTTACTGAACGTGGGTCAGGGCTACATCTCTAACGAACATGAACCTAATTAATTGATAGGCTAAATAATCAATCCAAAATAAATCTGTCTTGACTTATCCTAACTTTCATTTGTATTGGTTCAAGTGATACAACATTCGGTTTAAACCTTTGTCTATGCCTTTGTTTTAAAAAACTACTAAAAAAACATTTTGAAGTGCAAGTCCGTCTATTTAAACAAAAATACAAAAAAAAAAAAAAAAAAACAGGACGCAATCCAAAAATGGGTCCACTTCTGCGGGCCACTGGAGCACCCCTAGACTCAAACTACAGTATTGAAATAGAAAAGTGATATGGGGAAAAAAACAATTAAAAAAAATCTGAGATATCCAAGGAGTAATCTACATTAGAGGCATACTAGACTACCCACAGACTCGAACTAAAGTTCTGTACTCTCATGAAATTCTGATACGTGATTTCATTCCACAGATTTTTTTTTTTCATGTCAGTTCATGTTCATCTCCATGTAAGTCCCCTTGAAGCAGATTCATTCTTGAATAGCTCCCTATTTTTTGTTAATAAAGGGACTTGCACTCTAAAACCATCGCGTTGCATTACCTTAATTCACATTATGCAGACAATGATCCAAGTGAGGGACAGCTAGCTTGACTTCATTGTTCCTTGTGGAGGCTGGCCTGATCGCAGTAGTTTTGCAGGTTAGCCAGTTCAAACAGTTTGATGTTATGCTAACTCTGATGCAGGTCGGACTTTCAGTACCAAAATTAGTGGTGTTTCCTCCACCTCCACAACATTGACATCTTTTTACATTACTTACAGTGGCTGCTGCTGGCCAAAAAAAAACATCTAAAATCCCTCTTCTTCGAAGGGGGCAGAGGAGGTGGCATGTTGTCGACATGAATCTGTCGGGGCTGTGTGAGTTTGCGTGTATGTCTGTGTGGTATGTGTTCAAGTCATCAGCCAGTCAAACACACGTTTGAGGGGGAAAAAATGGACCGGCACGTTCAACAAGTGAAAAGGGATAAATAAGTCTGAACATAATGAAAATAATTCACTTAATAATTATAGGGTCTATTTTATCCTTACAACATTTGGGAAGACAATCTAAATTATTTATTGAAGGAAATAGTACCTTTTCTTGAAGGCACCGTCTAACTGTTCGCATTATTACTATCACGGAATAGTATCGTTTCTCGTATTTACTGTTTGACTGTTTGTATTGCTCTAACACACCCAATATAAAATAAATAGCACTTATACTATAGTTTAAGGAAAAAAAGCAGAATATAGGGCATAAGAGATACTTGACGCCTTCATATCAAGGAAGCCCAACGTGTGCATCATGCAACTGACAGCAAGATTGAATCTGACAAGCCCACCTCTGCACCACCAACTCTCGCAGTCAGTTCTCCCCGACAGTCCAGAATAAATGGCGGGACGCCCTGTCCTAACACAAGGAACACCGGAGAACGCCCGATCTCCAACTGATAACACGACTGATAAGACTCCAAGAGCCCCTTTGACGCTGAGGTGGCAAAATCCACAAACCTTGTTGCCCTGACAACAGTAACTCCCGAATCGTCCAGTCCAATCCACAAACAGACAATAATCCTAAACAACGCCCAAACACACCCTTCTTCTGCCCACAGCCCGCCCCGCGAGAGCCTTCAAAAAGACAATGTTTAACTAATCGTTGGCATTTTTCTCGGGAACCTTTTGTTGACTTGTGATATGGTGACCCTGAATCCTCGCCTGGGTCCGTCTGTGCTGTATGGTTGATGTCGAATAAATTGTCAACTTGTGTTTCAAAGCCTTTTTCCAGCTTTCAAAATTGAGTCAGTACAATGGGTTAAGATTAAGGTGAAGGCGCGGAGTTTGGCCTTTAGGCCGGGTTATCGGGGTCTTGTTAATAAAAACAAAAATACTCTTTTTTTCAAATTTAATAATTTATAACTTTGTTAGTCTGGTTGTCGTTGGATCTGCGCCAGCGTGGGGTCTGCGGTTCGGCTGGCGTGAGTCCGGCAATCTGGCTAAAAGGTCAGATTCCTTCACTATATACCTGAACTCATTATATAATGCAAAAACGGTTGCTTAAAAGTTGGTGTGTTGGGGACAATATGAGCATTCTGAAGTTTATAGTTCAGTGTGGCTTAAAAGTGGATGTCTTTTGATGTAGGGGCCAGAAGTGGTCCCGGGCGTAGATCAACTCACTTGCTCTTTATGGTGCTGAAGATTTGGATTGTCTCCAGCAAAACATAACAGGAGCCATTGCAATAAAAAGAGTGTGAGGGTTGTGGTGCGTCTCAGGCGACTCATTTGTTTGCAGAGACAGGAGAAGTGCCATGCCATTCACCCCCAGGAAATGTCTACCTAATATTATTGATTATGTGGCAGTTGTCACATCTGTTCACATTACGACAAGAAAACACGGAGGAGCCGTAAAGGTTTTGTTTTCAAAGCCAAGATGCTATCTTTTGTTAGCGAAAATCAGGCGAAACTCACTTAAACGTTGGTAAAAGTGAACAAATGGGAGAGGGGAAACCAGTTCAGGAAAATAATAGAAGGAAGCCAGGAAACAACGTACCTTCATACGGAAGTAAAACAAACTCGGCGTTTTCCTATTTTCCACCCACCGTTGAGGAGCGAGATGCCGGGGTGTGGTGGCAAAGTAACCTGGGTAAGAGCTCGACAATACGCGGTAGTCTGCTTCCGCTCCTGGATCCCAGTTGTGGTACAGTAGCTCCCTCCTTGTTGGGTTGGGTGGAAAGTTAAGCAACCGCCAGGCAGGCAGGCACCTGAGGCTGTGTGTGCGTGTGCGTGCTAAGCTCGGCAGGCTTGTTGAACCACCGTGCGTGTGCGCGTGAGCGCGCGAGATCCACATGCACATGATCCAAAATAGACAGCAGGCTACAATACTGTCCAACCTCCGCCAAGGGGTGTCTAGAACTACTACAAACGACTTCATCATTTGTATATTTCAAGTAAGTATAACACTTTATAGGTCACTCATTGGCTGCCATTGACAACGCTAGACGTTCAATCCATTTTACATGGGAAAGGCAAATGAAAGAATCCCAGTCAAAATGCATTGGTCATCTACCTAACACAGCCAGTCCTCCCGGCTTTTAATGAATTGGACATATATCGGTGTCAATGGCAGGTACACAACGAGTTATAAACTATTAAATTTTTTTTTTTTTTTAAAAAGTGTGTATTTGTGTTTTTATTATTTTTATTTTATGAACATTTTAATTTAAAATGTTATTTATTCATTTAAAAATATATAAATTATAAATACACACAAGTAATACACTGTGCACATTATATGGCGGAAAACACAGACAAGGCTGAAAAGGCAGTTTATGCTCTTGCACCCCTCTTTAAAATAAACTGCTGTATTTTAAACCAAAGGAAAAGTTGTGTTTGATACGACAATATGTCTATATGCTGCCATAGCAGATTTATGGTGCATTAAACCCCTTAACTATTTTTAAGTTGTCCGTTTTACCCTGGAAACCCCCATTTACATGCGTTGCACAACCACTTTTGTTTCATCCTAGCCACAAAAAGAAGGTAAGTAATCATATTTATTATTCAAAATGGCAGTCATTTTAGCTTAGAATCATCAATTGATGTCTAATATTTAGTTTAAAAAAAAAAAAAGACAAAATTATTCACTCTCATATTTTAAACTTTCAAAACAAATTACATCACAATGAAAAAATTAGCGTCTGTAAATACATCACGGATATCTACCTCATAACTATGGCTTAATTGTATTTTTTTTTTGTTACTGTCACATTTTCCCCAATATTTTACATAATAATCGATCCAAACAAAGAAAAATTGGAATCTCGACCACTCCTTGATGTTTGCGATTTCTGCATCGCGACCCTTGTTATATTACCATGTTTCACCCATAATATCCCCCAAAAATCCGGCTGTGGCCATTCACAGCTATGTCTTGACACTCGGTGATACATGGAGTTTTTGGATCGAAAAGAGGTAAGTACGCAATAATATCTCGTTAAAATCATGGCGTCTTTAATTATGCTGTCGCGTGCTCTCACCCCGAGTTAGGGTTTTGCTGTTTAAAAAAAAAAGTTTTTTCTCTAAATGCGCTACTGTTCAAAAATTTTCTTCCCCCAGAAAATTGAGATTTTAAGCTTTCCAATGATGTATCACACATTCAGGACAATTTTGAAATTTGTCCAAATTGGGGGTCTCAGAGTGGAACTTAAAGTCACCTGAGTGTTATCCGTCATACGTAAATTTATCAGAGCTCACATCTGTATACTCATCCATAATTTACATCAAACCTCCAAATAAAAGACTAGGTTTAAATTTGTCATTTAGTAACCTCAGGTCTGTTCAACAACCGGTGGAACCTTGAACCATTTGAAATGACCCATATTCTTGCGATATAGTCATCCAAGTCACAATTACCGGTAACTAATTGACGGTGATAGTCCAATAATAGTGCCATCAATGGCAGCCAATGAGATAACAAAGGGACAAAGTAATGTATATTCAAAAAGAAATATACATCACACAATGTTTTTTATTTTTTTGAAAGCACGTGTGACCCCTAGGCCAAAGACATCTACAAGAGGTAATCAAAGTCAGTTGCCAGCCGAACTGAATCAAATCAAGGTGACAAGATTGGAGGTGTAAGTTAATGTTGTCTTGCATGTCCATAAAACAAACCACAAACCAATTTTTATATATTTTTTTTCTCCTGAATTATTGAGGATGTGTGCCATGCCTCAAGCCAAGCTCTCAGACGCCCTACAATTTAGAATTATTCACTTGCATGACACTGGACAAAATGCTAAATGAAATGGGCAAAAACTAGTACTAGTAAGAGTACTGTATTGATAGACTTAGAGAAATCGCAGGCTCGTGCCAGGATCACTGTTGAAGAATCTATGCTAAGTAAAACATTAAGAAAGAATGGGAGTACAACAATGAGGAAGCTCTACTGTCCAAAAACAAACAAACAAACAAACAAACAAAAAACATTGGTTTCAGGTTTGCAAAACAGTTCCTGAAGGCTTCACAACGCTATTGGCAAACTATTAGTTAGGAAGGGACACAAATGACTAGGTCTGGAGAAATATAAAGCACAGAATACATTGGAAAACAACTGTAAAGTATAGCGGAGGTGTGATCATGACTTGGGGCTACAAGATGTTTTGTCTTTTTTTTTTTTTTGTCAAAAATGTTATGAAGTGTGAGCCCCGACACATTTCACCACAGAGCTTTAGGAGAGTTCAAGCGTACTAGAATGCAGCTTGGCTTGGGTATTTAGGCCTCCGTCTTGCCACATTATGCTATAGTTCAGACATTCAATATAAAAAAATAAATAAATAAATAAAAAAAAAAAGGATTTTCTAAAAAGTCTGTTCTCAAGTCGGGCATATTTTGAAGGTTTTGGTCTTCTCTCAAACTGCCTCAACTAAGGATTTTCTGTCTTGGACACCACTGATTTGCTATTCTTCAATTTAGGACTTTAGGTGATATGCCCCCCTCAGCACCCTCAAAAAAGGCATCACATTTGTTTTTATATTATGATTGTTTTCACAATTTGTTTTAAAATCCTTTGTATATTGTTTTAAAGTTGCAGGGCCATGCAGAGACCGATGGAGGGGCAGGTGCTCATAGTTCAAAAGGGGCACATGAACAAAAATTTAATACACCTTACACCAACATGACTTCCAGTTTAACCAGCGTTACAGTATTATTGGCTGTGACTCTGACAGACTTTAATTGGGAGGGGGGAACAGTGAATACAAATCAATACTGTCATCAACACTTTCTGACTGTGAATCAGTCAGTCTTTGCCTTTCTTCAACCTCTATATCAAAACTTCCTTTCTCAACTTAATTAGATGTTCACTGAGCCACCATCAGCAGTTTTTTTTCTTTTTCAAAACTATTATTTGTTTATTAGAGAACTTAAAGATGTGTACCTTTCTAGATAATGTTGTTCGGAGAACGGACAAATATGGTTGCCTATTGAGAGACACACGGGTCAAAATAGCCTTGGGGTCGGTGGTAATTCATTATTAAAGTAGAAAACTAAATAAGAGAAAATGACATCTTATTTTTAAAAAATCCCCACAATACACCTGGTGTAAGAATTTTCACTACAGTATTTGCTCGAACACTGTTTAATAAGGTAACACCGTTTGTTTTCAACTACCAGATGTCCTCAGACTCCTCACCACACACCCAGGTCTCGAAGCAACAGCGTGGATGGGGGGGTATGCGCCTTAGCAGCACACAGACGGCTTAATTTAAAAAATTTTTTTTTTATTAAGGTCTTTTTGGTGTTCAAGTACTCGGTGACGTGCCTGCACAGTCGGCCAGCACACAAATACGCACACACACACAAAAAAAAAGCCTAGTTAAAAGGGGCACTTTGGGCATGTAGGGGGCAGGTGCTCAAGCACCCCCATCCCCTGCACGGGCCTGTTAAGTTGTATATTTAAAATAATTTATAAGGAAAACTTAAACTAGAGGTTAAACATTTTATTCACATTCAAAGCAAACATTAACATGAAATTAGCCTGCTTCTTGCAAACAACACATCTCACAGTCAATATTTGATACAGCATATAGCAAAGAATTACGTCAAGTCAAAAAAATTAAAGGAATATAGAAAACTTTAATACATTCTACAATGAAAGGAATGTATAAAATAACGTTGGCTCCAAAAATAGGCCTAAACATTTTTTCGATCAATGATCTTAATCACCCAGCTCTGCTTCAACTTATTATAGATTGTGGAATTATATTATTTCTGATAAGACTATTTGCCTTGCACACAACAAAATCTGTTTCCATGTGTTATGTGAATGAGGATGATGTTATGGGAAAATTCTTTAGTTTCTGTACTTCCTCTTGTTCACACACCCATTTTTTTGCCTGTACTTTCTCAACTAAAGGTTGGATATTTTCTCAAGATATCATTATTTAGATCTATCATCTCTCACCATGTGAGAGGCTCAGATATGAATAAACACATTGCTCCTTACTACTGTAAACAACATTTCATGACTTGACTAACTTGTTCTTTGCTTAAGGAAGGTCTAATTTTTGATTGCGACATACACTGCAACATTTCCCGGAAGAATAAATGCTTTGTTGCAGTCTTTCCTTTTTCTTCTAAAGAAACGTTTTACTTCCAACAAAATAAAGCAATCAAATTTTGATTGAAGCCGAGTGCTGCTTTCATAATTAGAAGCAAACATCTTGAAAAACCCTCATACATAAATCACTTAGGATTTAAACTTTGTAAGTATGGAAAATAAAAATAATTTGCACTTGTAAACCACAAGAGCAGTAATAGTTATATCCTGTATATTCCTACCTGCATTTAGTTGTCTGTCCATACTCAATATGACTTTTCCAAAAGTAATCAAAATGTGAAAAATAAAAATCTGGAATCCACATGAAAGTTAGTTCTGATTTTACCTGTGGACTAAGTAATGATCTTAACAGTTAACTCATTGGCTACCATTGACAGCAACAGACTTCCAATTCATTTCCAGTTCAAATGGATTGCACTCCTACTAGTGACAAATATAATCTAAATTCACAGCAGAAAGTTAAAAAGAGCCGCACGACTGGACGTCTGTCATCGTCAATGGCACTGAAATAGTTAATACTTTTCATCCAAGTAAATCAAATACTCATCCTGAAAATATGTGATTAACTTTAACGTTTATTTAAAAAAAAAAAAAATGTCACTGAATTCTGACACGTTTTTATTTAAAAAATAAGGGCAAACAAAGATAGTTTCAAATAATACCTGGACTTGCATGTTTGGTCATTATAAAATGTGTTTAGCCATCGCCCCCTACTGGAGATGCATACATTGAGCCACATTTGTCTAAAACATGGAGATCAAATTTGAGTATGTTCTTTCAGTGGATTGAGCAAATCCATAAATCCATTTTTTCCAATAGTATTTTTTTTTCTGTACCCAGCCCCAAGAGGTGGAACACACACAGGACTGTTGGGTAGGTTGCCAGCCAATTCCAGAGAGCTATATGGCAAGTGAAATTTAAAGTGTTAAACTGGCAAAGAAAAAAAAAATCACAGGTACTTTGTTTTGGTCAATTGGACCAAACTAAACCCTGACACCTCACCATGCCTAAATTGTAGATAGATTTAGAGCAGTGTAGATCAAATTAGTTGTAGTGCAGATTACGCCTATCAGGTTGCAGAGGTTGGATAACCCGTGGTAGCGGCCGAAAGTTTTCTTGTAGGCTCTATACTTGGGGTCTTGCTCTTTGAGTTTGGAATAGCCTTGCTTTTCAGCGCTTAGTCCAACTTGATTACCAAGACCATGCTCCTTTTCCACCTCCCTCATCAGGAACATAATCTCAGTGGCTGCTGGACCAAACCACTGAGCATTCAGACCAGCCATCATCAAGGCCACAAAATACAGAATCATCTGAAAAAGAGCAGGATCCAAGACATAATGAATATTTGCAAGCATATTAACAAATTGTATAACAATCACTTGCACATTTAATGAAATCTAATGCAAGATATTTTTCCCCAACGTCTTTAAAGTGCCTGTGACACAAAAAAGCATGTTTATTTCATAATACACGCGGTATTTTATGCCCCTGAATGATATGGGCCGCTTGGATGTGTGTGGAAGCGATCGCTATTTTTATTTAGTTTTTTTAATCCCGAGCCATGAAAATGAGTGACTTCCGGCTTCGGTCTTGCATTGAGGAGGAGGGCGCTGTGACGTGTACGGTAGAAGACGTCCTCTTCACGCTATAGTGTACTGTTGTGTATGAGGACGAAGGATTCAGCTGATTTTGCGGATTAATACATTTATTTTTCGCATCACGCCAGCCAAACGGCTGCAGAAAAATCATTTTGTATGAGGGAGAGGCGTATGCGCCTTTTTGGAGTTTCAAAAGGTTCCCATTCACCGTGGATATTTACTGTGGGACCATTGGACTTATGAGGAAGTGAGTAAACATCTTGTTTTGTATTATGTCAAATACGAATACAGCGATTACAAAGTAAACACTACAAACTTCCTTTAAATGAAGGACTACTTACGTTTGATCATTGATAGGCATGTAAAAAGCTCTCCTAATGCTCATTAGCAGCAGCACGTTAGCTGCACAACAACTCCAGCCACCCTCCTCCGGGGAACAAACTGTAAATTGCTCTCCGCCAGGCGGTTTGCCGATCCGCGAAGACAATCGACAACCGGGTCATCATGTCAAATAATCCAGGATAGTTATGTGTGATTTTCCGCTTCGAAGACTTTGAAACATCACTCGGTTTGGGTTAGCATGTCGGCTAGCTGTCACGCCTTCTGGTTTGTTTACATTATCCGAAGCCAGGGAAGGGAAATGACATATGTCCGATTTAGGTGTCATAAAATATCGTTCGGGAGGTGCGACAGTAAAGGTGAAGTCGACAGTTTTGACCATTATGGAGTAATTTTGCCATGTCGTCCAGAATAAATGCATTTTTATTATTTCATATTCCATTCAGCACAAGACTGTTATTTGTCATGACCATGCCACTTATTTAGCAATTGGGGAAAATACTTGGATAAAAAGAACATCCTGTAAAAATATTGAAGTAAAGAGACAGAAACAATGACATTTTGCCACTCTCTTCGTCGCGTTTTCCTCGTTGTGAATAGTTCCACCTCGACGGGCTGACTGGTCCTTCTCAAGCCATTTATATAGCTATTGGGGAAAAATACTTGGATAAAAAGAATATCCTGTAAAAATATTGGAGTAGAGAGACTGAAACAATGACATTTTGCGGCTCTCTTCGTCGCGTTTTCCTCGTTCTGAATAATTCCCCCTCAATGGGCTGAATAGTAAAACCGATGAGCCCAGTCTACGGCCGACGTCATCCACCTGTTGGGGACGCTAAAGCCCTATAATGGTAGGCGTGGCTAACCGGCAGATTAAAAGACTAATTTCTCGTCATCTGTGCTTTGCTAAATTGTTGTATATAGTCGAATCGTCTCAAAATATGATTCTAATTCACATAATAATGCCATTTAAGACTTTTTTTCTCGTGTCATATGCTCTTTAAAGTCATGGGCGATAAATAGATGTTAGGAATTAATTTGTATTTCTTTTTTGCGGATGATTAAAAAAATTTTTTTTTTTGCCAAAAAGATAGATCAACAGATTATTTCACGGGAAAGAGTTTGTTTCTTTGTGAAGGTATTACGTTGCATTTGGGGGCTGACAGCACAAATAGGGGGAGAGAAAATGACATTTAAGACAGATGTTTTGCTTTTTTTTTTTTTTTTTTTTGTCCATAATATAATTTTTTTAAACCCATTTCAGGGCATGTGGCTATTTTTGGTACAAGGAAAATGGA
The DNA here is from genome assembly GCF_030265065.1 of Corythoichthys intestinalis. NCBI lineage: Eukaryota > Metazoa > Chordata > Actinopteri > Syngnathiformes > Syngnathidae > Corythoichthys > Corythoichthys intestinalis. The sequence goes on from NC_080410.1 coordinate 18,656,837, forward strand.
CCATATTAGACCGATCATGAAATCACTACACTGGTTTCCGGCAAGTCAAGGGATAGAATATAAAATCTTACTGATGCTCTACAAAACACTTAAAAAATACATGCTGGATTTGGTTTATCCCTACAAAGCATTCGGACACCCTAGGTCATCTGAAACTGGTTTGTTGTGATTTACAAGAACCACACAGGATGAGACGGCATTCGGTTATCATGCGCCACAACTGTAGAACAAATTACCTGAAGATCTGAGGTGTGTACAATTGGTTAGCAACTTTAACCCTTTCACACCTAAGCCTATTTTGGCCGAATTTGCATGCATTTGATGTTGCCTTTATATTTCAAAGAAAAAAATGTTTACAATGGCCAAGTTGGGTCCCTTTTTTCAGGACACCTTGAACTTCATGTCCAAACTGTTGTTTTCTTCACTGACCAATTATAATCCACATTTTGGACTGAAAAAGACAAAAAAAATCCCAAAATATTTTTAATGTTGATGTCCCATTGACAACCAAACATGCTCGACCAAACGTTTTGAAGCTTGATAATATTTATCCTACTTGTTAGGATAAACATTCAATAGAAAAAAATAAGATTGAATAGTTTTATGTTTGACATTTCAACACAAACAGCAAGTATGGTCTTAGGCGTTTTTGGCCTTTACACATACTATGGTCAAAACGGGTTATATACAGTGCAAAATAGTGAGAAAAAAATAATATACATATCATCTAACACAAAAAGGGTTTGGAGGATATCTCTTTGTGAAGTTAGGTATTATACCCATCACCTTATCTAAAGTATATACGTACATGCAACCAAGCTTCTCGAACACTCATCTTTATAAAAATTGAAAAGATTATAGTGAAGAATAAATATATATAACATTGAAAAAAAGTATTTTCAAAAATATTAACAAGTAGTTCAGTTCAATTCAAATTTTTCTGGCATACGACCCAATAAAGTTTAAAAAAAAATTTTTTTTTTTTTTTTTGCGAACTCACTAAAGCTTCTGCATGAACAGGTCACGGAGATGCGTCACACACAACGTCACACAGCCTACTCTTTCGCCGTTTGCGCGCTGCTGTCAGCCTGCCACTTCTACTCGCCGAGACGCCGACTCATCCCAGGAAAACAACGACAAATGCGGCTCATCTTCTTCCTTGAGTTAATGAAATAATGCATTAGCTTGCGCTAAATTTAGTTTTAGATTCATTCTGCACGTTTCAAAGTCGCTCGCTCAAACTGGCCGTTGCTTGCTTTAGCATGCCTCCTTTTCCTTAGTTGGCGCCTCGCTCGGCAATTTATTAAAAATGTCCACATTCGGTTCGTCCTTCTTGACATCACAACGACTCTTGAGATATGTAGTCTTTTGCGCTGCTTTCGGTTTTGAAAAAGGACAAGAAATGATGGAAATATGGAGATAGATACATGGTCCATGCAGCGTTTTAATGCATATTTATGAGTGCAATAAAAATATAAAATTCAAATGACATTATCTCCCGTTTTTCTTGGTCGATTGACTTCAAATAAAAACTGGTGTGAGCACCAACCTCCGCACTTTCAAATGAGACCAACCAGCGGCATGTGGGTGACGTAATTACAGCGTGGCGAAGCTTCAAAGACGATATGCGTAAACGCGTCGCTGCCGACACGTTCGGTGTTAAAGAGTTAAATCAGGGCTAAAAACATGATTGTTTACGATAACATATCCTTAACTGCCCTTACTCTTTAAATCTGTCTTGCGTAACTTGTGCTGTTTACTATTTTAATTGTTTTTGTTTTTAACTGTGTCTTGCTGATTTTTATAATTTTCATATATCCTTATGTTAATCGATATTTACAGTACCAATTCCTTTTGTTTTAATTGTTACTTGCTGAATTTTTTTGGGGGGAGGGGTTGAATTTCATAGTATTTGATACATTGCCTGCCACTGATAGACGTCCAATTCATTTAAATTGGTAGAATGATCATGTTTCAGTGCCAGAGATGGCATAATACTTTTTAAAATTATTTATCTCATGAGTGTTGAGTGTATTCTACATTATATTTGCAAGGCAAATCTGGCCCTAAACCACGTGGTAAGTTCCATTGCTTATAAAAGCTCTGTGTGAATATGTGATGCGTCATACCTGCACTGTTTCATGTGTGTCCAGTAGCTCTCTTGGATGATACACAGCATAAATAGCCAGACTGACAAAATGGCTTCCCAGCAAGCAGTAGAAATAAACTGGGAAGAGTTTACTCTGCACCAGGCCGAAAGTGTGTCGAGTCACCTGCCACACCAAAGCAAAACCTGCAAACACAAGAAGTCAGTTCAGGAAGAGGTGAAAGAACTGAAATTGTTTAGTTCTTTGACTCGTCTCCTCCTCTTACCTGCAATGAAGGAGACCCAGATCTGCATGCCCCAAGAGAAGGAGAGCACAAGGAGGTGTAGCGCTTTGACCAAATTTGAGGGATCCCCCTCGGTTGCCATTGTGACACTAAAACCTATGGTCTACATATAACATAATTTCATCCACATTAGATAAAAATGACAGTTAACAGCAAGCATGTCAAATTACTAATAATATTCAATATATTAAAAATACTAAATACAGAATGTGTAATATACATATGTATGCATGCATGCATGTACAGTATATCCGTACATACACACACAATAATCTACAGTTCTCTACAAGAATTTAACCATACTTAATCAAGTTGGAGTAGGGAATGAAGTAATTAGTTTCAACTAAGTACAGTGTATATTTTCTAAAAGCCGAGATGTTCTAAGCTGATAACATCAAAAAGTGTATCTTGCAGCCTGCAGCTTGTACTTGCAATAGATAAGGCTCAGTTAGGCTGTTAGTAAATTCACTAAATGAACATGTTGCTGACCAAAGAAATACATTTATTGCACGACAAGATATAAGTCTGGTAGATGAGCAGTAAATCTGCACTGTGATATGCTTTCATTGTTTTGTACGTAGGCATCATTTCGTTTAAGATAAAGTTTACACATGTTGAACAAAACCAGCAACAGGACATCGTTTTATTGAGTTTCAGAAGCACCGTGTAAACTATGGCGATGCATATTCAAATATTCAATGCATTAAAATGTCAGGACATACCCTTTTCCGACGTGATCTGGAAATAAATACTGTATTTCTTAATAATAACAGTCCAAAGTACAGCCGATTAGGAAACCCACGACTGCTTTAACTTCCTGTGTACTCTACAAGCCCGCCTTCTGGGGTGACACCAACCAATAAGCTTCTCGGAAAATATTCGAACGAAAGCACGACATGCTTCGTGACTTTTAGGCAACAATTTTCAAAATACATCCTTTGCCATTGTTTCATGCATGCCTATCACCATTTGCGAGTGTTTTCCAAAATTTAATGATATCATTTTTGTTTTTGTATTTTTAGTCATTCGAGAATTTTGATAAGCGATTACGTCATACACATGCGCCTCGCGGCGTCGCGCGCCAGTCTACGATTCGTAAAAACAAACGATTTTTCTCGCTGTGGAGGCTTTATTAAATGACTATATTGAAAAATACACAAATATTCATAAAGGACCCACAGAGAAAAATCGAGGAACGGCAAACATATATTCGAAGGTACGTTTGTTTCTCATCGTATTTCAATTGGTAAACATTGTTGCTAAACGAGACTTATTGTATTACAAATTAGCAGGACGCTAGCTATTGTTCCTTAAATGAATCGCTAAATATAATCAATATAATGACGTGCCTCCGTTTTCAGACCGTGTGTTCTGAGTGAAACGCATATTGTTAAAAATTCTTCAAATAGTTTACTAATTTCGCCGTTTAATTCATTTATTTTCTGTGTAGAGTCGCGCTTTTGTTTTGGAAAAATGAGTGTGGGTTTAGAGTAAATTAGAGGCGCGGCACATAGTTTGTGTACATTCCCAACAAGTTTAAGTTAGGATTAGTCATAATAAATGCGGTTTTATGTTCGTTTTAGCCGATTGTTTACACTCGTAGCTTTCTAGCTGTTAGCTCGTTTTAGCGCTAACGATCGTTAGCATGCTATCATAGCTCATTAAATAGCATCAAAATAGTTGATGTAAGTTGTGAATGGTGTCGTTTGATGAGAGGAAATGTGCAAATGTTCGATATAATTGGTTTATTGTTAAGTTAATGCGGTTTATGGTTTTTAAAGGAAAATATTAAAAAGGATGTGAATGTTAATCAGATGTTTTGCTATTCAATAGAAACTGGTTGTCTGTACGTATAAACACATCTGCACGTGAGGCATTAAAAAAGTTGATTTCATCCGACGACTCCTGTGCTCTCTGATCGGAGCCACTTCTGGTGATCAACAACTTCAAATCAACCAGTCAAAGGTACAATTCTTCTACACATATTATGCAGTCAATAATTATCAAGCTAATAGCTCAGCATTTTTTTTTAAATAAGTGTGTAACGGATATTCTAGTGCTGCCACAGACGGCGATAGAGGTCAGCAATATTTGACCAGGCATTGCTGGCAGTAAATAAGTGAACTAGTTAGTTAACTAGTTGAGTGTCATAAATGCTGAGCTCACCTCGTTTTTCATAATTGCAGTACTCAAGCTTCTTAGTGATTCTACTACAAAAAAGTTCAACATAAAGATATTAACTAATTGGCTGATAATGAAAACGGTAGATGTCCAATCCATTTTGACTGGGAGGGTTGACAGCGTATGGGCATCACCTCCCAGTTTAAATTAATTGGGCTTCTACCAGTGATAAGCACATTTACAGTAAATTAACAGCAGAAGGATGAAAAGAGCCACATAATTGGACATCTATAGACCCTACTCACATGACGTCACAACCACGCCTCCGCGCCATATTGTCCGTCTACTCGTCGTGTTGACGCATTACAGCTACGTAAATTCCTCCTATTATGGCGTGTTTTTCTGCTCGTTAACATTAATAATCGAAATGGTGAAGGCGTGTGTGGCGGTTGGTTGCAATAACAGAGAAGATAGACGGAGAGACTTGAAGTTCTACCGTATTCCGAGAGACCCGGAGAGGAGAGCGAGATGGACTGCTGCAATTCGATGAGAAAACTGGGCTCCAAACTATTACCAAGGATTATGTAGTAGTCATTTTATATCTGGTAAGATGCATTTAATATATATTTAGAGTAGAGCTGTCCCGACTAGTCGACATAGTCGACGTCATCGATGACGTAAATCCGTCGACGAGCACAACATCCCGTCGACGGTTAATGAAGGGTTAAAAAAAATATATTCGTGGAAAGTTCAAAATGTCGGATGCTCTGTATGCAAGCGGGGAAAGCGGCACAAAGCCAAAAAAAAGCGCACCAGAGTGTCCAAAACATTGACTTATTTCAAAGAAACAACGGAGGGTACACTCTTCTGTCCTGTCTCTTCAATGCCAAGCTTGGCTGCACGTCGGCCGTGAATAAACACCTCACATGCCGTCACCCAGTTTGTAATTTTTTTTCCTTCATTTTTTGTACACCAGAGGGTGCTGTCGCCTTACGGAATAATAATGTTTCATTGACAAAGGGCCTATAAGTGCTATTAGTATTGTCCTTAATGCTAACTGAAAGGTTTATTTCATGTTATGGTTTATTTTATGGTATAGAAAATTATATAAGGTTAAAAGGTCATAAATTTATACAGTATATACAGTGATTGCACTCAAGGGAGAGATTGTCAATGATAAGGTCATTAAATTAAGGTAAAGGCAATTCATTGATATATAAATAAGGTTTAATAGGAAAAAGGTGAAAAGTTTTTGTTAATTTCTAATTGTGTTGTTTTATTTGTGTGCACCGCAGCTCTTACGGTGTGATTACATCAAGGATGGAATAAAAGTTGTAAACCATCAGTTTAAGAGACCAACTTTTCAATCGGGATGCTACACTAGTTAATTCTATCAGCATTTGAACTCATTGTTTATTTGTGATTTATTATTGTTATTTACGTGTTTATTTGTACTTTAATAAATAATTTAAGTGTTCCAATATGTTTTTTGTGAATTGATAAGCGTCAACAAAAATCTCCTTGCTAAATTAGTAAACAACCCCCCCCCCCCCCCCCCCAAATTAAAAAAAAAAATTATTAGATTAGTCGACTAATCGTAAAAATAGTCGGCTGACTAATCGGGAGAAAATTAGTCGTTTGGGACAGCCCTAATTTAGAGGGTTTTGGACTGACAACCACGATTAAGATCATTGCGAGGCTAATTGCCGACAACATACAGTTTCAAATTCAAGATGCTTATTTCTTCCACCAGCATTACATTTTGAATAATATTTAGCTGGTACCAAGTGAAAGAAGCTGGCCTCGTCTACGGATCATCAGTGAAACAGGTGTGTCCAAACCTTTTGCAAAGGGGGCCAGATTTGGTGTGGTAAAAATGCGGGGGGCTACCTTGGCTGATTTACATAGAACAATATATTTAAACAAATGTTAGCAAGCCCTTCTGTGTGTCACATTTGCTTTATCATTTTTTAAAATTCATAATTTCAACAGTCTCGTCTTTGTGGCGTTCTCTTTCGACACTCGGGCTCTTGCGAAATACTGCTGCTGTGAAATTACACTAGCTTCAAGTTGCTATAATTTCTCGCTGCGTATCTTCCCTGTAATGTTGTCGTACATGTCAGCGTGTCTTGTTCGGTAATATCATTATCACGTCACATCGAACTCTTTGAAAACAGCGACTGTCTCTTTGCAAATGAGGCAGACACAGTTGTTGCGTGTTTTATCGAAGAAATAGTCCAATATCCACCTATCCTTGAAGCGTCGGCCATCGCAGTCAACTTTTTTTTTTCTTTTGATTGTTGCCATTTTAGAAATCACATAGGGTAATGTTGCTTAGAGTGCTGCTCTTAATGTTTTTCAAAGTTTCGTGAGAATAGGCCGAGTTTCTGTGGAAAAGATAGTTGTAGATATCAGGGTAGCAAATGTCAGGCAGAGAGGGCGAAGACAGCGGGTCGAAAAATATCGATTTAGGCATCAAATATGGATCTGGCGAATGGATAGACTGAACCTTTTCCACATAACGCCTTTTATGCCACGCATCCAATAAGTTTACAGCGTCTGAAAGCACCGGGGCTTCCATGAATTGCACGACAAATTGAAACCATTGAGAATACGGATAAACAAAGACGGACAATATGGCGGCCGGATACAGCGACACGTCATTCTGTGACGTTGGTGAGTAGGGTCTATAATTGTCAATGGCACCGAACGAATTACTGCTTTTCTGGCAATGTGACGACACACCTGATGGTTGTTATTTTTGGAAAAGCTGTTTATTTGAAATATTGCCTGAAAAATTATGATTAATTTTGGGTTTGTTTTCTCAACTGTAGTACAACAAAAATGGGGCGTAGAAAATCCAAGAGAAAGCCTCCCCCGAAGAAAAAAATGACAGGCAATTTGGACACGCAGTTCACATGTCCGTTTTGTAACCACGAGAAATCCTGCGACGTGAAAATGTAAGTTCAATTTAAAGTGCCTTAAAAACACGATGTACAGAATGTATTGACTCATACTATTTCTTTCCAGGGAGCGAACACGAAACACAGGAATAATATCTTGCAGTGTTTGCTTGGAGGAGTTTCAGACTCCTATTACCTGTATCCTTTTTTAGAAAACGCTGTGTTTTCAAGACTTTCTGGTAAAATGAATGATTCCTTTGACAGTTCTGCATAGAATAAAGCTAAGTTTAAGTGGGCACACTGGACTGATCAACAGTCAATCCAATATAGACAAACATTCATACCTAGAAACAATTTGTCTTTGAATAATAATAATATAAAAGACATGCTTTTTGAATGTGGGAGGAAGCTGGCATACCTTAGAAAAGCAAGAACGTTCAAATGTTAGGATGCTAACTTCGCTCAACTACACATCAATCGATATACTTAGATTCACTTGATTTTGATTGTAGTCTCCCTGTTATTTGAACATTTCCTTAAGTTAACTCAACAGATTTATCAGAACCAGTGGATGTTTACAGTGACTGGATAGATGCATGCGAAGCAGCCAATCAGTGATCGCCTCCCTTCAATTACACTGCTCACAAAAATTAAAGGAACACTTTTTTATTGGGCCTGGCATGAATTGAATTAAACATGTTTGATAAATTTCTGGTTGGTTAAGCAGCTGAGGGCCTCGTTAATCAATTTCAACTGTATTGGTGTTCATGGAATTAACAACAGGTGCACTTCAGTGGCAACAATTAGAAAACCCTCAAAACAGGTTTTACATGGAGGTCATTTCAAGTTGCTCCCTTTTGATCTTTTTTGGCTGGTTATGCCACTCGAGCTGATTTTGGCTTGCGTAATTATCTCTATTGGCAGTATGATGGGATTCCTTCACCCTATAGAAGTTGCTCAGGATGGCACATCCACACGTGCTGCAGGAAGAAGGCTTAATGTGTCTCCCAGGACAATCTCCAGAATATGGAGGAGATTTCAGGAGACTGGTGGTTATTCTCGGAGAGCTGGACAGGGCTGTAGAAGGTCCTCAACCCCTCAGCAGGACCGATACCTGCTCCTTTGTGCAAGGCAGAACAGGCTGAGCACTGCTCGTGCCCTACAGAATGACCTCCAGAGGGCCACTGGTGTAAATATCTCTACCCAAACAATCAGAAACAGACTTCATGAAGGTGGCCTGAGGGCCCGACGTCCTGTAGTGGGCCCTGTGCTTACTGCCCAGCACCATGGAGCTCGACTGGAATTTGCTGAAGAACACCAGAATTGGCAAGTCCGCCACTGGCACCCTGTACTTTTTACAGGTGAGAGCAGGTTCACCCTGAGCACCTGTGATAGACGTGAAAAAGTCTGGAGAAGACAAGGAGAACGTTATGCTGCCTGCAACGTCGTTCAACATGACAGATTTGGTGGTGGGTCAGTGATGGTCTGGGGAGGCATATCCATGGAGGGACGCACGGACCTCTGTTGCCTATGAAATGGTGCTCTGACTGCCATAAGGTTTCGCGATGAAATCCTTGAACCCATTGTCAAACCCTACGCTGGTGCAGTAGGTCCTGGTTTCCTCCTAATGCACGACAATACCCTGCCTCACTTGGCAAGAGTGTGCAGGCAGTACCTGGAGGATGAAGGAATTGAGACAATTAAATGACCTTAAGTCCCATGACTTAAACCCAATAGAACATCTCTGGGACATTATGTTTCGGTCCATTAGGCGCCGCCAGGTTGTTCCTCAGACTGAACAACAGCTCAGGGATGCTCTCACACAGATCTGGGAGGCAATGCCACAAGACACCATCCATCGTCTCGTTAGGAGCGTGCCACGACGTTGTCAAGCATGCATACAAGCTCGTGGGGGCCACACAAGATACTGAAAAGCATTTTTGAGTTGCAGTAATTAAGTTTTGGAAAAAATGGACTAGCCTGACACATCTTCATTTCACTCTGATTTTATGGTGTCTACAAAATTGAGCCCTCTGTAGGCTGAAAACTTTAAATTCAACACTGCCCTGACGTTATTTGCATAGATATCCAACTTCATATTTAGATCTGATGTATCTAATGTGTTTCTTTAAAGTGCTCCTTTAATTTTTGTGAGCTGTCTTGAAGGGAACGTATACGGCGATCCGTTTTGTATAAGTGTTGACCGTGTGGCGAGCTTGGACAGGAGTCTGAGGAGGAGTGTCGAACCACCGAGCCAAGCGGCGTTGTTTTGTTGACATTGAAACTCACGAAGTAACAACGTACATCTTGCATGCTGCGGCGGGAGACGTTTGTTTACTTCGGCTTTTCCCTTAACTAAACTCTTTTCCCCGGGAACTACACAACTTGCCAACATTAGTTCCGCAGGTGAATTCTGTTAACTCTCTACAACCGTTTACTTTATAAAGGTTCGAAAATTAGGGTGCGCTTTATACACGAGTACAAGAATTTCCCCTAGATTTATAAGGTAAATTTTGGGTGCGCGTTATATTTGGAGAATTACGGTACTTTAATGACCTGTGCTTGGAGCTATAGCAATTATTTTACATTGAAAGTAAAAAAATACATCATGATTCTCTCCTTTTGAAGTATAATGTGTATGCATGGATAAACAGGAGTTTTAACATAAAGCATTCTATAGTCCATTTATTTGCGTTAGTTTACCAGACAGAACTTCCACATTCTCTGCGACAGATGCAGTCGTATCGCAGCAATTCGCCAACTCGCTCAGTGAGGCATTTGTATAAACAGTAGATGTCTATGTTGACACTGTGTTTTATTATACCTGTATGTTATGTAGTAATTTAGTCTCATTTAGAATTCTAACCACTTTGTATTTGCTACAGGTGTAAAAAAACGACCATTTCACATCACTATTTTTCCCACTATTGGTAGTTACTTTTTAAGTATGTGTATTTTTTTTTAAATTCATGAATAAGGAACCTCTCTGGACCAAATGACACACAACATAATTCCATAACATATGCTCTCCACATTTTGTTAATAGTATGTAATCTTTGACCAATATTTATGTCACTCTGATCAATGATACATTCTGATGTGATATTTGCTTGCTTTAGATCTTTCCAGAATCACATTTAAATTTATATTTACTGTGTATTTCAAGATCATTCCAGAAACCCTGAATTTTATTTTTCAAGTGTTTTTATTGCACAAATGTCATGTCTAGTGAAAGCCAGTATAGAAAAAGACATTTCAATATTGTTGAAACACAGCCTACTCTTGAATGGTGAAAGCTTACCATTGACTCAACATTTTTATATATTTCAGTTGACACAGATTAGTAAATGCACTGTAAAAATGCTCCTCTTCATTGCTCGCATTCATTTTATTCAATTAAAGGAATGTTAAAAGATTTGACTGATGACTCAGTACATGGTTTTTGTCTTGTGTGAAACTTTTAAAACACTAGATGGTGCTCTTCTCCAAGCTGCGAGGCTATCAATTATAGCAAGTGACTGTACATCTCAACAATATGAACCACACTGTGGAACTCCATCTGAAATATGTACTCCAACCCTGGTGGACTCATGCACATTGATTATACGCATATTCCTGCTTTCTTAGCGTAACTATCCAGCAGCAGCTTGTGGCACTAACAGCAACATTACATTCAAGACATTTGGTGAGTTACAGCAATGCGATATGGTCTCTTCAAAAAATAGAAATTGGTGTGCATACTTAACAGTATCAATACGTTTTCTGCACAAAAGTAAAGGCAGGTAACAAGTGGAGCAACAGCGTCAAGACGGGAATTCTAAGGCAAAAGGAAGTTGTATGCAATAATCAAATTCTGAACGCTGTCCAATGTCGTACTATTGTTATACACCAGTTTTTGGCCACCCTTATGGTTCATTATACTTAACAGCCAAAATTTGAGGTAACGTTCGACACAAACCACATTGATTGGGATACAGTAGCATATGCCTGGATTAATGGGTCATTTGATAGGTGGATGACGAGATTATATCAATGTAGGTGCTCAAAAGTAAATATACTCAAGGTCTATTAGTCCTGTATATTTCACTCTTGTCAGCCTGTTAAATTTCAAAGAGGACATGGATTCTTCTTTAAGATCAGTAGCACCAACATAACTTGTCAATGGCAAAAACTGCCAAATTTCATTTGTCTGGCTCTCTGATTCCAATGTGGGAATATGTCATAAAAATGATCTATAAATAGCATAGAAATTAAATATTAGCCTCTTGAGTGACAGGGTCACTCTAGCAGTGATTAAATACAGAGGTTGGCCACAAGATGAAAGTTAGGATGTAAACTAAACACTACTGTTTTACTCATGGAAAGAGAAACATTTCCCAAGAGTAAAAATGTTAAGAAAAAGAGGGGGGATGGCGGTGACAATGACATCAAATCTGTGTTTAAATAACAGTCTGGAAGAGGGGGTCGCTCATCACAAAGTCATGGTTGTTTGTCTAAGGTTTAGCAAAGAAGAGTTGGGAGGTGGGTTTTTGAGGCTGCCTGTGGTTTTCTTAGTCAGAGTACTGGTTGTAGCCATCAAACTCAACCTCACTTCCATTGTTGAAGTAGGTTTCAGAAGGGTTGGCGCAGTATTTGTTGTCATAGACCTGACGGGGGAGCCCATAGGTGGTCATCCCCTGCTGGGATGCAACTTTGTTGGTGCCCATCTGCAGTGATATAGTGCTGGTGTCACAGTTCTCCAGCTCCAACTTCTTGTCAAAGATGTGTCTTCTTGTTCCTGGTGCTGTCATACCAGACTGTAGAGAGAGAGAGGGAAACAAAAGGCAGGACGGTAGTTAGTTTGCCCATAGAACAGTTTGCATTCGAATAAAAACGTACCTAAGTTATAGATTCAGATTTATTTTATTTTTTAAATAAACTTAATTGTTACAAAAATCTCTGTAGCTAATTAACAGTGTGTCTCCTGACCTGGTTGGCTCCTTTGTTTGTACCCATCTGTAGACTGATAGTTGACTGGTCCATTGGATTGTCCATGCCCATTCTTGAGTCATAAAGATGGCGCCTTGTACCGTAAGAAGTCATACCTTTTTGACTGGCAAGTTTATTGGTGCCCATCTGGAGATGACACAAAAAAAAAAAAAAAAAAAAGTCTCAATTTGAATAATAAATCTGTCATCCATTTCAGCCATTTCCACTCTGTCCAAAAATACTTTTGGAAGTTGGTAACATTTGCTTGTTTCTTAGATTAAGGGGTCATAAAGTACGTGGAATTAACTCTTTCAGTGCCATTGATATTAAAAGTTAATCATAAAATTAGTTTTTCACGAGTAGCGGTCCCTTCAATTTGAACCTGGAGGGCTTGCAGCGAATGAATGTTCGTTCATTTGCTACCAACCATCCCAGTTAAAATTGATCAGATGTCTATCACCGTCAATGATCAGCAAAGATTCAAGTGTCTTTGAAGGGTTTGGAAAGAGAAACCCATTCTTAGGTCCTGAAAAGGTTGTAGACCACTGCCTTGATTGATTTGTCTTAAATCTGACTCAGAAGACTTTTGCCAGAAGTATGAAGGATAAATTTGATCATTCTGCTTGCGCGTGGGATACTGGAAGTATGCTTGTGCTACTGACCTGCAAGCCGATAATGTTGCGTCCCTCCCTGAGCTTCTCTGGAGCAAAACGACGCTGTTGCTTCTCAGCATACTTCACTCCTATGTCGTACTTTGAGTGGAACCCTTTCGACTTGGCCTAGGGGGAGAAAAAAAGACAGCGATAAAAAGTTTGAGATTACAGTATTAAAAACTAATAATAATGTTACCATAATATATAAAGTTATTAAAGGGACCAAATGGAGTTTGTCACTTTTTTTACTCCGCGACTGCCACATCCTGCCTAAAACGTAACTGTAGCTCGTTCATGGTGCACATGCTTGTATGAGCAGAAACATAAAGCAAGGAGTGTTTGGCCCATAATATCAGCACCAGAAATGTAAAAACTAGGGTTGTTCCGATCATGTTTTTTTGCTCCCGATTCAATTCCAATCATTCCAGATAATTTTCCCCGATCATATACATTTTGGCAATGCATTAAGAAAAATATGAATACACTCGGACGAATATATACATTCAACATACAGTACATAAGTACTGTATTTGTTTATTATGACAATAAATCCTCAAGATGGCATTTACATTATTAACATTCTTTCTGTGAGAGGGATCCACGAATAGAAAGACTTGTGACTTTGTATGTTGTGACTAAATATTGCCATCTAGTGTATTTGTTGAGCTTTCAGTAAATGATACTGTAGCCATGCCCCAATGCATGATGGGAAGTGGAACCATGACTGTGCCTAGTGCTACCAATTGATATATCTTCTCTGTGTTGGGAAATAAAATAAGGTGTTAAGAAAAAGATCAATTGCTACCTTGCGTCCCCACATTGCTTCTAATCGTAGGGAGAGGGATTGTAAGGCTTTAGCCAATTAAAAAATGGCTCCAAAGGCTGCCAAAATTTACTCTACTCATTTTACGCTGCCTTTTATCTCTCTATATAGGTAAAATGGCGCCATTACAGATTGAGCGCGACAATGCGTGAGTGGGTCGTGCAACGCATGCATTAATTGCGTTAAATATTTTAACGTGATACATTTAAAAAAAAAACTTATTACCGCCGTCACCGGGATAAATTTGATAATCCTACCTTAAGCCTAAACTAAAGACTCTGGATGAGTGTAACATATTATGTCTGTAACGTTAAATACAATTAGGAAACAATTTAATTAAAAAAAATATATATACCTGTATATTAAAAAAAGGCATGGCCGATATTTTTTTGCCGATTCCGATACTTCGAAAATGACGTGATCGGACCCGATCGATCCGATCGATCGGGACATCTCAGGTAAAAACCCTTAAGTGGTCTTGAAAAGTGTTTTTGCCAAGGGAAGACTAGAGGGAGGCTTGGTGAAATGGTGCGTGCTGCCACGTGTCAGGGCTCTTTTCTCTGTGTACTCATCACGGCATTGGCGGAGCATGCATGGAGAAGAAAAGTATTTTAAGTCTAAAAATCCTGTATAGTCCCCTAAAAGATAACTAGAGCTTAAATAACACAACTTGTTAGCCAAACACTTAAGCTCATTCCAAATTTATTAAAGTCCTCATCCTCAGTATAATTTCTGAACTACTCTGCCAACTGTGGAAGTCGGGCGCCCTTCCTGTGTGAAAAAAAAAACAAGTTGCAGGCCTAGAAACACCTTGAAAAGTGCAAGTTGTACTAGGTACTAGGCCTATGTATTCATCAATATTATGACAGGGGTTGTATTCCCATTTCAATTTAGAAAGGCAGTTTCAAAAGAGCAGATTTGAGGCATTGACTATTATCTGCTTACAATGTCCTGACATTCCTCCCCACAAAGATTGTTTCATTCCACAGGAAGAGTAGCCCTAATGAGCTGTTTTGCCACCAGGGGAATTAACTATTAGTTGGTACGTAACGTGGCTAGTGAATAGCCACACTACATGCCAACTATTATTTAGGCATGAGGCACAACAACGGCACTCTGAACTATAATCTACACAGACAGTAGCAGTCTTATGAGTTAAATATTTTAGGGTAACACAGCAACAAAATCAGAGTCAAGTGTTTTAGTAGATGTTTGTCCTCACCATTCCTGCCAGAGCGATGAGAGTGGATTGAACCTGAGTATGGTTGACATTCTCAAACAAGTCATTGGCTTCAAAGATATCATGAGGTTTCAGGCCATATTCTGTGATTGCGCGGACAAAATTTCCAATGTTTTCCAACTGAAAAGAGCAGAAAAAGATTTTAAAAAGCATCAACAATGGTAAAAAGTTGAAAAATATTATTTATTACTGAGAATTATAGGAAACATGGCATTTTATTCAACAGCATGTATTTTTAAAACAAAACTTTTACTTGTCCTGATTAAAATACAATAGCATAATATCAAAATATACCAATGCTTGTTCAATAGTAATGGCATTCACATGTTACGTGTCCATTGCCCTGTCGAAGCTGCATTATATTATCCATCTACTGCTACTGTACCTATGCTAGCACACGGGTATGGACAGAAATGTATGTGCCAGAAACTGAACCTGTATTACTAAAACTGAACGAATGGATTAAAAAAGCTGAATTTGAATTACATCCAGAATTTGAATTGTGGATAATAGTCTTAAAAAATGCCAGCGTGATGAAACAGGTTTAACTGGTATGCTATTTAATATGCCCAGTTCTGCATAAGGATAATTTACCTGATTACTTCTTACTACTGATAACTGATTACAATTACTTCCATTGCAATAGAACAGAGACCATGTGACAACTCCATCTGAAAGTACCTGGTGCCAGTTTTGACTAGAGCGGTTGATCTTTTTCACAGAACCCGGCTGGAGAACATTAATGAGTCTACAAAGAAACAGAGGTGAAGAAAGGCGCACCAAAATATGAAATTCAAATCATAGACACACCACTTTAGTGAGTGAACAGGATCAAAATTTATAAAAATAATCATGCCTAGTTTTATTTGCCACTGTAAGGGAGCTATTCATTTTTTAAAAATGTTTAGCATTTTCATTTTAGTTTGTACTGATTCAAACCATCTCCATCACTAATAATATTGATTCATTCATCTTCCATGCCGCTAATGTTCAGGAGGGTCGCCGGGTGCTGAAGCCTAACCGAGCTAACTGTGTGCAGTGGGCAGGGTACACCCTGAATTGGTTGCCAGCCAATCGCAGGGCACAATGAGACAGACAACCTTTCATTCTCACACTCAAACCTACGGACAATTTGAAATGTTCAATCAGCCTATGTTTTAGGATTGAGAGGAAACCGGAGTACCCGAAGAAAACCCACACAGACATGGGGAGAGCAAACTCCACACATTGATCTCCAAACTGTGAGGCAGATGTACTAACCACTCATTCATTTACTGTGTCACTTTACTAATAACAGTGTCTTTAAAACTGAGCATTAAAAGTACTCTTTTTGATGCAGCTCAGATATCTCACTCACTCGCAGAGCAGGACTCCATCTTTCAGACTCTCCATGAAGTTTTCTCCAATTTTGTTGCTGGTCACATCCTGGATCCAGAGCCTAAGAGCCTCCTCCATATGAGGATCATACTTCCCTGCCAACTGAGGACAGAGCAGACGTTTAAGGTAATTAACTAGGCAAAACTAACATCCACAAGAGTCTACGATGCAAATATTCAAACTATATAGTGAAACAATGATGCTTTAGCATTTAACTTCACTGATCTTGGTTGTGAATTTAATAAAATAAAAGTCGAGCCATGTTTATCTTTATAATTACAATGTTGTTATTGTTGATGTTTGTGGTAAGGGATAGAAAAAAAAAACAATGTACTCTTTGTAATTTAACAAGCAAAGTAAAATATCTGTTATTTGGTCTACATCTATTTCTTTTTCTTGAATTCCCTCTAATTAACCCCTTACAGGGCAAGTCACTATTTATGGTAATGAAAATTTTTTTAAAAATTCATAAACCCAGCATCCATATACGTGGACATCACATTTTCCAATTCATTTAAACGGGGAGAAATGGCAGTGAATGCTCAACATTGATGGCGCTAGACCATGGGTTGGCAACCCAAAATGTTGTAAGAGTCATATTGGACCAAAAAAACAAATATGTCTGGAGCAGCAAAAAAAAAAAAAAAAAAAAAGTCTTTCATAAACCTTATAATGAAGGCAACACATGCTGTATGTATTGATATTAGTTAGATTAGCCAACTATCAAAATGACTAAGTTGGCTGCAAATTAATAATGAGCCTTCATGATTAAATGTTTATTTTTCCTGCAGTGCATCTTATCGAGAATGACGCACCATGTGACTACTGTTGTACGATGATGCCTCAAGTTTAACTTCATTACAATATTAATGAATTAGAAGAATGTTTGTGTCATGTTTGTCCAACAGAAAGCATATTAAAACAATATATTTCCCTCCCCCCATTTTTTTCCCATTTTCAAACATTTTTGATAAAAGCTGCTGGGAGTCACTAGGACAGCGCTAAAGAGCCGCATGTGGTTCTAGAGCCGCAGGCTGCTGACCCCTGCGCTAGACGTTCAATTAACCTGGAGAGTCAAATAAACTGGCTTTTTTTCTTTTCTAATTATTATTATTCCATAGTATTTAATGCATGTTTCAGTCCCTTTGACATTTGTTCAGTCACCTCTCCCAGTCAAAGTGAGTTGGGCGTCAAGTGCCGTCAATGGCAGCCAATAAGTTAAGTGATTGCACCAGAAAGGGTTAAGATGATTGCAATGTTTATCTTATTGTGGTTTTTTAAAAATCCTTTTATTGAACAGTAATTTATCACAGTTCCTGTACTGCCATGAATACAACCGACAAGATACTTTGTATTTAGGATTAAAAGCAAAAGTGGATTTTAAGGGGCGAAAAGTGTCATTGCATGTAATTAACTTTCTTATATATTTATATAAAAGTTTTAAAGCAATATAACTGCAACAAAAATGAATGAAATGAACAAAAAAAATATTTTTATAATGGGTCAAAATTATTTTTCGAACAGATCATGTGACTAGCAACTTAGACGGTCATTTGCATTGCATATAATTTAAAAAAAAAATGAAGGGATGGCAATTTTATTTTTCAAAGGATTTTTTTTCTTTGAACTTTTTCTGGGTGGGATTGTATGATTTAGACACAAATGTCCTACCCATAATATTACCCAAACACAAAAAGGATTGCTTCAATCAAAGAAATCATTTTTAATGAAAAATTAAGTGTTCAAATGCAAATTTTTCAATCTCAAATATTTTTTCGCATTCAAAAATTTTCTATGATTGAAATTTCTTTTTTTAATAAAGTGATTTTTCTTTCTGAAAATATATATTTTTTGAAGCAACTTATTTTTTGAATGAATAATAAAGACAAAAATGTCCTATTGCCAAAATGTGGCCTAAACACGAATCAACATTACTTCAATCAAAAAAGTTGCTTCAATCAAAAAAAGTGAAAAAAATAAAAGAAAAATAGCTTTCACATGCATTTTTTTGAGTTTCAAATTTATTTTTGCATTCAAACACTTTTTTTTGGTTGAAAATATATATTTTGATTGAATATTGGGCAACTTTTTTTTGGATTGAATAATAAAGACACAAATCTACCTATATATGGCTCCGCCCAGGGGATAAAATTTTTTGACTGGGGTCACTAAATGGCATGACACCGGTGGGCGAACCATATTCAATGGATGACGATCTTGGCGAAAAGTATTGCCTAAGTAGCCTGATTTAGAATTCCCCTCAAGAATATTGGGAAACAAAAAACGTTCATTGTCAACTTATTATTCTAAATATTCTTTTAAGTTAATTTTATGGCTGACACTGTTTCGGGGTCATCAACATGTTGTGCCCCCCCGCCCCAAAAGTCAAACTCCGCCTATGATTAAAAGTACAGAAGAATTTCAAGTATCCTTTGATTGTCTGTGGGATGACGGTGGTGGTATAATGGAACTGAAATTTATCATATACAGTTTAGACCAAAAACTAAACGTCGAATGACATTGATTGTACTGTATACGCTGTACTTGCAGACTAGTCAACAATCTGTCCACTATTTTCACAGTACAGTTAATTGATGACAGGGAGAGGAGTGTGAATAGGAGATCTGAGGACCCTTGTTTACTTTTGTCCCCTTTTCCTGACTTTGTCACAGTTAAATCTTGACAGTCTGAGACAAGCAGCCAACACAAGCAACATTTCCAAGATGGAGGGATGAGGATCGTGTAGCTTCCACTAGATCACACCAAACTTGGGAGAAACAGCTTTCCCAGACACTCCACCACCCAACCCCCTCCCTTTGAGTAACCTACTCTCCCTCGTCAAATGGCCAAGCTCATATTTCTCACTCCTTCTTGCTACAGTCTGGCTTTTCGAGAATATTCCCTTTTACAGTGAATTGCATTCAGCCCGTTAAAAACAAGCCAACACGGGCCTGCTTCCAAGTCAAGGTGCTTTAGTCGTATTGTTGAACTTGTGGAGTCGGAACTGATTTTTAGAGTAAACCGATCAAATCGATATTACAGTAGTATTTCATATAAAAAAATTTTAAAAAAGTAAAATTCCACATCAAGAGCAAAATCAACCAAATCAATGTACAATACAGCAATATATTCAACATCTGTCTAACACTTCTATTATTGCACTGCTTATGTTGTATATATTTAGATATTTGTTTTATCATATTTTTATACACTTTAAAGATTCTTACTTGTTTTTGCACTGACTAGGGAAACATCCCACAATTTCATTGTACTTGTGTATAATGACAATAAAGGAATTCTTTTCTATTCTAACCTGCAATATGGACTTCATGTATTTGACCTGAAAGAACTGAAGATATATTAATTGGGACTACCAATTTAAAGGGCTACGGTAGTCTAAAGAATCTACCACAATTTTTTTTTTTTTTTAATTGTCAGGATTAGGAATTCGATGGTGGCAAAATAGTTTTTCCCCCCTATTTGACAAGGCTTGGGCCCAGTTAAATCGAGCAAATCCCCACTCCACCTTTGTATTGGTCCTTGGGCCCAGGATTACAGTAAGAATAAATAATTGTGACATGGCATTGACCTGCACAAAATTAAAAAAGCAAACTAGGGGAGCACACCTACCACATAAAAAAAGACAAAAAAAAAAAAAAAACATCATATTTCTAACTTAATTAAAGTTGGTTTAAAGATTTTTGAGAGACAGCAAGAACCAAAAGTGGTATTTGCCATGTGGCAAAATGGATTTTGCCACGTGGCTTTTTTTTTTTTTTACCATGTGGCAAAATGGATTTGACATGTAGCATTCTTGGGGGGGATTATATGGCATTTTTGCAGGCCATGCATGTCCACGCCTTTGACGGCTATACACGTCCAAATTTTCCAATCATTTTAAATGGCAAAAAAACATGTGTGGCTGTGATTTTTGACCATCCATCCACTTACCATTACAGCACACTGATATTCAACTGGCACCCAAGTCAGGCTATGCCATTGACGGCTATGCACGTCCTAATTATCTATTCATATTAAATGGCAGAAAAACATGTGTGGCTGTAATTTTTGACCATATAGACTTTACATTACAGTGCATTGACATTCAACTAGCACCCAACTCAGGTTATGCCATTGATAGCTATGCATGTCCAAATTGTCCATTCATAATAAATGGCAGAAGAACAAACAGACAAACCTAAATCCATTTTGCCACATGGGGAAAAAATGCCACATGTCAAAATACATTTTGCCACATAGCAAAAAAAAGCCACATGGTAAAGAAAAAAAAAGCCATATGGCAAAAAACATTTTACCACATAACAAAAAAATGCCACATGGTAAAGAAAAAAAAGCCACATGGCAAATACTACTTTTGGCTCTCGGCCCTGCTGTTTTTTTTTTTTTTTTTTTTTTTTTTTAAATCATCCACAATAAAAAAATAAATAAAATCAAGTTTGTTGTTGTTTTTTTGCCCCAAAAAGAAATGTAACAACTAATTAGTCAATAGATTATGAAAGACTTTGTTTATTTGTGAAGTTATTACTTTGTATTTAAAATATGAGAAAATGTGGGACCTCTTGGGTGAAATTATCTCACTAACAGAGTGCAGCTTATAATGCACACCTTAATCATTCTGATAATCACCAGAATGGACTGTATGTGCACATCTCTACTCATTCCTACATCAATCTTTGAAAATAACCACTAAGAAGCAAAGCGCAAAAGTACGTTATCCCACATCTTAATCCTATGAAACAATCTTTGGAGAGAATTTAAGCTTTGAGTTTCCAAACAACAGCTTCTAAACCTCAAGGATTTGAAGATGATCTGCTGAAAGAAGTGGACAAAAATTAATTTGAATGTTTTTAAGGACGCTAGTCTCATATTTAGTAGGAAAATTCTGCCAGGAGGAGTTGCCATGCCAGACATAGTGGTTAAATAGTTTAATTTGTTGTAGTCAATATAATTTTCTTATTTAAATTACAAACTATTTTGAATGAATGAACAGCGCCTCTGTTACTTACAGTGAAGTTGTGCATATTGTGCCTGATTTCCTCCAAGATATGATTATTCAAGAATCAATTCAATTGCGGATAAAGGGGCCGTACCATAGGAAGGCAAATCAGCTAAGATATGACGCCTTGCTAAAATGCACCTAGACAGGACAGTGAACCCACAATAATTCGTGTTTCGGCATTTGTAAATCCATTTAACTCATCGCCAGTCAATCAGTTTGAAGCTGCCGCCACCCCAGTTAAAATGGATTGGACGTCTACTGGTGATAAACATTTAATTTCACAACAGAAGGATGAAAGGGACACATAATTGGGTGTGTACCGCCATCAATGCTAGCCACTGAATTATTTACAGATTTTGGCAGTTTGAATATCCTCAGTTATTTACTGGGGGGGAAAAATCAAGTATCGACTTCTTTTGCGATTATGACCAAAAAAAAAAAAAAATCTGTGTTACTTTGGCGCCATCTTGTGGCATCTGGGTACCATGGAACTATGTTGACGTCGATAATGGAGCTTCATTTAGGGGAAAATGGTGCTTTGCTACAAGTTTGTGGCATCTTGGTGCAGAAGTCTTATGTAGAGGTGAGTTGAGAAGTTTCAGATTGTAAAGAAAGTAGTTCTTTACTACCATCTTGTGGCAATTAGAAACCTTTTTGGAGGGCATGAATTACAAAGTGCCCGTAGTTAGGTTTTCACAGAAGACTTTCTATTCTAGAAGTTCCTATCCTCAGGGAATTGAGGGGGACGACTATTAGTTAAACAAGCTGGCAGTTCAAAAGCCAACAAGAACCAGTAATCCGAATGAAAACCGGGTGATGAGATAAGCAATTTTGTATCACCTGATTTTGCACTTGTCAGTATGCCTTTTGTCAGTGACACTTTTATTGTCCATCTATTGTTTCACAATGGTATGTGATAATAGGCTATAGGGAAAAATTGTTAACTTGGTCATCATCAAAGATCAGGTGCACGTTTAATTGTTAACAAGTTATTTTTTCATGACAGATATAACAACTTTATGTACGATGCAAAACATTACCTTATCATTAGTCAAAGTGTAAAAGAAGTGGAACAGATTAATTCTATTTTTATCAGTTACATGGTAAGGTTAATTCATGTGTGTCAGCTGCTGGCACTACTTGGTCTCAACCAGACAAGCTGGTGTCCCACTGTGTTCTGTCATGACAGTGTTTTGTCATTTTTGACTTCCATATAAACTGTTTAGGCTAAACACACTTTCTCAAGTTCCGAGCGAGGGTCTTGGTCACTCCTTAAAAGGCCATTTGTTTATGAATGATGTACCTGTCATTATCCGGCTGCATGCGTGCTCCTCCTTAACATCACCAAACTGGAACGTACCATGTGACTGCCAGTGGAGGACCCAGTCAACCCAACAAATTAAGCCTGACATAGCAGCGAACTATCTATGATCCTATATCAGAACACTAAAAAAAACTATAATGTCATCCTTCTGTTGAACACATCTTCTTACAGCCTGAGGGAAATGATGATGGAATGGTTGTTAGAACAAATACAGTGTGACCTTCTGCACACTGAGCTTGAGCGGCTCTGATTCATCACAACACACAATAGCCGACTGAGTAGGGAAACAAAGCATCCTGCTGGATCATCAAATCCTGCTTATTGGAAGTTGACAACAGTAAATGCTTGGAATATTCTTTACAATGTACAAGGACTTTTTGTGTGTTGGTAAAGAGCTACTAACCAATGCTGCTACCCAACTGTCTTGTTACAATAATTATATTATGTTTTAGTATTTCAGAAAAGGTCAGATATTGAACTTGTGTTGACATTTCCCTTAACAAATGCAATAATAATAGTGACGAAACTGGACGTACCATCAAATGGATTGTACGCCTATCGCCGTCAATGGCAGCCAATAAGTTAAAATACCACACTTTGGGTATTATTGCTTTAAACTTCATCACGGGCATGGTTTTCACTGTGGGGGTATGCAGTAAACAGGCAGGACTGTTCTAGTTGAAGTGTGTCATAAAACCTGCAGTTACTTAGCCTTCAATGTACTGTTCCTTGGAATCTACACAGTACCATTAACTCTTTCAGTGCCAAAGATGATGATAGACAAGGGCGTAAGTTTGCATAGGGACGGTAGGGACATAAAACTACCAACTTTTCAGGATGCTCAAATTGTCCCCACCAACTTTTAAGCGACCTTATTTGAATTTTACAATGAGTTCAGCTATAAAGGTAATTTAGATTGTCTTCCCTACCATTATTAAGTAAATTACTTTTATTATGTTCAGACTTATGTTCACCCCTTTTCACTTGCTGAATGTGCCAGTCCATTTTTCCCCCTCAAACACACGTTTGATTGGCTGATGACTAGAACCCACTTTTTCACACAATCCCGACAGAAATACATGTCAATATGCCGCCTCCTCTGTCCCCTTTGAAGAGGAGGGATATTAGAAGGTTTTTTTTTTTTTTTCCCGGCCAGCAGCAGCAGCAGCCACTGTAAGTAATGTAAAAATATGTCAATGTTGTGGAGGTGGGGAACATGCCACTAGTTTGGCTACTGAAAGTCCGACCTGCATCAGAGTTAGCATAACATTAAACTGTGAACTTGCTAACTTGTGAAGCTCGAGTAGAAAGCTGCTTAGAGGTGTCTTCCTGTATGTTTTCTACTGTCAACTTTAATTCAACTGTGCATTTTGTGCATTTATTCATTAATTAAAATGTATTTTTCTACATCATTTTTTAAAAAGTATATTTGCAGCCTATGCACATTTTTTACCCCCCCCCCCCCCCCCCCCCAAAAAAAAAAAAAAAACCAAACACACATTTTTTCATTTTTATGTAGTAACCAGCCATTTCTGAGAAATGTATCCAATCTGTTTGGTCTTATTAATGTCCCGTCCCCAGCAAAAAGTGTACATGCAGGTTATGCTGTAATAGCGTCCCTACCAATGTTGAGACCAAACCTACGCCCTTGATGATAGACACCCTAATCATGTGGCCCTTTTCATACTTTTGCTGTGAATTTAAAGTCCAGCACTACAGTCAAAACACATCTCCTTAAAACTAGTTAAATTCCCTTGTTTTCAGTGTAAATCCACTAGAAATAAATAAAATTATCTGCTAGTGCTTAAGGTAAATTTTACACATAGATTTCTTGAAATAAAAAAAAAAAAAAATCGCTATCTACAAAATAAGCTTAATATATTTTAAGCAATAAATTAGTATATTTAATCTTAAAAGCTTGTTTGTCAGAAATTTTCCTAATTCCAGAATAGATATTGTTCGAAGCATTATTTGAAAGTAAAATGTTATTTAGTTGAAAAATTACCAATTTTAAGATTTATGGTCTCAGTAAGGACAAATATCAATACTTAGTTAAAGTAAATGGACTAATCTGGCTCAATAATCTGTTAACTAGTCTTTAACACTCAAAACAAGATGGAGAAAATTATTTCACTAGATTTAAAACAAATAATCTGATTAAGACGTTATAAATTTGCAGTATAGTGGACGTCCATCCATTAGAAGGGGGAGGGCTGTCAGGGAATGAACGAATGCTAACTCTCCCATGTCAAATGGATTGGACATTTATCTCTGTCAATGGCAACCAATGTATTTAAAAAAAAAAAAAAAGGTTTGACTTCTCATACAATAGCATGAGCAAATGTATTCCTTTTTTTCTTTTTTTTTGCTAGATTCTGTATTCAGTACCGTGACAGAGTACCTGACCCTTTGGGTCAGAGTAAACACATCATCATTAGACCACTGAGCTTTCTTAAGGTAGTACTTTCCCATCACTCCTTGTCAAACGTACTTCCGAGTATAGTTTTATAATTGTAAGAAAACCCCAGCCTACCTTACTCTTGACCTCGGCAGAAAGTCCGAATGCAGGTCCACTCCTGAAATGTTGTGACATGTTGCTGTTGAGTCTATTTACAATGAAAGGAGGCAGAGCTTTAAAATCGGCGAAATGGTCAGAGTTGTGAGTCCAGGACAAATGAAGCACTCGGGAAAGTCCCCAAGTTATCCGTTAGTTTCTTATTTTATTCGAAGCCGTCCCGTTTGGACCTGGCGCTGAAGTGTGGAGGCAACTTTCCGACACTTTTCAGAATGTGCTTTAAACGCTGGCCAACTCCGTCGCTTGTGATTGGTCGAGGGCCTCGTCGAATCAGGGTGCAGCTTCCTCATCGAAGCCAGTGATGTCATTGCCTCGGTATTAGATCCAATCTGTCACTTTTTCCACCTCTAGGAAGCCCAGGGATGCTTTGCACTGATGTAGAGATACACTTTGGAGAACGTTTGTCACTATTTCACGTGAATAAAATGAATAATGAATAGAATAAAATGAGAAAAAAATATCTTGGCCATCAGCAATATTAATGTTCCCAGATTGGACAACTATAGTCAGTAAAATAAACTACGAACGATCACTGCCAGCACTTCCTAGTTAAAGTATATTGGACATTGACTGCTGTCAATGGCACTCAGATTGACTCAGTGGGTGGGAAGTGGTGTGCTGAGGGTGCTGCAGCTCCCCCTGGTGTTGTGGAGAAAAAAAGTGTTTTGGTGGAATTTGGGGGGAGTAAAAATAAATAAAATTTTAAACATATTGAAACAATAGTGTATTTATCTTTGGGGATTAAGTATTTATGTTGTAAAAGTTTTCTTATTTTGGTCACCACTTCACTCCTTGCTTGCTATGTTGAATATTTGTGAAAAAGGGACGTTTAACCAAGGCTTACTGGACCTTTTAGTTTTCAAATGTGTTTGTATGTTATTGCGCTGATTAGCTGCATGGAATTGCATTATATTATACGGGGGCTTTTGTTTCCAATACAAAAACTCCAACACACACTTTAGGTGAAATGGAAGACTGTCTTTGTAGTAGCCTAGTAGTAGTACGCAAACTATCTAGCATTCTGTGTACTGCCATTGTGCACGCCTTGGAGAAAACGTGCGAGCATGACAAATAGGCCGGAAAGGGCAGTTTTTCGATGGGAAAAACTAAAAATAGATCCTCAGCACCCCCTGCTTTGAGGGACTTCCAGTGCCGCTGATGGCACTGACACATTTATCATTGGCAGTGAATGAGTTAATATCAGATTAATCCAGGGGTGAAAGTGGGCCAGAACGGTCAGGAACGCAGTTCCAGTATAAGATTCAGAGCCAGAACGCAGTTCCGGTATAAGATTCTGGGCCGGAATGCTGTTCCGGTACACAGTGCTTTGATTCCGAAAATATGAGGGCAACTGACAAAACGCTATGTAGAAGAAAAAAAAAATACTAAGCTGCCACACATGCATTTTATCCCTAAGAAGAAAACAATCTACCAACATCAGATTTATACACACAAGTGTTAACAAAAAGCATGCTAAAATGCTTGCATAGCATAATCCATTTCCACCAATATTTATTATTTTATTCCACGGACGGCATGGAGGTTACCCCAGCTGCTGCAGTTATCTGAGTCTGACGATGATGAGTCACGTCAATGTACGAATGCACGTTGATGTTCATTTATCCATTCAATTGGCTGACATACTGATACATGTGATCAGCAAAAACAGCTCTGATTGGTTCAAACGTGCATGTTTTCTGGAACAGCAAAAAAAAAAAAAAAAAAAAAAAAAAAAAGGTTGTTAAATTGTAAAGGCAATAAAAGGGCAATCCAACATAAAATGGATTAAATCTTTAAGAGCAACGAAAGAGTTGAGGAGGCTTACTTATCATATTTAGTTGTATTTGCTCTGATGGGGAGGTTCTGAACATTTTAGCTGTCAATGTGCACTTTGGACTTATATTTCTTCATTTATGTTAGGCTACTTATTAATTTCCTTATGATTTAAAAAAAGTCAATGTTTGCGTGATCTCCAAAATATATTCCATTTCACTCTGCATAATATAAGTCATTTGTACTTGTTTTTCTGAATGTATGTTACTTATATCTTTATTATTAAAAAAAAAGTAAATGTTTACATTAACTTCAATTTTAATATACAGCCTATGTTCTTAAGTAGTTAAAGTTAAAAAATACAATTTTGAATGAAAATCAGTTTTGTATGTGTTATAGAAATAACGGTGCTATAACAGTTTTCTTTGCATTTCAGTAGTTTAAGAGCCCCCCCGCCCCCCCCCCCCCAAAAAAGAAAGGAAATAAAAAACATTAAATAAATAAAATTTCTGGCTCCATGCCGACCTTCACGTCGGGGAGTTCCGGCAAGAAATTCTAGCCACTTTCACCCCTGGATTAATTAATTGAATAAATTTGTGATTAATCGATGAATTTGAAGGAATAATCTGTCGACAAATGTAATTTTGAAAATTATCTATAGACATGCTTCCTGGGGGAAACATGGGCGGCATCATCTTTGATAATTTCTGGTGGTATATTAGGAAATTATGGCTACAGTATGTTATGCAAAGCATCTCAGTCAGAGACTGAATATACGTATCTACAGTGGGGAGAACAAGTATTTGATACACTCACAATGGGAAAACCCATTGGCAGTGTATCAAATACTTGTTCTCCCCACTGTATGTATAGACTAGTTTCCTGAGCAAAATATGGGCGGCGCCATCTTGGAAAATGTCATGCTCTGAACTTCGGGTTTAGACAGAACAACATGAAGTGCGGTTGAAGTAAGCAGTGTGTTGACAAAGTTAAAACTGTAAAATCAAACCAGAGGAACCCACGGAATCTCCAATAATGCATTCAGTACGACATAGATGAGACCCCGAGACTTTCTGTGCTGGGCGTGAACTCCTGGAAGCCCTTATAGACTGTATATGGTTGGAAGTGGAATGTTTTGATCAGTGACAAGCTAGGAGCTACAATGTGCCAGTGTGGCTCTACCTCTCCATACGCCTTAAATCGAAACCAGCTGAAGACAATACTGTAAGTTAAGGATGTGCTTTAAACCTAAGGATCTACCTAAAATATTGTATGTTTGTTCTTATCACTTTGTTGATCATTCGTGGACAAAATGATCACAATCTGTGCAGCCTGTGTTGACGTGAGGTGTAGATTGATACGCCGGCCACTTGAGTGAGCAAAATGAGGTGAAATTACAAATATTACAGTTGCCAAATGCAGAAGGGCTGACATGGATTTTGTTGTCACAAGGAAATACTACGAGGTAAGTACATATTAACAAAAAATAGTATGACCTTCTTTTTTATCGCAGACATTGATCGCAATAAAACATTTGGACAACATGATTACATTTCTTGTTTTATTTCAAATGATCGGTGCATGAGCAAAACAGGTTTTTAAATCACAGTTTACAAAATTATTAGAAAAATATTAATGAAGGTGTACCATAAGTCGAGCCTCCATCATCAAAGTAGAACACAGGTAGTCTCGATATATGTCAATCGACGTACAGTAAGTATTGTTATGAGGCACATCAAGTTGTCTTCCTTTGCCTAACAGTGTTTTCCACCTGTAAACAAACTAACAAAAAAACTTGTAGCACTTGCATTTACTGTATGCGTTTACATAATTGTGCCATTCTAAACGTACCGCAGTACAGTAGTTGTAGTAAATAATATTAAACATCATCGTAATTATAATCATCATCGTAATAACAATATCAAGACAAGTCGTTTCATTGGCAAGATTTTAGCTTTCGTACCTTTTTTAGCACCGGACACATGAAAATGCAGGGATAGGAAGAACATACAGTACCTTCCATAACACCAGCGGCAACATGGCTACATAAACACCCGCTCTTTGTGGTGGCATGGGCTTGGGTCCCCATCTGCCTTCATGAACATGTCCTCCCATGTCGTGATGATGGCAGATGGATGCGGTATTTCCAAATTGTCATTTTTAAGGGGTTTTGATGAATGTTGCCACTCCAGCTCCACTGTTGTTTTGGATGGAGAAAGTGTAAAACAGAAGTCGCGAGCAGAAATGCGGAAGTAAAGCGGAAGTACCTCGGAAACTTGTCTTTAAATTCTAAAGTTGCAAATCCAAATGGATTAGGTATTGGCACTGAAACATAATCATTGGCGGTGAATAAATTAATGATAGATTAATCTGTTGAATAATTTTGTGATTAATCGATGAATTTGATCGATTAATATGTCGACAAATTTTGCGATTAATCTAACTTGCAATTACTCAATGAATTCTATTCTAACGTTGTCTGTCCAGGTCAAATGGATTGAGCATTTATCACTGTCATTGCCAGGGACACATGTTTACTGACAGCGAATCAGTTAAATAGGACAATATGAGAAAGCACTAACACTACAGATATAAGGTGTGGACCTGATGAAGAGTGGCACTAGCGGTTCTCCATCCATCGATGGTAGCCAATGAGTTAATTAGATGTGATTTTTCAGTGACTTTACAACTATAACATTTTCCTCCTGATCTTATAGCATATATTGTAATTCAATTAAACAGTAATTATTGTCTTACCGGGCCCATTAATGCCTTTTCAACACCACTTATCTTTGACAGGGGTGCGGGGTGCTGGAGCCTATACCAGCTGACTTTGGGCAAAAAGCAGACTACACCCTAAACTGCTTGCCAGTCAGTCGTAGGGTACACACTGAGACAGACAGCCATCCACACTCATAATCACACTACCACTGAGTGGGAACCAACGCCACACTGCCTGTGCCAAAGTTAAGTGAATGTACCAGTGCACCATGTCTCCTAATATGTCAGAGTGAAATGTGTAAATTAATTTTGATATAGTGACTATACATTCATATTGTGTGTGCAGGAAAAACAAAGCAACAACAAAAGGTTAATTAACGACAAGATGTTTGAATGACTATATTTTAAAAAATGTCATTCTGACAAATGTCTCAGTAATTCTGCACTCACACTAGTACATTCGAGGAATTCAGCATGCCCGATGCTTATGATTTTACATAGAAGTGACTATACAAAGCCTGACATCACTCAATTACGTTATGTTTCCTTTTTTACACTGACTAAACCCTCTCACCTATTCTCTCTTTATCTCTGTCTCAAACACATGCACGCACGCAAGCGGATGACAGGGGAAGGAATGCAGCAGATTCAGGGGGTCTATGAAGCGGAGCGACAGTGGAGGTGGCTCCCCAGAGAGAACATGATTCACCCCATGCTCTCACTTTTGTTTGTGTCACTAGCAGACACATGGGCGACATGCCAATCTAACAGAGAGGGGGGAACAGAATGGACAGATGGCACATAGAAAAATGAGAGTGCTAGCACATGCGCGGGCATACACGCACACACACACACACACACACAGTGACCTCAGATGATGTACTGCGGCAGTCTTTCACTAACCCGTGAAGTTTCACTGTTCTCTTACAATGAATTTGTCTTGTGACCGAATAATTTGAACATAAAAATCCCTTCAATACTTGCTCGCAGCCATGTATAGTAGCTAATGTGTCAGTAGATAATGATGACTAACAACAGATGATTAAACAATCTTTTAAAAAATTTATACGTATGGGATATGTATGCCCTAACAGGTATATAAGTGGGGCCTACATCACCGGAAATGTGATGTCCACATATGCGGGCCCAGGCTTTATTAGTTTTCCTTCTTTCCCCTCCACTTTTAGATATTGTAGAGAATTGGGTCAGTGAGCTTCAGCCCATCTCAACTAATATTTTCCATTATAAATGTATCAACTATGCCATCAATTTGTTGACTG
The DNA here is from genome assembly GCF_030265065.1 of Corythoichthys intestinalis. Lineage (NCBI taxonomy): Eukaryota > Metazoa > Chordata > Actinopteri > Syngnathiformes > Syngnathidae > Corythoichthys > Corythoichthys intestinalis. Next base: position 18,688,006 of record NC_080410.1, read on the forward strand.
TCACACAAGAAAATGACACGAATGGAGCAAAGGTAATTACCACAAATGGGCCTGCAAATTTAGTGGGAATGGTTGTTTAGCTACTGTATATGCATCAACCCGTGACTGATAGGTAATCTGCCTGAAGTGTACCCACCTTTTCCTGAATAAGAGAAAGACTGAACCCCTGTGACAATTGATTGACTCATTGGCTACCAGTAATGGTGATAGACGTCCAATCCATTTGAACTGGGAGGGCTGGCAGCAAATGAACTTCCAGATCTCCCAGTTCAAATGGATTGGATGGCTGCTTGTGACAAACTAATTGAAATTCTCATGAAAAAGAGCCATGTGATTGGACGTCTATCATCGTCAATGGCACTGAAAGAGTTAAGATAAATTGTACAGAAAATAGACAAAATAAAAAAAGGATGAGGATCATTGGCTTATTAAATTCAATTTTGCACACATTCATGTGCAAGCCAAGCGAGTGTCCAATAAACATTTCAGATAGAAGATGAGGCAGCACACTTGTGGCTTGTGGAATGGACACTTTATTTGGGCATGATAGGAGTAGCAAGAAGCTCTGCCGACTGAGAAGTTATGTCTTGTGAAAAAGGAATCCCTCATACTTAAAAATAACAGACTACAGTCTGATATTTACTGTGCGGTGGAGTTTATTGTTTATGTTGGCCTGATGTCTTAACTAATTGGCTATTTTAACTGTATCGCATAGTATCACATGAGGCGAGTGTGTATTAAGACTATGTGAGGGAAAAAGGTTTTGCTATTTTATTACCGTAATTTTCAGACTACAAGCCACTACTTTTTTCCTTCATTTTGAATCCTGCGGCTTATAGTCCAGTGCGGCTTATTTGTTGATTTATTTGCGTTAATAAACACTTTATTCGACAGCGGCGTCATAAGACTGTCATTATTATAACATGACACTATCATGGACATTACTCAATGGTTATGAAAGATGTAATTAAGTGTCATCCGGCAAAAAATGTCACTAACTCCATTTATGCCCAGCTCGGATCTTTTACATCCATTCAGAAGTGAGATAATTTGCCGAATAACACTCAATGACATCTGTTATAAGCATTCATTAATGCTCATGACAGTGTCATATCAAACTTATGATTGTTTAATGACAGTCTTATGGCAAATAAAGTGTTGAAATTGATGAAACAATGGGAACACTAACTGAAGAAATAATTAGCACAGAACATGGATTTGAATTGTTATTTACATTTGTAGCGCTGCAATGCATGCTAGAAGGCATGTTGGACGACAACAGTTTTGACAGCAGCTGGCAGCAGAGGTTGACATGAAGCTTCTTGAACCAGTGTTGGTTCATTTGGTCTTATTCGTATGATGCCGCTGTCAAATAAAGTGTTACCGGTTAATATCTTTTTGTGTAAATATCCCATAATACAGTGAGTACATCTGCGGCTTATAGTCCAGTGCGGCTCATCTATGAACAAATGTCGTTTTCGTGTCAAATTTGGTGGGTGGCGGCTCATAGTCAGGTGCGATTTATAGTGCAAAAATTACGGTAATTGGATTACTTAATATGAGTGTGACAAAATATTGAAATGGTGATATATCGTGATACTTTGTATCCCAAAAGGTTATCGATATGCTCCTGCAATAATCGAGATATCGTTTTAAAAAGGTGTCAATATCTATTTAAAAAAAAACGGTACTCGACACCCAATCCATTTAGACTGGGAATGTTCGTTCATTCAAAACCAGAGCATTCGCAATCATTTTGTCAATTTTTCAGGGCATTTACAGGTCACTTGCTGCTCATTTCCTGTTGAGTTTGAGTCACTGCCTATTCATTTGGGTGATTCCCAGGTCACTTCCTGTTTTGTAACACAAAATAAACAGGAAGTGACCCATAAAATACCCGAAAATCAACAGGAAGTAACTGAAAATCAATAGGTAAATGACCTTAAAGGGCCCAAAACTACCTCATTGCCTGGCATTGGCTGCCACTGACGGCCATAGACGTTCAATCAGGGGTCGCGTTAACCGAATATTTTCCGTCGTTGACCGTTTATTTAAAACGGTGACGGAAAAAACTGAAGTCCATCTGTCATTTTGACAGGTTGCAATTCACACCCCAGACAACAGGGTGGCGAGTGAGCATATTAATTAGCTATTGTCTCTCTTGATGCATGACGTCGTTGGCCTTACTCGGAAAAATGTCAAGGCAACTGAGTGTTTGCCTAGCACGGCCAGACTGTTCTCCCTGTATTTTTCAAACACTGAGAGAAAAGTCTGGGACCCAGCCCATTAACGGCCTCTCGAGTAGGTACAAAATCAATCGAAAAATCAGATTTGTTTATTTGCGTGACGTGTTCTTCACGAGCAGCGTCACTCTTGCGCGCCGAAAGTCGTCTCCACAACAACACGGATGGCGAACGGGAGAGCCGAGAATATGTTCCAATCCGCGGTAAATACAGTTTTAAATGAGCTGAAACACATCGACCCGAGTCATTGACAACAGTCTGTCTCGCGCTAGCCATGTTGAATAAACTCCGCTCTCTTCGTATGTTTACTTCCGCGCGCAAGTCCCTCGTCCTGGCCTCGTCGCTTTGCTAACGTCACGTCTGCCCGTCGCTGATTGGTGCACTCCGCTGTCTGTTTGCTGTGGCTTGCTCCGCCCTGGAAATTGTATCCGCTGAATGGTGGCCAGACTCAATAGCTGGAACAGCGGTGAATCTGGTAAAAGTCCAAAACCTCATGACAATAGCCTCTGCAGCAATCCCACTTGAGACATTTGATTATGCACAAGCGGGCACGCAATTTAAGTCCTTGCGCACCAGGAGGAAGACTGCGTTCAGGCCACAGCAGGTGAACTGTTAATTTCATTGTTCCATATGTAGCCTACCTACTGGGGCTACAGTCAGCTGTTTTTGTCATTGCGGAGAAAAAGTTACATATTCATCTGCTTGATGTGTGATGGCGTGGTGTGGATTCTCTGTTAAGCTTGTCCGGACAGAATATTAATTAAAAATGAATGAAAACTAAATACTATTGAATATGTCATTATTATCATTTTAAAAATGTAATTGACGGGTAAAAATAGATTATGACCGGATTTTTATGACCCAGTCAGTCAAAATGACAGACAACGAAAAAGTCTAGCGCAACCTCTGCGTTCAATCCATTTGAACTGGGAGGGATGGCAGCGAATGAACCGTTCATTCGCTGCCACCCTCCCAGTTCAAATGGATTGGACGTCTACTAGTGATAAACTCATTCCAATTCACAGCAGAAGCTTGTTTTTCTGTTTATTAGTTGTTTTTAGAATATCCTAGAATGATTTCCTGACCAATGTATCGATAATCGTTGTATCGCCATATCGTCAGATCATCGTAATCGTGAGCTTTGTATCGCAAACCGTATCATATCGTGAGGTACCAAGAGGTTCCCACTCCTATTACCTATTTAGCCACTGATATTGGCTTGTCTAAATTTTTCAAAAACTTCATTTGAAAGGCACTGCATAAGCAAAACTAAAGTTGTTTATATTACTCTGTGATAATTTGCAGTTTCTCCTTTCCACTGGTAGTAAAACAAACTTGCATGGCGCAGTCCAGAAGAGTATTTCAGAGTATTCATATACATCAGTGGTAGAACACCTTCAAAAAGCACTTCAAATGGTAGTCGGATGAATGAGACTGAAAACAAAAGAGTGCATAAATGAAACTGGTGAAATGATGCAAAACTACCGGATAGGGGGAAGGAGAGGAGATAAAAAGGGGGATTAGAGTAGTTTCAGGAACTTGCTCTCCCCACCCACTTAGCCCTGTCCTCACACTGCTCTGCCTGGCTATTTATGGTAGAGAGCCCCAATGTCCTGTAAAACTAAAATGAGGTCTGAAGGCTCAGTTCATGACGTCATAACTCCTACCTGTGGTCACGCTCGGATAGGAAGCATCAAACAAAACTGGATTGCATGATTAATTAGACTAACAATGTGTCGACTACTAAATTCCTAATTACGCTATTCTCTCTATTTTTTCCCTCCTAGGCATTCGATGCATATGTATATCACTTATCCTGTTGAGGGTTGCTGAAGGGCTGGTGGCCATCAGAGCTGGAGAGACAGTCAACACCCTGGACTAGAGGCCTGTCACAGGGTGTACTCACACTGGGTTATCTGACTGTGTCACCTACAGTTGGCTTCTTGAGTCTCCAATAAGACTTTAAAACTTCCTTCTGATTGAGTTCATATGAGGCTTGGGCATGAATTCATTTAGTTATGACTTTGCATTTGGGTGTTTGTTAATTCGCCCCTCCCAGTCATGATGGATTCAATTTTTTAGCTCCATCAATGCCAGCCAACAAGTTCAATGAATGGGTTAAAGGCTTAACCTATTTTGAGCTTTCTGTCTTTTGCTCTCACATCCCTAAAGAAGGTAGCACAGCTTGCTTCTGATACCTTTTTACATCTGTAAGATGTGCTTTAATGCTTTTGCACACTAACAGTATTTAAACCAATTATGTGTGTTTGAAACTAGGTGTTATGATTATGTTTTCTCATGTAACAGTCTATTCGCTTGTGCTTTAGTGCTTACACAATGAAAAGAGTCATAATGTTTCTGTTTTCAGTAGACGTCACCATATTGTTTCTCTTTTCAGTAGACGTCACCATAATGTTTCTTTTTTCAGTAGACGTCACCATAATGTTTCTCTTTTCAGTAGACGTCACCATAATGTTTCTGTTTTCAGTAGACGTCACCATAATGTTTCATTCTGGTTTCTGTTCTCAATAAAAGACGTGGTCCCCAGGTTGGAGGCAGAGAGGCTTGTTGTGAGCCACCCGCTCAGCATCAACCTTCCTCCTGACGGCCGTCAGCGTAAAAGCTTATCTCTGTCTCCGTTCTGATCCTTGCCTTCGTCCTCCTCTAGGTCTTTATTATTTTGCTACATACAAGTAAGTTTAGACCTAACAACATCATTCAGCTACTTTGACTTACAAGTATGAGTACTTAGGAATTGATAACCTACAGATCGAATATCTTTGGAACCAATCAAAAGTTTTGACATCCATGACCCCAATAAAGAAAGGAACAAATGTGCCAGGAGTGGGATTTGAACCCACACCTCCATTTGGAGACCAGAAGTCCCAGCCACTGAAGGAGGAAGGCAGCACACCTTGAGTCTGGCACCTTAAACCACTCAGCCATCCTGACATGTCTGTCATGTTTCTGGGAATCTACAATACTCTTAAAAAAGTTATGTATCTTTGGAAATAACCAATTCCATTTAGAGACCAAAAATCCCACATCTGGCGTAAAGAAAAGGGATGTTTCTCGCCTGAATAAATGGAGGAGGAAGGCAGGCTCTGTAGCTGACTTTGAGAAGCTATGGTCCATCATAAACTTATTTTGAGCTTTCGGTCTTTTGCTCTCACATCCCCAAGAAGCTTAATTGCGATATCTTTTTAGACCACTCAGCTACTTTGACTTACAAGTACGAGTAGTTCTTAGGAATCCATAACCTACAGATGGAATATCATTGGAACCAATCAAAAGTTTTGAAATCTGTGACCCCAATTAAGAAAGGACTAAAGGTGTCAGGAGTGGGATTTGAACCCACGCCTCTATTTGGAGACCAGAAGTCCCAGCCACTAAAGGAGGAAGGTAGCACACCTTGAGTCTGGCACCTTAGACCACTCGGCCATCCTGACATGTCTGTCGTGTTTCCGGGAATCTACAATACTCTTAAAAAGTTATGTATCTTTGGAAATAACCAATTCCATTTAGAGACCAAAAATCCCACATCTGGCGTAAAGAAAAGGGATGTTTCTCGCCTGAATAAATGGAGGAGGAAGGCAGGCTCTGTAGCTGACTTTGAGAAGCTATGGTCCATCATAAACTTATTTTGAGCTTTCGGTCTTTTGCTCTCACATCCCCAAGAAGCTTAATTGCGATATCTTTTTAGACCACTCAGCTACTTTGACTTACAAGTACGAGTAGTTCTTAGGAATCCATAACCTACAGATGGAATATCATTGGAACCAATCAAAAGTTTCGAAATCTGTGACCCCAATTAAGAAAGGACTAAAGGTGTCAGGAGTGGGATTTGAACCCACGCCTCTATTTGGAGACCAGAAGTCCCAGCCACTAAAGGAGGAAGGTAGCACACCTTGAGTCTGGCACCTTAGACCACTCGGCCATCCTGACATGTCTGTCGTGTTTCCGGGAATCTACAATACTCTTAAAAAGTTATGTATCTTTGGAAATAACCAATTCCATTTAGAGACCAAAAATCCCACATCTGGTGTAAAGAAAAGGGATGTTTCTCGCCTGAATAAATGGAGGAGGAAGGCAGGCTCTGTAGCTGACTTTGAGAAGCTATGGTCCATCATAAACTTATTTTGAGCTTTCTGTCTTTTGCTCTCACATCCCAAAGAAGCTTAATTGTGATATCTTTTCAGACCACTCAGCTACTTTGACTTACAAGTACGAGTAGTTCTTAGGAATCCATAACCTACAGATGGAATATCATTGGAACCAATCAAAGGTTTTGAAATCTGTGACCCCAATTAAGAAAGGTGTCAGGCGTGGGATTTGAACTCACGCCTCCATTTGGAGACCAGAAGTCCCAGCCAATGAAGGAGGGAAGCAGCACACCTTGAGTCTGGCGCCTTAGACCACTCGGCCAATCCTGACATGTCTGTCATGTTACTGGGAATCTACAATACACTTAAAAAAGTTATGTATCTTTGAAAACAACCAAAAATTGGAGCATCAGTGAACTTAATAGTTTAACCAGCTTGCCTGGAGTGGGGTTCAACCCACGCCTCCATTTAGAGACCAAAAGTCCCACATCTGGCGTAAAGAAAAGGGATGTTTCTTGCCTGGATAAATGGAGGAGGAAGGCAGGCTCTGTAGCTGTCTTTGAGAAGCTATGGTCCATCATAATCCTATTTTGAGCTTTCTGACTTTTGCTCTCACATCCCTAAAGAAGCTTGATTCTGATACTTTTTTAGACTACTCAGCTACTTTGATTTACAAGTACGAGTAGTTCTAAGGAATCGATAACCTTCAGATCAATATCTTTGGAACCAATCAAAAGTTTTGACATCCATGACCCCAATAAAGAAAGAAACAAATGTGTCAGGAGTGGGATTTGAACCCAATCCTCTATTTGGAGACCAGAAGTCCCAGCTACCAAAGGAGGAAGATAGCACACCTTGAGTCTAGTGCCTTAGACCACTCGGCCATCCTGACATGTCTGTTGTGCTTCTGGGAAACTAAAACACACTTAAAAAAGTTATGTATCTTTGGAAATAATCAAAAATTGGAGCATCAGTGAACTTAATCGTTTAAATAGCTTGCCTGGAGCGGGGTTCAACCCACGCCTCCATTTAGAGACCAAAAATACCACATCTGACATAAAGAAAAGGGATGTTTCTCGCCTGGATAAATAGAGGAGGAAGGCAGGCTATGTAGCTTACTTTGAGAAGCTATGGTCCATCATTCACCTATTTTGAGCTTTCTGTCTTTTGCTCTCACATCCCAAAGAAGCTTGATTCTGGTATCTTTTTAGACGACTCAGCTACTTTGACTTACAAGTACGAGTAGTTCTTCAGAATCGATAACCTTCAGATCAAATATCTTTGGAACCAATCAAAAGTTTTGACATCCATGACCCCAATAAAGAAAGGAACAAATGTGCCAGGAGTGGGATTTGAACCCACGCCTCCGTTTGGAGACCAGAAGTCCCAGCCACTGAAGGAGGAACGTAGCACACCTTGAGTCTGGCGCCTTAGACCACTCTGCCATCCTGACACTTCTGTTGTGCTCCTGGGAAACTAAAATACACTTAAAAAAGTTATGTATCTTTGGGGGGAAAAAAAATTGGCAGCATCAGTGAACTTAATCGTTTAACTAGATTGTCTGGAGTGGGGTTCAACCCACGCCTCCATCTAGAGACCAAAAATCCCACATCTGGCATAAAGAAAAGGGATGTTTCTTGCCTGGATAAACGGAGGAGGAAGGCAGGCTCTGTAGCTGACCTTGAAGAAGCTATGGTCCATCATGGATAACCCAAAGCATTGACTGCACAGCACCATCTCCAGGCAGGGTAGCAGTTTCAGAGTCAGTCCGCTTCACTGCCATGCTCCACTGAATGTGGATTTTTTTTACTCCCCCATGCAATGTAGCTTTCTGATTCAATCCATCAGTCTATCATGGGCTTTCAGTCTATCCATTTCTGCTTTCTTAAAGAGAAGAATTACTAGATCAGCACAAACATAGGTTTGATGTTTAGGGGATTTCAAATGTTTCAGATAGCCTATCCATTGTGCATAAACAAATTTCTTTATTTTTATGCATTATTTTATACCAATTCCCATGGCATTTCACCTTCTTTCACCAGGCACACTTGAATCCCTTATCAACTTTCACCACCTCAGCTGGCACTCTTTCATCCTTCCTCCGCAATTGTGCACATTCTTTACTACTGCACACTCCAGTTGACACGGTATTCTTAAAGCTGACCTTGAATTATTATTTTCCATAACAATGATGTCATTTTATCAGACAAGACAATTTGATAGACATCCAATATAGTGAGGCTGTTTTCTTCCTTCTGCTGTGAATTCAAATGAGTTTATCACTAAGTGATGTCAAATTCATTTAAACTGGGAGGGTGGCTGCCAAGTTCCAACCCTCTTCAAATGGATTGGACGTCTTTCGCTGTCCGTGACAGCCAATGAGTTCAGAATTTCAAATGTTTTTAGATGTAAACAAGTTTTTGAACCTATTAGCTGGCAGGCTGGGATGGGCTCCTGGCAGAAGACGTACGTATTTTTATTCAGGGTGAGGTCGCTGATGACACGAAGGTGCCACTCGTTAACAAGCAGTTCTAAAAAGTTATTCCTATCAAATGCCAGGCGGAGGCATTAAGCACCTTGTTAAAAAAATCTCCTTGGTTTATAGCTGTCTGGAATGTTGATTCTTGATTTGTTTTTGTTTCTCCAAGTCTGGGAAAGAGCTTCAACATAAATTCCTCATGAAATAGGCAGATCATTTGGATCCATTTGTATATGAAATCAAGCGGAGCAGTATACCATAGTGGTGGCTGCTTGGTTCTCATAAACGACATATTAAAAACACATATTCAAACTCGTAAAGTGGGAAAGAGGAGACATGACATTTATAGACATTCATTCAATACAAATTACCTTTCTAAAACCAGCTGACAGAAGCCTGCAATTCACTTTTGCAGAAGCTCAGTTATGAAAACATATCATTCTCATAGATTTTGATTTTAAAAAAGCGCATACATCAAGTGATGATTTCTCTGATTATGGCACAAATGCAGCATTTCATATGTGTACCAGATCTGGTGTTATGTGATTATGGCACATATGCAGCATTTCATTTGCTACCAGATCTGGTGTTCTGTGACCGTACACTGTAGTAAGTAGCAGGAGAAATTTTCATTGAGTCTCTTGTTACTGGATGTGACCATGTTTGGTAAAGTTCCTCACACAGAACTCTGACCAAGCCCCTTAAGACCTCTCACAGCTCTCATGTGCACACACAGCTGTGATAGCCTCGATCTACTGAGGCTCCCCCTTTGGTTTATACACATTTTATTATAAACAAATAGTTCCTCCTCGGTCTCCCTAAGCACACATATTTTTGGGACATTTTACTACAGTGACAATAAGTAGCTAATATGGAAAACTATATAGCGTATAATAGATCGATATGGGGGGAAAATAATGCTTGTGGTGACAGCTGACACACTCGCACACAGACGTGCACTCACAAATCCTTGTTTGGAAAAATAGGAAGCTTTAGAAGGTTAAACAAAGTTCAGCACAAGGACCAACAAGTAATGTCGAGTCAATAAAAGACACTGCAGTTAGCTTCTCATTGTCTTCAAGTTTATTGAAGAACACTTTCAAGTAAATCATACCTAGAATTACATGGTTATTGTAGATAAACAACCATTATATGTCCACGTCATAGAGAAAAATTACCCTCAGAGAAAGATCCCAAAAAAGCCTCTGTGTGGTCCAGGCTGGCTCACGCCCCCTGCCCCCAAAACTGAAAGTTTCAGAAAAACAAATAAGAAAACAGTAACAAACGGCACTTAAAAACAAAAAAGGCAATGGGGCAAAAGTTATGAAAAACAAGACACAGTGGCAATCCATTAAAAGTAATAAATTGACATTTCCAGTTACAAGGTGATCTTAATAATTTAACTACCTAACCGTGATGCTTTATAAATTGTACCGTATCATCTTTCATAAAGGACAGCATCTGGTAGAACTAACCACACAGCAGGATGCTACAGTGATTTATTCATTCATGTATAATGTGGTACTATGTACTGTATTTTTCGGACTTTAAGGCGCATAGTGCATCAATGTACTGCATTTGTCATGTGTTCTTTATCCTTCAACATTGTAATTGTATTATTAATTTTATCTTTTATTTTTATTTAGGGGTTTGATGAATGATCAATGTGTGCCTTGAGCACTTTATTGGAGCAGTATAATTCAGTTATGCGCTAACAAAATTGGTTCAAGGTCATTAAAAACAACCAGAATTCATACATAAGGTGCACTGGATTATAAGGCGCACTGTCAATTGTTGGGAAAAATAAAGGATTTCAAGTGTGCCTTATGCTCCGAAAAATGCGATACTCCTATATTGTTATAACATTGGTCTCCTCATTAAGAAAAAAAAAAAAAAAAAAAAAAAAAAAAAAAAAAAAAAAAAAGGCAAAGTGGTTTTCAAACCTGATAAAACAATACACACACTTATCATTGAAAACAGCCTTCTGGAAATAACTGATTTTTTTACCAGCCCCAACATGTGCGATAAAGCATCTTTACAGCTGTTTTACACTAAAACAAAACAAAACAAAAAAAATAAATAAACAAAAAAATTAAATCGAGGAAAAGACCCTGACAACAGTTTCAAAAGTCCATTCATTAACTCAGCGGCTGCAATTGACGACGATATACATCCAATCCATTTGAACAGAGAAAATTAGTTTTCGCTGCTAGCCGTCCCAGTTCAAACAGATTGGACGTGTACAAGTGACAAACTAATTTAACGAGTTTTAATTTAGATTTTAAAAGCCACATGATTGGGCATCTATCATCGTCAACGGCACTGACAGAGTTAACAAGCAGGTCTGGTTTAATTTTGACTTTGTGCATGAGCCAAAAAATCCCAGCATGCCACAAGTGTCCTACTGACCTCAGGCGATCTTCCACTTTGATAGTCCTTGACTGAACACTACTAGTCCTATTCTATTCACAGCTTTGAGAGGGCCAATGTAGTGAGACATTAGCTTACCATTAAAGAGCTCACGTCCAAAAAATAAATACATCTTGATTCCATTCGTCATCATGCTGGATACTATTAGTGCCGCTCATTAAACCAATGACAACATTCATGGAGACGTGGCCGTGTCCGTAGTCAAGAGGCCAACGGAACAATCGCATGACAGCCTCCCTGATCATCTTTGGATTATATTAATACTTGGCCGGATTATTCATTGTGCAGGCATATTATAAAAATATACAGTATACATTGAGTATACACATGGAATACAGAGGAATACATAAATGACAATCATAGAGGATATTCGCATTAGAAAGCTCATGCTTATCAAAAAGGTGAGTCCATGTTTCTGTAAAAGGCACCGAATGTGTCAGCCTCTCCTCTGTGGTGACAGACAGAAATCCAGGAGGTCAAGAGTTATTGCTCCATGGGGAGTGTGCTTTTTTTCCTCTATCTCTTTTAGTTCTACAGTAAAAAAAAAAAAAAGTCCAACATTCTCCCAATGTCCATCCATTGAAAAATACAAAGACCTACATATGAAGAAAAGGAAACATGCAGAGGGTGACTTCCATGCCCGCTTTTTATCCCATTATGGTCGTGTCACTACTCTCAAACCTGAATCGCTTACTTGTTCATGTATGAGTCAGCCACGCAGAGTGAGCACATGTATAGCTACTGTGCAAGTGTAGGGAGACATGCTGGTTGAGGAGAAAGGAATCATACAAGTTCATGCATTCACTATGTTCAGAGCAAAAGGTGCAATTTCTCTATTTTGACTATTCCTCTAAGGCATCACAGAAAAATAGCAAAAGCCTCATTTCCACCTTGCGGTACGCATTTCTCATGAAAACGGTTCCACAACATTCAAAGTGAACAGTACCCTACTTTCTATAAGTAGTCTGTGGACTAGTTGACAGAGAACTGGCTGTCTACATTACATGGCACAATGAAATGAATTGAAAGGGGGGAAAAAACAAGCATCATTTATGGGGGGAAAAAAAAAATTGGAACATGCTTCAAGGAAAATCGTGTATTCCTTGTTTATGGTTACTGTCAGGACACTGCACTGAGCAGGGCTGTCTTTGTTTTATTTTCTTGTTTAATTAACTGGAAAATTCTGAGTTCCTATTCATTGCCAGTACCTTATTGAGCAGACTATTATCGTGCTATAGTAGTCGATGTAGCTCAAACTGCAATGACAGATCGTACGATGTTAAATTGAAGCGTACGGTTTTGGTGGGAATGAAGCTAATGCCACCATGCTTGATAGAAATATAGAAATAAAAACAATAACATGCAGAATGACACATTGCCTTCGACAGCATTCCAAAGAGTCAGGCTTGGTTTTCACTTAAAAATGAATTAAATGATCAGAAAATCTTGCTTTTAAAAGACATATTGCTGGTTGAAAAGAAAGAGACCCTGCTCAAAAAAAAAAAAAAAGCACCATGCTGGATTTAACCCTTTACAGGGCACTCATTGGCTGCCTTTGCTGACACTAGACGTTCAATTAGTTTTGACTCAGTGGGGAGAATGAACAAATTTATTCACCCCCGCCCAGTAAAACGGATTGAACGTCTAGCCTCATCAATGACACTGAAAGATGAACATCCGCAGCCAGTATATAATGGTTAAATTACCAAAAAATAGTCACTTGCCCTGTAAAGGCTTAAAGTATGGAATCCACTGCAAAACTTGAATAAAGAATTGACTGTTCTCCCACACATCTGCTTGATTAGTTTCTCAGAGTAACTGCGAGATGAAACCTGGAAGAATAAAAAGCTTTCAGGGTGCACCAGTACCTTCAGCACATTTTTAATGCCACTGTTTCACTGCATTGGCTAGGATAACCTTTGCAGATGGTTGGCTCGACAGAAGGGTAAAGAAAATCTCTGAGACCGTCTCAAGTGGTGATATCACCGAGGATATAATTTCAAAGACTACATTCACAGTGGAGAAGGGGGAAAAGGAAAAGCTTGCTGATGTTGTAAGGCAGGGGTCTGAGGGGTGGAGGTAGAACATAAAAATAAAATAAAATAAGAGTTCAGGCTGACAGTGAAGCCCAATCCAGTGAGGCAAATGTTATTGGTGATATGGTCATTTCCAAACAAGTGAGGCCATGACAAATTTTGAGAAAAAATGGCAACAAATAGACAGTTGGACAAGAGGAGCCAAAGCTACAAAGGTCTGCTATGATAAATCTCATACGTGACCTTAATGTTTTCTGTTGTTGTTGTTCCAATTGGGGTATGAGTGACTGGTGACAGGTACAAAGAGGCCACAGCAGGAAAAACTGTAGTCGAGGCATTACGGTGTTTGTACGTTTTAGTTGAGGTTGGTGCGTTTAAGACACGAGCCCTGCCGATTTACAACCTTAGTATGGGCCTCAAGTGCTACATCTCCTGCAATTTGGATAGAGTGGAAAAGGGCCAGCGGAGCAGGAGGATTTAACTTTTAAACCGTGGTTTTACTCAACCATGACTATTGCTCTCCTGTTCTTCACAGACACTTCAGAGGATTGGGCTTTGGCTGATGTAAGAGGAGATGAGGAGTTAAAATGGTGAATGAAAGCAGAGGGAAGGGGGCAAAATATGGGTTCAAAATGTGCACGTGAACGCCGTCTCATTCGTAACAAAAAGCAGCAGGATGCTAATGTGCCAGTGAAAGCACACTGAGGATGCGAAGGCTGGTTCTTGATTGAATCCTCATGTCTTGTGTCCGGGTTAGAACCTGAGGACTTACAGCCCCTTCTACTGGCCAACTTCAGGGAGATGGAGGGCTGAGTTTCAGGATTTGAGAGTGCAGACAGTCCAAGATGTGCAGCCTCTTCCACTGCTTGTGACCGTCTTTTCTCTTTTAGTCTGTGTGGTTGTTTGCATGTTTTTTCTTGGTCAAGCAGGGAGATGCCTCTGTTTTATCTTTCCGACCTTTCGATATGGCCAATACTTTGTAGCAACCTCGAGTTATCTTAAACATCCAGATAGTGTTCAAGATATCCAGGGCTACGCAGGAGGTGATCCAAGCTACCTGGGCACCCAAACCCAGGCGCTCAAAGTCTTCGGTGCCAAATGTGGCAAATACGCTTACCCAATAGGACGGCATGACAGCAATCCGTACCAGAAAAAAGACCACTGCCATAGCGACGCCATTTACTACCACCATCCTGTTTGAACGGGGGTATTTTAATGCTTCAAAGAACCACCTAGAAAGACAAGAACAGTAATCTAAATGCAAAGCAAAATAAAGAACTTAAAATAATTGCCAGCCTCTTTGTCTTCCCCCAAACTCCCAGAGGATTACAAAATCATTTTCTCTACCTCTTAATAACAACAACACCAACAAACCATAACATGACATATTACCAAATATCATTTCATATTTGTAAATGATATAAGATCAGGTTGCCACTTTTTCAGTACGACACCTTTCATTTCATGCATTTTATCATTATTAAATGTTTGTCCCTAAGATAGGTCAATGCTTAATGTGTCAAAAATTTGCCAGTTTAGCCTCATTTAACACTCAGTGCCCTGCAGCCCAAACATTTTGTTTTGTTTTGTTACAAATAAAACTAGTCCTGATACTAGAAGAAAATCAGAGTGAAATAGCTTAAAAGATGAGAAAAAACAATTACATATTCCCTAAGAAAATAATGCTAAAAAGGAATTGTCCATCTAAGGCAGACATGTCCAAAGTCTGGCCCGGGGGCCAAATGCGGCCCGTGGTCAAATTTAATCCGGCCTCCAGCCACTGTCCTAAAATCAATAACGTCTGGCCCGCACACAGACTTAATAAATTGGTCAGCAGTACTGCAACCAGCATATGAAGTAGCTTACACACTAAATGCTGCTCCTCATTTACCCACTAAAAGGCAGCAGCACTCTAAGCAACATTAACCCGTGTGACCCTTTACTCCCAATTTTATAAAATGGCGACAACAAAAAAAAGAAAGTTGACTGGGACGGCCGACGCCTCAAGGATAGGTGGAAATTGGACTATTTCTTCACTATAATACGCAACAATTGTGTCCGCCTCATTTGCAAAGAGACAGTCACTGTTTTTAAAGAGTTCAATGTGAGGCGATATTACCAAACAAGACACGCTGACATGTACGACAAGATTACAGGCAAGATACGTCGCGAGAAATTGAAGCAACTTGAAGCTAGTTTATTTCACAGTAGTATTTCGCAAGAGCCCGAGAGTCAAAAGAGAACGCCACAAAGGCTAGTTGCGAGATTGTTGAAATTATTGATTTAAAAAAATAATAAAGCCAAATCTGACGCACAGAATGGCTTGCTAAAATTTGCTTGAATATATTGTTCTACGTAAAGGACGTCAGCCAAGGTCGGCCCCCCACATTTTTACCACACCAAATCTGGCCCCTTTTGCAAAAAGTTTGGACACCCCTGATCTAAAGTGTGCTGAGAGGGACAGAGCAACACTTGTGTTCGACAGGTAATGAAAGTATACAATACAAAAAAAATAACTTAATAATTATTTATAAGGCAAGTGTCTAGTTTTAGTAATTAAAAAAAAGCATTAATCTCATGAAGACCTGACTTCCACATACATTGACATCACATTTTAGGTCATGTATTGCCTGGCTCTGCCAGACTATTCTCCCTGTATTTTTCAAACACTGAGAGAAATAGTCTGGGAACCATCCCATTAACGGCCTCTCGAGCAGGTACAAAATCAATCGACAAATCAGATTCGTTTATTTGCGTGACGTGTTCTTAACGAGCAACGTCACTCTTGCGCGTCGAAAGTCGTCTCCACAACACAGATGGTCAACGGGAGAGCCGAGAATATGTTCCAATCCACGTTAAAATCAGTTTTAAATTAGCAAAAACACATCGACACGAGTCATTGACAACAGTCTGTCTCGCGCTAGCCATGTTGAATAAACTCCGCTCTCTTCGTATGTTTACTTCCGCGCGCTAGTCCCTCGTCCTTCCCTCGTCAGTTTACTAACGTCACGTCTGCCCGTCGCCGATTGGTCCACTCCGCTGTCTGTTTGCTGTGGCTTGCTCCGCCCTGGAAATTGTATCCGCTTGAATGGTGGCCAGACTCAATAGCTGGAACAGCGGTGAGTCTGGTGTACCAGGCAAGGTCATGTAGGCAACAACATTAACATTTTGTATGCAAGTGTGGCCTACAGTACATGCGCCAAATTGTCATGTCCACACTGGTGGACGCTGGGTCTCATATATTAATATTTTTTACAGGCTGACGGCCTTTTAAGTTGCCGCCAAAGTAGTTGTTGTTCTTCTTTTTGTGGAAACAAACCACAAAGTTCCGTTCCTCTATTATTCGTGAACGGATCTTCTTGAAATTTGGTAGCTATGTAGCGAGGGCCAGTAACCATTGATCCTTGGAGTCTGATTTTTCATCAGAGCTGATTAGTTACTAGTATTTGCAAAATTATTGTTGCGTCTAGGTTACAAGTAGGCATGTGCAGGTTACCGGTTTCAAGGTTTACCGTGGTATTAAAACGTCACGGTTTCAAAACCACAAAAATTTTCCGTCATACCGTATTAGCTATTTTTTATGTCCCAAATATGCAGCGAGAAATGGAGTGGGAGTGCTGACTCCTGCCCCTCCGGTTGTTGATATTTCCGTGAATGACGTTACTCTGTGCTATATACTAGAGGTGACACAATGGCTGAAGGTGGTGAGCTTTTTCCGCTGTCAAAAAAAACCCAAATTCGCTTGTATTGGAGTATTTTGGCTACTGAAAAGAAGCAGACGAACGCGGGTTAGAGGAGGAAGGACATCCGACGACAAGACTTGCTTGCGGAGGGTGGCTGCAAGGGGGGAGGAGAACACCTCAAACTTGATTTCACATTTACGTGACAATCATCTGTCACTTTATACAAAATTTAAGGTAAGTAAATGCTGTCATTTACATTTACCACCAGCTACGAGAGTTCTCTCCAGGGTGTTTAGTATGTCCAGTGATAGTAAAACAAATACTATGACGTCACGTAACTAGCTTGTTAACGAGAAAGATAATGTGGCTAGTCAGCATGTAAGAAGAAGGCTAACCGGGTTCCACTCTACCATTAGCCAACTGTTCTAAAGTCATCCGCTCTAGGGAACTTGCTAACAGCGCCGCATTGTGCGGGACAACAATATAGGAAGTTCCGATTGGTACCGCCGCTGCTGACACCGACGGAACTAGTTGGAAATTCCTATATTGCGGGTTGTCCTGCACAATTCGGGACTGTTGGCAACGTTAATTCTTTCGCCATTGTAAACATCTATATAAGTATAACACCATTTACCATTTACCATCTGTAAACATCAAAATAAAATTTTCATAATCCAGCCTGTGGCGTTTTTCCTCTCTGGCAACACACTCGCTCTCCATTAATATTAAATTAATTAATAGTAGTAGTGGTATATTAACCCAGCAAAGGTTAACATACATTCCTGCATCATAACTTGGACTGAGAGAGGAATATGTAGAAAATGAGCAAATCTCTAAAAATGTTGGGATGGAGCTTCAAAGTCAGAGAAGTGCTAATATGCATATATTTTATTTATAAGTGTTTTTACTTTTTTATGGAAAATAATTATTTTTGTTCTATTGTTTAGCAACTTGAGTTGTGGCTGTGGGTTTAGTCTATAAATTGTATTTATTTAAATTTTATTCAAAATATTTCAGTTATTTATTTTATGGTTATATTATTCATTTATCTTAACATTATATTCATGTCGATGTGCCAATTTGCAAATATGTTGTGAAAATTTTTTAAAATCCTTTTCAATGGAATTTTTTTTAACCCGTACATCTCAAAATTACACATTTTAGAGCTATAATTGCTATACCGTGATACCGCGGTATTTTTGCTTAAGGTTATCATACCGTCAAAATGCACATGCTTAGTCACAAGTTAGCCAGTAAAAGGCATGTGCGCTCTTCATCACATCCATCAGTCTGTAGTGTGCTGTGACACACGCTTGATTGTTTATCATTAAACATTTTTGTATTTTTCAAATATATATTTTCATAAATAAATGACATTTTAAACACTTTTATAAAAACTAAATTAGTAAAATTAAATGAATAAAAACGCAAACACACTTAAAATTTTTTTTTTTTTTTTTTAAACTGGGACGAATTCATGTTTCAATGCCATTGACGATGCGGGACATCCAGTCCTTTGTCAAAATTTATTGGGTGTCAATATCGGCCAATGAGTTAAATAGGACCCCTATAAAGGATTAATATCTTTTTGACTCTGCTGCATTGAATATTTCCGATACCAGATTGTTTTGGCCTTAATACAATTGCAAGGCAGGTAATAGGGTGCGACGTGCATGTACATCAGTGAGGGCTGTGGCTTAGCGATTTCACAGAACAATCAATCAAAAGCCACCCATACCTACTTACCTTTGGTTCACAAAGGGTGTGGATAGTTCTGAAATAAGACGAAAGTTGGCAAAGTAAGGCAGCACGCCGCGTGTCTGAAATGACCCAAACAGAAAAAACTTACTCCAAAATGCAAACTAAGAAATTTAATTCTATTAGTTTAACACATGATGCTATGAATATGATCTTACCAGCACATATCCGTATGCATAGAGCGCCGCCAAGTGGTGACAGACAAAAAATTTGTCTCCCATAGTGCTCCAATTACATGCCAGCAGCAGCAAATCTGGAAGGTGACATATAAAAATAGAACTGATAAAAATGGTATTGTGTAAATATCCACTCAGAGACAATAAAAACTATGGTTGTCTTGCTTTGTGCACCCAGAAAAGGATGGACTTCTGCATGTTTTGGATAGGAAAATGCTGTGCGAGGTGTTTTATATCATCAATATTGATTGACCCTGAGGAAGGAGCGATTGTATAAGCAAAAATGACAAAACAACTCACCATACAGCAGGTAACCACAGGTTATGGCTACATTTAACTTCACCAAACTGGGGTCCCCCCTGTGGAACGGCATAGAACATCATGATAAAAAAATTCAATCAATAAAAGAAATTGAATCAGTAGATAAGTAATCTAATTTTTTTAATAGAACACTGTGCTAATCACAAGGCCCAATCAAATTAAACAACAATGATTGTCTGCTGTTGCCAGTATCTGTGATGATAACAGTTATGCAGGTTTAAAAAAAAGAACCATGTCATTCACTTATTACAGGGCAACTGACTATTCTTTATATTAGATTTATCAATTAAAAAAAAAAAAATCTTAAGCTCAAGGACCTGGCGTCCACGCATGTGGACATCACATTTGGGTCATGTGGACCACCACATGAACATTCGCTATACAATAGCGTACTGCATGAATGCCATTTTTAGACCGTGATGTTGCCATCGTAACATGGAACTGGGACATTATAGACCCGCCCTCGCATACAGTCCATGTAATTTCTGCTTGTTTTCTCCAGTAATCTTTCAAAAAAGAACATGCCCGTCAAACACTGCTGCTATGGAACTTGTAGAAACGGCTCATGAAGGATGTTTTCTTCATATGTTTCCCGAAACCAAAAAGGAAAAAATGTGAAGAATGGATCAACGTGCACGGACGTCCGATAGACCAGTCTGACGCCAGCAAGGTGAAGCCATTCACATTTCATATGCGGTAAACATTTTGTTGGGGGCCATGGTCCTATAGAGGACGAAGAGGTAAGCCATTTTGATATTTTTACTTATTTTTTTTGCGTAGCGTGGCGTTTTGCCGTGCTGCTTCTGTCTGATAATGAATGACCTGAAAAAAAATTAATATCGTATCTGACTGCCACTGTTACATTTTCTGTTGTAAATAAAACCACTTTAGTAAGGGGAAACGTTTATTTTTGAACCAATCCATTGTAGATTTGGCTTTATGTTTTGGATCATTGTCCTGTTGGAAGATAAATCTCCGTCCCAGTCTCAGGTCTTGTGCAGATACCAACAGGTTTTCTTCCAGAATGTTCCTGTATTTGGCTGCATCCATCTTCCCGTCAATTTTAACCATCTTCCCTGTCCCTGCTGAAGAAAAGCAGGCCCAAACCATGATGCTGCCACCACCATGTTTGACAGTGGGGATGGTGTGTTCAGGGTGATGAGCTGTGTTGCTTTTACGCCAAACATATCGTTTTGCATTGTGGCCAAAAATTTCAATTTTGGTTTCATCTGACCAGAGCACCATCTTCCACATGTTTGGTGTGTCTCCCAGGTGGCTTGTGGCAAACTTTAAACGAGACGTTTTATGGATATCTTTGAGAAATGGCTTTCTTCTTGCCACTCTTCCATAAAGGCCAGATTTATGCAGTGTACGACTGATTGTTGTCCTATGGACAGACTCTCCCACCTCAGCTGTAGATCTCTGCAGTTCATCCAGAGTGATCATGGGCCTCTTGGCTGCATCTCTGATCAGTTTTGTCCTTGTTTGAGAAGAAAGTTTGGAAGGACGGCCGGGTCTTGGTAGATTTGCAGTGGTCTGATGCTCCTTCCATTTCAATATGATGGCTTGCACAGTGCTCCTTGAGATGTTTAAAGCTTGGGAAATCTTTTTGTATCCAAATCCGGCTTTAAACTTCTCCACAACAGTATCTCGGACCTGCCTGGTGTGTTCCTTGGTTTTCATAATGCTCTCTGCACTTTAAACAGAACCCTGAGACTATCACAGAGCAGGTGCATTTATACGGAGACTTGATTACACACATTTGGATTCTATTTATCATCATCGGTCATTTAGGACAACATTGGATCATTCAGAGATCCTCACTGAACTTCTGGAGTGAGTTTGCTGCACTGAAAGTAAAGGGGCCGAATAATATTGCACGCCCCACTTTTCAGTTTTTTATTTGTTAAAAAAAGTTTAAATTATCCAATAAATGTTGTTCCACTTCACGATTGTGTCCCACTTGTTGTTGATTCTTGACAAAAAAAATTAAATTTCATATCTTTATGTTTGAAGCCTGAAATGTGGCGAAAGGTTGCAAGATTCAAGGGGGCCGAATACTTTTGCAAGGCACTGTAATATATAAAAACAGGGCATATGGTGGTAAAGGATAGATTTTTTTAAACAGGAGAACGTACACAACAAAAAGGTGTCAATGACAAAGCAAACTCTGGATTAGGATGGCTCTTTTTCCCCGTCTTTTTCAGCCCTCATCACTCAAGCCATCTCTTTGACTGAAAATTTTTATGTTCTTTACCAGTGAATTTGGCACCAGGGACATCATTTTGAGACAGAATTGGTAGGTTTAAGTCAGTAAACATCTCGTTCGTACACTATTTCCATGCATTTACTATTAGGGACAAATGGAAGGTTGACCCGCCTAGCAACAATTGCTAACATCGTGAATATTAATTTGCAAAAGTGACGTGTTGCTGAAAGTACGCCATTGTGGCCTACATGTTGCCTGGCACGGCCAGACTGTTCTCCCTGTATTTTTTAAACACTGGGAGAACAGTCTGGGACCCAGCTCCTAATTGGCCTCTCGAGCCCGAAGGAAAGCAACCGTGCAATCAGATTCGTTCATTTGCGGGACATGTTCTTAACGAGCAACGTCACTCTTGCGCATCGGTAGTCGTCTCCACAACAACACAGATGGCGAACGGTAGAGCCAAGAATATGTTCCAATCCGCAGTAAATTCAGTTTTAAATGATCAGAAACACATCGAGTCGCTAAAACCAACAGTCTGCCTCGCGCTAGCTATGTTGAATAAACTTCTCCGTTCTCCGCTCTCCTCGTATGTTTATTTCCTTGCGCTAGAGTTTCTTGTCGCTTTACCAACGTCACATCTGCCTGTCGCTGATAAGTCCACTCCGCTGTCTGTTTGCTGTGGCTTGCCCCGCCCTGGAAATTTGATCCGCGGAACGGTCGCTCTATCGCTGGAACAGCGGTGAGTCTGGAGTTCCAGGCAAGCCTGCATGACCTAAAATGTGATGTCTACATATGTGGATGCCAGGTCCATATTATTCTTATTAATTATTATTCTTATTATAGAATGTATTTATTAGAATTACCTGTATTTACATTTTATATGAATAAGAAAAATGATAAATTTATAAAACATCTATTAAAAACAACAACACATGTACTAAAATTAAAATGAATAAAATCAGAAATATACAGTACATGACACTTTGAAGATCTTTTTATTTTTTTTGAATATTTTATTAATATTTCATATCATTTAACTCATGTTTCAGTGCTATTGATGGCACTAGACGTCCAATCTACTTTGATTGGGAGGGGCAGTTGAACATTCATTCATTCACCCCCACCCCTCCCAGTCAAAATGGATTGGATGTGGAGTGCTGTCAATGGTAGCCAATGAGTTGACTGAGGGTCCAATTAAGTGTTAATTCTGCAAATAAGTTGTTAAAACATGCAATTCAATATTTTATGCAAGGATCTGCATCACTGACAGCCATGAGCAAATGACACTTTAGATGTCCTCACAAATACTGTAGCATCTGTCCAAAACAACAATGAAGTTTACAGAGACATCTGATCCTGGTCACAGTCAGGTGTCATATAGCAAATGAGCAGTGCAGCGTCTGTGAAATGGAGCCCATACGCACTGCCTTTATTAACCTGAAATGAACGGGAGCTCAATATCTCCTGTGGATGACCCCAAATTCCACTGTCAAATTTTAACATACACATGTCTATAAATTTGGCCTAACAAAAGAGAAATCCCCAGTTGTCCCAGAAATAATTCAACAATTTATAGAAGAAAATGAACAGAAATGATAAATTAACAAAAATCTTCCAAAAATCCCAATTCAAATGGAAAAAACACACAAATATAGTCTGTTTATGGCCCCCAATAACAGTGTCCAGTTGATTCATTTTTTAAAAAATTTCATAGTATTTCATTCATTGCCTGTCATTGACAACGATAGAGGTCCAATTCACTTAAACTGTGAGGACTGGCTGTGAATGCTCATGTTTCAGTGTGATTGATGACACTAGACGTCCAATCCATTTTGATTGGGAATGTGCATCTGCTCCTCCCAGTCAAAACGGCACAAAGCTCTAGTGCCTTCAATGGCAGCCAATGACTTCAATGAGTGCTCTACAAAGTGCTAAACTTATTTGAGCTTTCTCTGTCTTTTATTATTGTTTCCTTATAAACAAAAGAATTTAAAAATCGGAAATCAAATTTTGGGTGAAAATCAGAATAA
Source organism: Corythoichthys intestinalis (assembly GCF_030265065.1). Lineage (NCBI taxonomy): Eukaryota > Metazoa > Chordata > Actinopteri > Syngnathiformes > Syngnathidae > Corythoichthys > Corythoichthys intestinalis. Next base: position 18,711,474 of record NC_080410.1, read on the forward strand.
GAATAATGTCACTTCAGGAGTGTGTTACACACCTGTGGTCATAAATTTTGAGACTTTTCACCATTCAGCTGAATGAGAAAATGGGGTGTACAACCAGTCTCGTCAGAACAGCAGCGTGACTTTCAGTTTGTTGAGGCTAGCATGATTTAAGTTGGCGCTTAATTATTAAGCACTAGAACTCTAAACCTTAGGAGCAATGCCTATGTCTGACACACAATGAACTCTGTCCGAGCACATCACTCCTTTTATCTAACTTAAACTTTCACCGAGCTCTGCATGCGCACGACGTTTTTAGCCAACATGTGAGCCCGCTTGCCGGCCAGATCCGAGCAAAGGGACACCCGCTTTGCTTTAACAGGCCCGAGTGCTTGCTTACCAAACTAAAAATTTGTCAGAAAGTATACTTTTATTCACATTTTGGCTGGGAATTTCTAGCCACTGATTAGTGTGCATCAGAACTTTAAAAGCGCCATGTTTTTGAGGAAAAATTTGGCCTGGTATGCTACTTTATTTAAATGTTGATTTGATGGTTTGTCTGTGGCAATTCCAGCAGTAGCAGGTAGTACAATGCTGTTCTTGTGCTAGGGCTCCCGATGATCATCCAGCACAATCAGATTGGTTTAAGGATTATTGCTTTCACCACTGTTGTGTTGCAAGGATATTTGTATTTACATGTAGTTAGAGAGGGTGGGCTCACTAAGAAATTCAATCACAGAAGTCGGTAGACTGTGTTGTAATGTACAAAGCTCAAATTAGAACAGTGAATTCAAATATTTTCAAAACAAAATCTCCTTTTCCTCACCACGTGAAGGGAATTAGAAATGAAGGAATCCAGCTCGGGACAAGAGCAGATGCAGCTTGGGTCCCCTTTTGTCCCCTGCACTTCTTAACCAAAGCCCCAGTCCCCCTTCACACACAATTTCTTTTCTCCCTCTTATGAGCAACACTGACCAGGGCCAACAGGGAGACAATAAGAGAGAAGGAGGAGCACTGCATTGATTTGACAGAGATGTAGGCTGTTGCAATGGCCAGCGGGAGAGACGAGGCTGGCTGTGGGGAATGATGGGGTGAGCCTGAAGAAGATTAGGCTGTGATGTGGTTTACTACGGAAAAGGAGCCTTTTTGGTATGACTCAAGTCTGTGTGCTGGGAGATGAGGTGGTAAAAATGAGAAAGGGGAACAGAGAAGAAAGACTATTTAGCCCTTTCTTGCCAAATGTATCACATTTGATACAGTTAGAATTTCATGATTTTGAGACTAATTCAGAATTTTGAAATATCTTCCCTCAAAATTAAAAAAGAATGGATGCAAGTCAATTCATGCATCTGCAGGTTCCATGAGAAAAAAAAAAGGATTTAGCAGGGTTATAGAGATTAGAGCGCTTATTACACATATTTTTTTCTTTTTTACAAACTTGAAAAAAAGGTTTCATTAAGACCTTATTTTTCAAATTTTGTGATTCTCTGACAATTGCTTCATATTGCAGGTCTTAAAGGGTTAAGGAAAAAGAAGTGCGTTGTAAAGTTTATAGCACGAATGAAAGCCAGGATTAGAGGTCTATGAAATCATGATAAGGATTTCTTATCTATTTCTATTTCTTCTCTAAAATTGAATAGTAAATGTTTCAATGTAGTGTATATCAGGGGTGTCCAAACTTTTTGCAAAGGGGGCCAGATTTGGTGTGGTAAAAATGTGGGGTGCCGACCTTGGCTGACATCCCTTACGTAGAACAATATATTTAGGCAAATTTTAGCAAGCCATTCTGTGTGTCACATTTGTTTTTTTTGTTTTTAACTTACTAATTTCAACAATCTCACAATTAGCCTTTGTGGCGTTCTATTTCGACTCTTGCGAAATACTGCTGCTGTGAAATTAAACTCGCTTCAAGTTGCTTCAATTTTTTGCTGCGTATCTTCCCTGTAATCTTATCGTACATGTTAGCGTGTATTGCTTGGTAATATCGCATCACATTGAGCTCTTTAAAAACAGCAACTGTCTCTTTGCAAATGAGACAGACACAGTTGTTGCGTATTTTAGTGAAGAAATAGTCCTATTTCCACCAATTCTTGAAGTGTCGGCCGTCGCAGTCAACACTTTTGTTGATTGTCGCTATTTTAGAAAATTGGAAGTAAAGGGTCACACTGGGTAATGTTGCTTAGAGTGCTGCTGCCTTTTAATGGGTAAATGAGGAGCAGCAGTTAGTGTGTAAACTACATCATATGCTGGTAGCAGTACTACTACTGACCAATTTATTAAGTCTGCGTGCGGGCCGGACGTTTTTGATTTTATGACAGAGGCTGGGGGCTGGATGAAATTTCACCACGGGCTGCATTTGGCCCCCGGGCCGGACTTTGGACATGTCTGATGTATATCATTTTGGTTTCCCTTACCAGACAGGATTGGCGTTGACCGCGTCATCGAAGCATAGAATGTATAAGCAAAAGAATCCTACAACCAGAGCGTGAACGGTCGACACCAACCTGGAACACAACACATGTACTGCATTAGTTTAGTTTGCATTTGTCTTTTCCCCTTTCACGTGATCCCCACCTACACTACGATTCAAAAGTTTGGGTCTCCCTACTACTTGGGCGGAACTATAAGGCTGAAAAATAAAATCAAGATTCATTCAGCAAAAATTTGATTTACGATTTTCCTCCTCCCACCTATATTTTCAAAGATGCAGTGCAGTATGGTATGTACTCCCGTAGGATTTTTGTGCCAGAATTGTTTTTTTTGGCTCTTTTGGCTTCTATAGGGACCAAAGTGACAGAAAATGAAGGGTGCCAGATTTTCTGACCCCCCTTCACCTTTCTGAGCGCCCCCTATAGAAAACAGATGCCTCAATATGTGAAAAAATGTAATTCAATCCCATGGAAATAGATAACATTGTTTTTTTCTGTTGATTCTGGAACATCTAGGCATGCTGATGGACATACAAAAAATTGAGTAAAATGTTACTCTTGGAAATGCATAATTTTCAAGATGGCGTCCAATTAGGCTGCCAGGAGCTTAAAATGGCTATATCTCAGTTTCTATTTGAGCTACAGACCTGATTTAGGTGTCTTATCATAGGTTTTAGGGCTCAAAGAATTCAACTGAATAGGTTAAATTGTCATCCTTTATTTATTTATTGTCGTACCCAAGATGGCGTCCATCCTACGGCATTGTCTAATTGTACAGAATTGGGTAAAAACAACACATTTGCCGATTTCATTGAAAGAGAAAATACGTCATACTTAATGTGATAAATGGTGTTTAAAAGACATTGTGTGACATTCAATTAAGCATACTGCAAAAACCCACAAAAACAGAACAGAACAAAGATAGGTTACCATAAAGGAATTGATAATCTATTTATCGTCACTGTCCTCTTCTGGAATGTCCTTTCTAGTGTTTGCGCAGTCTCCACCATCGCAGGTGATTCAATGATGGCAGGTTACTCTGAGGGTCGAGTTGACTTTGATCGATATATGGATGAATAATTGAAGAATTGATTTGATGCCATCAGGAGGTGACTTAGGAAGAAATGAAGTAAATAGGGATTCTCAAAGTTGTCAAATATCCCAGTAAATGACCAGCTGCGTTTTTGCAGATGTCTGCCCGCAGTAAGTTTGCAACTTTCTTCAGGTTGCCAATAACTTGACCATCATTCATTGTGGAAATACTGCAATCAATAGCTTGGCTTATGACAGTTGATTTAACAAGCTTGTCTGGCTCATTTAGCGCAGTGACCTTACAAACTGGACATCTGGAAGTCGCTCACTAGTGATCTTTTTCAGATGCTTGCGATAGTTTGTTGTCTCATCAGCATCCATGTGATATCTTTTCAGGATCAACAAGTAAGCGTCATTGACCTGAGCCATGTCAAGAGTAACATCATACATGATTGCATTTTGAATGGCGAAGATTAACTGTTCGTTACATAAAGAGAGAATGAGTGATTCTTTATGATGATCTTTCTTTCTTGTTTGGGTGCGTTTTGAATTGCGCAAGCAATCCCTGTGATACACACTTGCTCCTTTCGGACAGATTTTGACCGTTTAGGTCTCACAGATCCTGTAGTAATTGGACGCCCAGGTTTTCTTCTGGAACAGCCTGGTAGCTGAGATTGGGATTGGTTAGTCCTGAGACAATCAATTTTATTCTTGTTTATAACAGATTTTCGACAATCAATATGGTAATGAACTAATTTCAGTTCCTCTTGATTTAGGCCAGATAAGTAGTCAAAAATGTTCCAGAAAATAGCATTTACCAGTGGACCATAAAAATGTTGATCTGTTCTACATATTCTAAGCTGCATCTCCCCCAAATTTGGTGTCATACAACTGAAGCACAACAGTTCTACAGCCATTTTAGTAAAAGTAGTCCCAGGCGGACTTCTATTTTACTGTTCAGGGTGGTCCCAGAATAGATGCCCCCCCCCCCCAAAATGGGGGTGGGGTCAGAAAATTTGGCACCCTTCATTTTCTATCACAATGGTCCCTACAGAAGCCAAAACAGCAAAAGAATCAATTTTGGCACAAAAATCCTACGGGAGCTGTTTTTTTTTGACATAGCAAACCACACTAATACATTAAGAGCAGAAGACAGAGACATCTGAAAAAAAGTTTAACAGCAATGGAAAAAAAACAAAACAAAACCTCAATTTAATTAATAACATTGATCTATCCCCAAGTCTACTGTTACTTACCAAACCAAAGTTACAAAGAGTAATTTTTGTAGTAAGAACCATTATCTGAAGGGCACCAGTCAAAGAATGTATGTATTGTTCATTAAATGGGCATGTCTTGAAGCACACTGCCTCCCTCCTTGCACTTAAGTCATGCTTACATAACAAACAAGTTGAAAGCTCTCTGGTTATGCAATAGTTGGCCATTATACAGTTAACAAAATCCCCTTCAACTTGTCATTAAAAACCCCAATGATTTTAAATATTAATGGTGAGTATTGGTAGAAATCGAATAGAGTGGCACCATTGATAAAGGGCATTAAGCAATGACAAATGCAGTCATTTGCCCTCTGAACTGTTTTTTACAGCACTGTTCTGTTCACTGTTGTGTTTGTGTGGAATAATTCTGTTTTGATGGAGCGGAACATCAAATAGAGAAGTTGCATCATCAAAAACAGCCCGACTTGCTTTTAGAGGCCAATTTGAAAAAAAAAAAAAATCAATTTGAAAAAAAAAGAGGTTCTGCTGCAAATTAATATAAGTGCTTTCATTTCAATGTTGTCATTGGCTTGAATATATCTTAACAATTAACAAAGTTCGTTTATTTTTTCTTTGAGCGTTTTGGCCTTTAGTCTAATGCAAACTGAACATAATCACTGGAAACTCCATCCAGGATGAGGAAATTTCTAAACTATAAACACTTTTGATTTTCTCTGGTTTGACAGCTTACTGTACCTTCTTTTCTCTCCTCTCACGCTCGTTCTCTCTCCGCACTCCGATTGTTTTTGTGTAATTTTAATTCTTTGCAGTTGCTGCAACTCACCTTGAGTTCCATTCTGTGTGTTTGGTCGGAGGCAGTAATCCATAACTTGGAGAGATGGCTGAAGAGAGAACAGGACTGGCCAGAGAGAAGAGTAGCTGGAAACCCACAAAGCTACCAGCTACCACAGTCAACTCTCTCATCTCCATCTCTCACCTAAAGATGACAGAAGGACAAAGTGAAGTAGATAAGATGGAGGAAAGCAACACCCAGGGTCAACTGAGGTTTTCATTATGGTGTTGAATTAATGGTACAACATAAATTCAAAGACCAGGATCCATAACCTAAGTGACCTGAGACCTCATGACAAGCCTGGTGCTTTGTAAGGAGTGACAAGAAGACAAATAGGAGAGCTATTAAGTAGAGGTGCACGATAATTATCGGTCCGATAATATTATTCGGATTGGGATGTGTGCGTTTGTATACTGGCAAAACAGGAGTGGAAACAAAGTTTTGTTACTGTTCTAGAGGCCATATTTTTCCTTCACTGAGTTATAAACCTTACTATGGCAATTAGCAGTTGTTTGCATTTTACAGTGTTATGTTAACAAGTTCTTGAGAGGCCTTTTGGTTATTGATAGGCTTGCTGTTCTATAATTGCCAGGTTAAGAAAGTTGTTTCATGGACCAAGACGACAAAAGTCTCTCCTGTTGCACCAAATGTTTTATCTGCTGACAAAGCACAATACCTGTTGTTGTTAGTTTTAGATCAGCGCTCATTGATCAGGGGAACACAGAGTCAATGATATTGACTGATTGATTGTGATTGACTCAAATTATATCTATTCGAAAAAAAAATGATGGACAAAAAACAATGGCCGACACAGAAAAATCATTCTGGGCCTGTAAATAAGGTACACTTTGTAGACTTTCTTTAAATAGAATAGAGCATAATTTCAAAGTAGTGTCCGTGGCACATGAGCGTGCTGTAAGGGGTGTCAAACTCATTTTGGTTCGCGGGCCACATTTATGAAAATTAGATCTCATGTGGGTCAGACTAGTTTATTTTTTCATCACATGAGTTAACTCACTGGCGGCCATTGACAACTCTAGACTTCAATTTTGACTGGGAGGGGAACGAACGTTCATTTGGCTCCTCCCAGCAAAAATGGATTGGAGCATATCACCAAAGGTATTTTATAATACTGTAGTTCCAGAGATTTCCAGTAGTGGCTGGCTTCAAAACTGAGAAATGCCCTATTCACTTGAATTCAAAACCAGTCTATTTCACCATCAAAACAAATCTCTTTAAAACCTGGGTACAAACTGTGAATTTGGTCTGCTCATGTGCATGTTGGACTCGTTCGTTCAACTGCAGAACTTTCATGATGCTGGCCATCATCCGTCGACAGTCCCCAAAGCTCAATTGTTATCTTGAATTAGTATATGCTAGTAAGCTTTAGCCTGTGTAATTAAGGATTGCTGTTTAGTTGCGTATATTAACAGATTTTAAGAGGAGCGTTGTTTTGTGTCATTTTTATGCTGGTAGACACTGCAAATTCCATCAAAGCGAATGTCTTGGCCTAGCCACAACAAGTTAAAAATCAAAGCAAAAAGATGAAAAGAGCCACGTAACTGGACGTCTATCATCGTCAAAGGCACAGAGTTAAGAGCATTTCGAGTAGGGCTGTCCCAAACGACTAATTTTCTCCCGATTAGTCAGCCGACTATTTTTACGATTAGTCGACTAATCTTATAAATTAAAAAAATTTTTTTTTTACTAATGTAGCAATGAAATTTTTTGTTGACGCTTATCAATTCAAAAAACATATTGGAACACGTAAATTATTTACTTAAGTACAAATAAACACGTAAATAACAATAATAAATCAAAAAATAAATGAGTTCAAATGCTGATAGAATTAACTAGTGCAAAAGAATGGCATGTAAACAGATTCAGAACACTGACTTCCTTTCCAACAAACACCTCACATTAATATTATAGTACTATATATAATAGTATTATGATAATTATAATTATTCATTGCCAATCAGATTTTTCATAAAGAGTGTCATTTTAAAGGTATTTTAGTGTAGAATCTGAATTTTGAAGTATGTGGGATTAACTCCAGAAATCGCTATTTATATGAAGAACATGACATGTTTTTATTTTGAAATGTTTACCGGAAGTACGTTCGCTAAACCGCTAACTTCAGCTTTACACTCAGCAAAAAAGCACTTTTTGTAATTGCAAGTAGTGTCAGTAATAGATTTTTTTGGGGTCATTTTTTCGTTTGCAAATGTTGTTAACCAGTCATTTTTCTTGTTTGAAGTGTCACCTTTTAACCGCAAATTTGCTTTCACGAGACAACTGCCAATGTTTTATAGCAGGCTAAAGTAAGTTGCCTTTTTCCCCCATTCACCTCAGTGTAGCAGTGCTAACGTGTTTAATATGGATGTGTTTTCTTATTTTGTATGTCTGAACTTTAATTATACAGCTTGTTGATAAGAGAAAGGAACTGGAGCCATCAGCACGCACGCACCAATGTATGCACGCACGCACGGACGTGCGCAGCGATAAAAGGCATCCGTGAAAATTACCGGTCTCATTTTTATTTGCCGTGCGATAATTGGACTCATTGCATATCGTGACAGGCTTAGCAACTTCAATAAAACATGTCGTTAGTTAGTTAGATGGACTTACAAACTGGTTGACGGCGCTTTAGGTGTTCATTCTCGGCCGACGTGCAGCCAAGCTTGGCATTGAAGAGGCAGGACAAAACAGTGTACCCTCCTTTGTTTCTTTGAAATAAGTCAATGTTTTGGACACTCTGGTGCGCTTTTTTGTCTTTGTGCCGCTTTCCCCGCTTGCATGCAGAGCGTCCCACATTCTGAACTTTCCACGCATATATTTTTTTAACCCTTCATTAACCGTCGACGTGATGTTTTGCTCGTCGACGGATTTACGTCATCGATGACGTCGACTATGTCGACTAGTCGGGACAGCTCTAATTTCGAGTATTGGATGTCTTCTATAGTGTGTCGGTGTGGGGGTTCGGTTTGTTCCACAAAGCCTCCCTGAGTCATGTAAAGTGTATTTTCTCTTTTACCTGTGAAATACTTATAATATTGCCGGTATATTAATAAGCATCCATTCATTTTCTCGAGCTAGCCTGGGAAAATATAGTGCTCTCGTTTTATCCCATAATTCTGCTGAAAATAAGTGAACAGCCAATGGTAAGTAGAAAATCATCCCATGAAACAATTTATTGCACCAATAAAAAAATATATATTTTTGTACCGTTCTGTGATATTTTTTATATAAGGCAGATTCATTGTGTTACCATTGTATTGCGTTGTGGTGTTAAAATACAGCATTATTCAAACTCATTTACAGCAATGTACTGCACATCCAATCCATTCTGGGAGGAAGGTGGAAGTGATCCTTCACTGCCAGCACTCCCAGTTGCATCAGGATGTGCATCCAGGATCCAGCATAAAATTATGCCAAGCAAATAATGCAACCTTTGACAAGGCAAAAGTCACTAGAACATTATTATTTGTGTATGCAAACATCTAATATTAAACATTACAATAAAATGCACCAACCTAAACTATACTCATCACCCCTTGCTTAGTGAATAAACACCAAACTACTGTGTGAGGGAAAAAAAAAAACAGTACGGCAGTACACAAGAGAAGCGCTTATCACATGCCTTAAACAATGATTAACTCACATTTGCCAATTATGTCCTTTGTCTGTGTGCATAGAAAAGTCTTTTAGTTCGGCCAACCTCATGCAGCGCATGACACTTCAGGCATGTCGACTGCTATATTTATACTAAAATGGACATTGTCATGTTTGCAATAGCCTTGTAATAGCCTACACTAAACAAAGCACATGACATGGCATTCCTTTTAAAGTACAGTGGAACCTTGACTTATGAGTGCTCCAAGTTAAAAGCTAAATGGTGAATGGTGTTATACTTGTATAGCGCTTTTCCACCTTTCAAGGCGCTCAAAGCACTTTAAAACTGCGTTAAGAGCCATTGCTTGTTTATTCATTTTATGCCAGGTTATACCAGTTAAAATATGAGAAATGAGCGCTTATCTAGTCAACTGAAAATTAAAGGGGTTTTTCTATAGTTCTATTATGAAGTTAATACTATTTATTTGGAGGCTGACAACACAAATTGAGAGAAAAAATGTACTTAAGACAGGTTTCGTCCTTTATTTATGTTTCTTTTGTTGAACATTTAACTTTTTTTACACCCTTTTTGGAGCAACTATTTCTATGTGATTCAAAAATAAACAAAGTTAAACCCAAAAAAGACCTGGCAACCACATATGTGGACATTACATTTTGTAGTCTACATAACCCAAAAAATGATGTCCACATATGTGGACACCAGATTAAATTATAATTATTTTAGTTTTTTATTCATATGTAGTAATATGTTTATATTTTATTAATGGATAAAAAATGCAAATTCAAATTTTATTTAAAAAAATAAAATAAAAAAAAATTGTTGTTCATCTTGTTGTGCTCTGCAATTGGCTGGCAAACGATTCAGGGTGTACCCCGCCTACTGCCCATAGTTAGCTGGGATTGGCTCCAGCTCCCCTGTGACCCTCATGAGGATAAGTGGCTCGGAAAATTAATGAAAACTTCATAAAAACAAAAATATACAGTAGTTATTGGCCCCAATGATTTTTTTTCATAGTATTTAACCCACTGCCTGTCATTGACAACAATATACGTCCAATTCACTTAAACCAGTGTTTCAACGTAACTGGGAAATGTTAATGAATGAATTCACACCTCTCAATCAAAAAGGATTGGACGTCTAGAGCTGTCAATAGACCCCACTCACATGACGTCACAACCACGCCTCTGCGCCATATTGTCCGTCAGCTCGTCGTGTTTACGCATTACCGCTACGTAAATTCCTCCTATTATGGTGTGTTTTTCTGCTTGTTAACATTAATAATCAAAATGTTGAAGGCGTGTGTGGCGGTTGGTGGCAGTAACAGAGAAGATAGACGGAGAGACTTGAAGTTCTACTGTATTCCGAGAGACCCGGAGATGAGAGCGAGATGGACTGCTGCAATTCAACGACAAAACTGGGCACCAAACGATCACCACAGATTAAGTAGTCGTCATTTTATATCTGGTAAGATGCATTTAATATATATTTAGAGGGTTTTTGGGCTGACAACCACAATTAAGATCATTGCGAGGCTAATCGCCGACAACATACAGTTTCAAATTCAAGATGCTTATTTCTTCCACCATCATTATTTTTTGAATAATATTTAGCTGGTAACAAGTGAAAGAAGCTGGCCTCGTCTACGGATCATCAGTTAAACAGGGGTGTCTAAACTTTTTGCAAAGGGGGCCCGATTTGGTGTGGTAAAAATGTGGGGCTACCTGGGCTGATTTACGTAGAACAATACATTTAAAGAAGTTTTAGCAAGCCCTCCTGTGTGTCACATTTGCTTTTTTCTTTTTTAATTCATAATTTCAACAATCTCACCTTTGTGGCGTTCTCTTTCGACCCTCGGGCTCTTGCGAAATACTGCTGCTGTGAAATTAAATTAGCTTCAAGTTGCTTTAATTTCTCGTTGCGTATCTTCCGTCTTGTCGTACATGTCAGCGTGTCTTGTTTGGTAATATCGCCTCACATTGAACTCTTTGAAAATAGCGACTGTCTCTTTGTAAATGAGGCGGACACAGTTGTTGCGTATTTTATTGAAGAAATAGTCCAATATCCACCTATCCTTGAAGCTTCGGCCATCGCAGTCAACTTTTTCTTTATTGATTGTCGCCATTTTAGAAAATTGGAAGTAAAGGGTCTCACGGAGTAATGTTGCTTAGCGTGCTGCTCTTAAAGTGTTTCAAACTTTTGTGAGAATAGGCTGAGTTTCTGCGGACAAGATAGTTGTTGATATCAGGGTAGCAGATGTCAGGCAGAGACGGCGAAGACAGCTGGTCGAAAAATATCGATTTAGGCATCAAATATGGATCTGGTGAATGGGTAGACTGAAGCTTTTCCACATAACGCCTTTTATGCAACGCATCCAATGAGTTTACAGCGTCTGAAAGCACCGGGGCTTCCATGACTTGCACTATAAATTGCACGACAAATTGAAACCATTGAGAATACGGCTAAAATATGACGGACAATATGGTGGCCGGATACAGCGACACGTCATTGTGTGACGTTGGTGAGTGGGGTCTATAGCTGCCAATGAGCTCAATTCGTGCCCAAAAAAGGGTGAAGTTTGTTATACGCTTTGTCTTTTTTCATATTGTCTCGTGAAAAAAGTAGGAGTGCGGGAGGGGTGTGTCGGCAAAAAAATCGTAATTCACATTTTGGGTGAAAAAAAAAAAATCTTTTTTTGGCCAGATCGCCCAACCCTAACACCAGTGAGTCTTGAGCAAATGCTTCTCAAATTGAGCTTGTCGAATGCACCATTCCCTGTAAAATAGCATGTTCATCAAAAAGCAGAGGCATGCCTTATGTTCGGAGGAGCCCCACCGCCTCTTATTGTCTGGCAGCAGTGCACATTCCGGGGCCACGACGATCGTGTGCTGCATGAGTCTGAATAATTCACGCACATTCTTCACCTGGCAAGCTGTTTCGCGCACAGCCCCCATGGGAGGATGCAACACGGATGCTCCTCACTGCGGCTGACAGCCCGGGTAGGAGATCCACTCCCACGTCCACATTTGACCTTGTTCCACATGACTATCCTGCCGTTGTCAGCAACTCGCCACCCGTGACATATCGACTAAACATAAATAATAGCGGTTCAATTTCCTCTGCTTCGTTGGAAATCCAACCTCGTCGCCGACTAAGCCATTGCTGCACCGCACCAGTGTCTCTGCCGCGCATGAGTCCAAACAATCAGCCAGCCAAATCTTATGAAAGTCTTAGAGGAGAAATGGAGAAATGAATGCTGATTCACGGTTGGCTTTTCATCATGACAGGCACACAGACGCGTCAAATTTGATCATTTATAACGCCGATTGTAATTGTTCTCTCTGGCGCACCTGCTATGTGCATTAGATTAGCGTAATTTTTGAAAACTAATATTTGTTTGGCAGGTGGTTTGACTGCATATTTAAAAGAATTGCGGGCAATGGCGAGATAATTAGGCAGCGGTTGTCTGCACTAACATAACTAGATAACCGACTGGTTTCTCCACGCTCTGTTAGGCGTAAAACGAGTTTCCCCACGGCACCCGCTTCCAAACCAGTCCATTTTCAGAGAAAAAAAAGTAGTTATTTTCTCTCGCCTTCGTGTGGTCATGCTGTTGCTGCAGCCACAGGCTAGCCAGGGAGGCTCGTAGCCTAAGATTTATACGGTAAAACAGATCTTATCTGACGGAGAACAACCACATGCGAGCTTGCACGTATTGTATATGACGTTGGAGGAGTAAAGGGCTTCGTTACCTTTTATCCGTCGCATAAGTGTGTGAAGGTCGGATAGGCTCCTGTATAGCCGCCGTCTTGTCCACTTTCTTACAACTTGACGGCTGCTAGCAAGTCGGCTAAACTACAAGCTTGCGAGCTCGCCTTTGCGCCTCAAGCAGAGGGTTAAAAAAAATAAAAATAAAAAAACCCCTACTCTGCCACGTAAACAAGTCAGCGCCACCATTACAACATGGTAGTACAGATTATTTTTTATTTTCCCATTTTTGTCTTCTCTGCATAAATTTCCAAACGACTTCGGTTTGAAAAGTTAAAACTCGCTTTATTTTGTTGACAGGGAGGACTGACGTATGATGTCACAAAGTATCCGCCCCTCCGTCGTGCACACTCCCCTTGCAAAGGAGACGCCCTCGAGGAACAAAGACCATTATAAATCTTTGATTCAATAACAACTCCACTATGGCATATAAATAACTAATTCCCTGATATTGTCGAAGATAAACGTCAAATTCATCGAAAAAAGGATGAATGCCCGTTTGATTGCAGTGCCGCCGCACTATATAAGCAAATAACGCACTGGGTGATGGCCCCCAGTGGTGCCATGCAATGCTATTCTTCAGACAAGTACCTAAATAAGTAATGAATAAATCATTTAACATTTCATTCGTACGGAAGGCCATACATTCGCCTTCCTCTATAAGTCATTTGAAATACAGTGTTTTTAATTATATATTGGCTTTTCTCTTTCTATTTAACAATTCAACTTTAAAATAGCTGTATTATAATTAATACAGTGGTACCTCTACATACGATCGCTTCGACACACGAACTTTTCGACATCCGACGTAAAATTTGACTCGCCATTTGTTTCTACATCCGACAACATGCTCGAAATACGACGACAATGGCAGCACCGCAGACGAATGCACGGCGGATTTTCTTGTGTGACAAATCAACACTGGTTTCAGAAAAGGTTGGTACAGGTGGTGAAACAAGGAAAAAGTTGACGCTTACCTTCTAAATGAAGATGCAAATGACAGAAAAATATGAGCGTAGGGTGGGCATCCGTGAAATGGCTCAACAATACATCTCCACGGTCCTCCTCCGACCATCGTTCGCCAGTCTTTATAAGTTAAGCTGACAATTCTTATTGTGGTAACATCTCCAGAGAAATCGCCAACTTCGCCACGTTTTTATCATTTATTTCACAACTTATTCAAAACAAAAACACCTTCTGTCTGCTGCAATTGACGGTGTTCTCAAGAAAACATTCAAAGTGAAAGTGAAAGTCAAGTTCACCGTCTCTCTGGCAGTCAGCCCCGCGGTGCGTTCTGGGTCAGCAAAAAACGTCCGCCACATTAGAACCCGATTCGTTACATTAATACAGGAATTATTATTATTATTATTATTATTCCGATTTTGATTTATAATTTATTTGTTTTGCTATGTATAATTGCCATTTGTAATAGTACCAGCAGTATTTTTTAAGGATTTAGTGAAGGTTTTTGGGCTGTGGAACGAATTAATGGAATTATAATGTATTCCTATGGGAAAATCCTGCTCGACATACGACCATTTCGACTTACAAACAAGGTCCTGGAACGGATTAACTTCGTATGTAGAGGTACCACTGTACTGTTACTGTCTCTTAGCAAATAATGTTTTTTTTTTTTTTTTTTTGGTGGCCGTGAACTGACTATAGTCAAAGCAAAAATACAGTGGTGTATGCAGTGATTAGTAATAAAAACAGTCAAAGAAATAATATTTTTTGTGACTGTGTGCTAGTTTTGGGGTGGGAGAACAATTAGACTTTCAATTTAGGGCACCTGAAAGGGTTGCAGTGGCCCGGTCTCAGTGTCATTGATGACACTTAGACGTTAACCCCTTCCAGTTAAAATAGATTGGACGTCTAGAGCTGTCAATGGCAGCCAGGGAGTTAAAATAAATAAATAAATAAATTTATTAAATGTATCATATTTATGATCAGCCCTAATCGGGAAATTTAACTTGCAGTCTGCTGTTCATTTACATTGCACACCACAGTGAACCACAAAAAATGCCAGCATGCAAGGAAGGACGAAAGGAAAAAGTGTGCCATCCCTTGAACTAAGGATGGTAGGGTCAGAAGCCAGGAAGCCAACTATTTTGCTTACAATAGATAGACTATAGGGACATGTCCATTTGTCCACAGCAGCATTCAAAGTCCAAGTCCTGACAGATGATATTTGTACGATGAGAACAGCATTCAATTTGTTAACTGGTAGAATAAATCTCTTGGAAATACAACTAGAAAAATAATTCTGCTCTGAAATTACATTCTCATATTACTGACTCGGTTTAGGGTTAATCATAAAATAATCATCTGATTAAAGTGCATGATTGAGTGAGAGAGTTTGCAACTACTGTAGTCATATTGATTAAATCAGCGTCTGATAGGACAGCCAAACAAGAAACAACTAAATGCAGAATAACTTCCTTTCTCCTGTCACAACAATATGTTAAATATTTATTTATTCACTCATGCAAATAGATAAAGACTGCAGAAAAATGTAACCATCACGGTATCACCGCACAGAGGCCTCTCAAAACAAACCAGAATGTGATAATGTCAAAAAACAAACACTTCAGTCTTGTTCTCCTGGTTGCTCGTGAGCAATAAGCCACTTGGTCCACATTAGTATTACCTATTGTGAGTTACTGCCGCAGCGCTGCTATGAACTTTGCATTTACAGTTTATTTTTTATTGTTGTTTTGTTTGTTGTATTTTGTATTTATTATATGTGTATTATTTACAGTTTTTGATAAGTTATTATGAATACCGGGTATTAAAACATGCCATTGCAAATGCATACATGCAATTCAATGCCTATGAAGTGCCCAGTGAATTATATTCCAATTTTTAAATAGGCTACAGACTGTGAAAGAATAATTAGAGATGAGCCTTGAACTCTGAAGAATAATGAAACATGATGACAAAATTAGGATAGTAGACTTCAGCAATTTGCAATGTGGTGGTATATTAGGAAATTATGCCTACAGTATGTTATGCAAAGCATCTCAGTCACAGATTGAATATACGTATCTATGTATAGACTAGTTTCCTGAGCAAAATATGGGCGGCGCCATCTTGGAAAATGTCAGGCTCTGAACTTCTGGTTTAGAAAGAACAACATGAATTGTGGTTGAAGTAAGGAGTGTGTTTACAAATTTAAAACTGCAAAATCAAAGCAGAGGAACCCACGGAATCTCCAAAAATGGATTCAGCATGACGTAGATGACATTCCGAGACTTTCTGCGCGGTGCGTGATCTCCTGGAAGCGCGTATATCTATGTGGTTGGAAGTGGAATGTTTTCATCAGCGACCAGCTTGTAGCTACAACGCGCCAGTGTGGATCTACCTCACCATACGCCTTGAATCGAAACCAGCTGCAGACAAGAAGTTAAGAATGTGATTTAAACCTAAGGATATTCATAAAAGATTGTATGATTTTTCTTATTACTTCATTGATCATTGGTGGCCAAAATTATAACAACCTGTCAGCCTGTGTTGACGTGAGGTTGAGATTGATATGTCGGCCACTTGAGTGACCAAAAATTACAAATTATATTACATTTGCCGAATGCAGAAGGGCTGACACGGATTTTGTTGTTACAAGGAAATACTACAAGGAATGTACATATAAATGAAAATACTATGTCATTCTTTTTATTGCAGATATTGATCGCAAGAAAACATTTGGACAACATGATTCCATTTCTTGTTTTATTTAAAACGATTGGGGCATGTGCAAAACAGGTCAATAAATCACAATTTATAAAATTGTTAGAAAAATAGCATACGAGAATGTGATATCAGACAGCAGAGCTCTGGAGCGGCTTGAGAGCCTCACCGAACTTACACCCGACATTACACAGACTGTCGACGGCCTCTAGAGCCGCTGTCCTTGGTAATTCCAACTCCAATAGCGTATCTTAAAGTTGCTGCAGTTAAAAAGCCCTTAGTTGGATTCGGGATCGAGCTGACGGTCCACCACGAAGCGAGCTGTCCCAGCATCTTGGCCACCCCGGGTAGAACGCACGTAGTCTCGATACATGTCCATCAACATACAGTAAGTGTTGATGTGAGGCACATCAACTTGGCTTCCCATGCCTAACAGTGTTTTCCACCTGTAAACAAACGAACAAAAAACTTGTAACACTTGCACTTATGCGTTGACATAATTGTGCCATCTACACGTACTGATTAGCAACAGGCTAGCATCCACAGCAGTACAATAGGTGTTGTAAATAAAATTAAAGATCATCACAATTGCAATCATCATTATAATAACAATATTTAATGTATGTTACTCCAGCTCCACTGTTGTTTTGGATGGAGAAATTCTAAGACGGAAGTTGCAAGCAGACATAAGGAAGTAAAGCGGAAGTACCTCGGTAACTTGTCCGTAACAAAAATTATGTAAATATTGAAAATAATCACTGAAAGTTTTCACTTGACTGACCTATTTGGGCAGGAAGAGCAAATTCTATTCCCAGTCACAGTGTAAATGTAAGTGTGAATGATTGGATTTACTTTATGTGTACCTCACTGTATATCTGTGTCGAGATTGACTGGTGACCAGTCCACGCTGTAGTCATGCTTTTCATCTAGGTTTTGTCCATATTTTTTTGTTTCCCTATTTAAAGTCAATGTTCCATGGTTGAGAGAGAATGGGGGCTATTCACCCAGGGCACCATTCGGACCAGGACCACCTCTGGGTGCACTAAAGGCCTTCTTTGTTGTAATCGTGATTGATTGGCTGACAGATAAAATCGGACTAGAATCCCCATAGACCATGATGTACGTATATGACATGATCTGCAGTGTAGGCAGAGAGTAGATGGTGGAACATTCACTGATGTGGAGGTTTGTGCCACCATGGAGAGGAATGAAGATTAGCCAAACTACAACTGAATAAATCTAGGGCAATGAAAAAGGAGAGAGAGTGCTTTGGCACAAGGGTGACGAGTAAGGAGGAGTTGCCAGGGAAGAGAGTTCAAGGAAGTCTTAAGAAAAGGTTGATAGATGTCGTGAGGGTAGACATTAGGGCAGTTGTTTTCTGAGAGGAGGATGCCGAAGACCATCTTAGATGAAGAAGGATGACATGCAGCGGTGACTCCTAATGAGTCAAGCGTTTTTGACTGAGAGGGGGCAAATGACCGTTCATTTGCCCAACCCCAGTCAAAATAAATTGAACGTCAAACGCAGTCATTGGCACAAAATTGTGAGCCAGTCCTTACAGTTTAAATGAATTGGCCGTCTATCATTGTCATTGAGTAAAGAAAATAAACAACTATCTGGTTTATCTGGTTCGACTACTTACAAACTGTGGATAGCACAGTTGTGGAATCAGTGAGTCTTCCACGACCTCTACGATTTGTAGATGTTTATTTTATGTTATATATAATACTAGTTTAACACCCAAATTTATAAACAACTATATTTCAGTCTCAAACTGCTATGAAAATAACAAAAATTCAGATCATTCCGATGATGATTGAATCAGAAATCACAGATCAGAGACATGTTTAAAAATCCCAAGCAATGAACCTTTGAATAGCTTTCACACAGTGACTTTGGAAACACAAATCACAACAAAAAATATCCATCTGACATAATGGGGGATATTCAAACACTATACATACTGCCTCTCGTGCACATGCTCTGTAGCAACTGATTGAGCAAGACATGAGCAAACAGAATTTGTGACTTATTTGGAATCAGTGTGTTGAGACGGAATAAATGTGATCCCCTTCCAAAAACTTCAAATCCTCACAGCTTTTTAAACACCCTTTACTAATTAGTGTAGCTCAGATACCAATCCAGGAAAGACAGAATTACATAATGAAGCTACGTGGTGGATATGCTCTCTAAAAAAAGCCGTTAAGATGGCAGGAGCAAAGATGTGTATACAGTATTTTTGTCTGCTGTTGCATTATATTATTGTGTAGCATTTTTGTTGTGTAACTGTGGATGTGGTGCTTTAAAATTTGTCAAATGCCACATGAGCAACAAGACTAGTATTACTCAAAGCATCCATTTTAGTTTTTGAGCAATTGGTTCATAGTTACAATCCCTGCAAATAACGCCATTCACCCGTACGAGATACCTACCAGGGGTGTAACGATAGGTTAACTCGTTTGGGACGGAATCCAAAGAGCGCCTGTGTTGTGTGAATTTTTCAAATGTTTTGAAGTCTAAATGGTGTGAATTGGTGAAAGAGTGTGGGCTGTTCTGAAAAGTGGACTGAAAAATATATGTTGGAAAGTTTTGCTTTGCAAAGCCTCCCCACAATTATTCTTTCTGAGTCTAACGATATACTGTCAATGTACTGCACTAAACACCACAAAGCAGACCATCAGTGATATTGTCCTTATCATCTCTCAGTGTGTTCTTCAGGCCTAGTCAGCTAAACAATAACTCCAAATCAGCTTCCTTACACAGTAACTGTTTGCAAGATAGGCCACTCTTCCATTTTACACTTAGTCTCATCTCTGAAGCCAATTCCACTGTGGGCCAAATCAGAAAAAGAGCTGATGTGAGTAAGAAGAAGAAAAAGCACTTACAGGCATTGTGTTGTGAGAAACATGATTTTGTGCTGCTGACTCAGAGATTTGTGCAGTATACCCATATGTGAATTTTTTTGTCAGTTTCCAATGACTTAGCTTTCATTCATTTTGATTACTATGATGGATGGCCATCTTCCCACAGATGATCTTTTTTTTGTATAATTCCAATTTGTATCAGTAAATATTATAAGCCACTTGCATAAAATTCTGGGATTTGAAAAGGGGCAATTTCTTTTTAAGGATCCAACAGATGATTTTGAATGTATTATTTAACCATTCCAAAGTGCACTTACAGTATTTTTAAAGTTGCTTGTATAAGTTTCAAAATGCAAAAACATTAAGGGATTTATGAATGTTTAGATAGTTGACTTACTTCTTTTACTTGTGTTATGTTATGTAAAGCGTCTTTGAGTGTCCAAAAAAGCGCTATACAAGTTTGAGGTATTATTATTATTATTGTTGTTATTTTATTACATTGTTGTATCTAAAGACTCTTAATTCCACTAGACTGTGTTGACTCCTAAAATTTAGATATCCTCACAGATTTGTAATTACTGTATTTTTCGGACTATTCGTCGCACCTGTGTATAAGTCGCACCAGCCAAAAAATGCGCAATGAAAAGGATAAAACCATATACAAGTCGCGAGTATAAGTCGCATGTTTTGGGAGAAATTTATTTGATAGAATCCAGCACCAAGAACAGACATGTCATATTGAAAGGCAATTTAAAATACAATAGAGAACAACAGGCTGAAAAGGTGTACGGTATGCTAACATTACATAATGCTAGAAGTTAGACCGGGCCTAAAAAATTCAGCCCGACCCGACCAGCCCGCAGGTATTAAAGCCCGACGCGGCCCGAGCCCGCTCAATTAACTTGATTTGCGTGCCCGAGCCCGAAAAACCCCAAAATTTTATGTTTCATTTGTAGGCACGAGCCCGAAAACAACAACTATATTTTATGTTTTATTTGTGAGGACTCAGGAGAATTAGGAAATGCGGGAATGCGATGCGTGGTTACGTTTTCTGTGATCACGTTTGTGATGATGAGGTGCATATATGCATAATGATAACAAATTAAAGCCTGTCTTTTTTAAACGAATTCTCCCAGGTAAACAAGACTGTAAGATGGATATTAAATAAACATTTATATCTTTTATATTTGCGTGTCTGTTCTCACAGTCGGATAGTGGATTTGACATTTATTTTAATCTCCTCGAGATAAAAAACGCAACCTTTCTCAATGTTTAAATAGTCTACATATTATTATGATCATTATAAATGCATTTACACAACGAAATAACACTGGAAAAGTTTGTTAAATATATTTCTCGTATGAGACCAAAGGACCACATTCGTTTACATTTAGCAAAGCCAACACAGGTTTCCGTATAGCACCTTCAACAATCAATTTGAATCCTTTCCATATCCCACTCCTACTGCAGTTGTTTCCTTTTCAATTCCCCTGTGTTTAGTTTGTTTTTCACTCTTACAGCTGCTCCATATCGAAAAGGAAATACCAGGATGCTCGCGGACGGCGCCGCAGGGCGCTGGGAGGGGAAGATTGAAAAGAGAGCCACTGCGTGCACTGTGCAGGCATGCACAGCACCTTCTAATAATAATAATAATAATAATAATAATAATAATAATGCATTTTATTTATAAAGCACTTTACATTTGAAAACAAATCTCAAAGTGCCTTCTCTGTTTTATCCAAATTATTTATTTTATTTAACATCCATACATCGTTTTAGTATAAATACTGTATATGAATATATATTCATTTAAATAAAGTTAGTGAGAGAGAAGTCGGCCCGACCCAACCGTAAATAATCACACATAAATCGCTCCAGAGTATAAAATGCACCATCTGCCAAACTATGAAAAAAAACTGCGACTTGTAGTCCGAAAAATACGGTACTGCATTTATATTAGCTGGACTGAATGAATGAATTTACATTTGTTGGTTTATAAGTTTTATCTCTGTGTAGATTCTCATTCATCTCCATCATGGTAATCTGTAAAGGCTGAATCAAGGCAACCGGATTTTCTTGTTTTTTTGAAAACATTTCACCGTAATCCAAAAGGCGTAATTGATTCAAATTCATAGGTGTGGATTCGATCTACTAATGCCTTAATGTGTCTGCTCCTGGCTGGCAAAACATTTTGCCAACGGTGTGGGATGAAGCTGGAGTATACAGAGCAAATGGGACAAAAATGCAAGTGTCGCACAGGAAAGCTTTTTTTGAACCATAAACCTCATAGCAAGGACTCAGATATGCCACAAGGGGGCACCCTATTGTTGTCGATCACTCAAATACCTATATATGGACTACATAAAGGCCTCACCCATGTTTCTTAAACTTAAAAAATAAACAAAATAGAAAAATAAAAACAAATAATCAGGTTGACATTGCCGATTCAAGTTAATATTCAAAGAACCGATCAGGTTGATGTTGCCGATTCAAGTTAATATTTATAGAAACTGTTACTTTCTAATTAATTAATCAGTGCAACAGTCCAACTATCAATACATTTTATATATACATTTCTCCCAGTTTAAATGGATTGGACGTCAACTCGTGACAAGCCAGTCCTCCCCGTTTATATAAATTAGACAATAAAATAGCTAAATTAGGCAATAAGCTAAATACTGTACTATGAAATTTAACAATAAAATAACCAGAGTATATTTATGACTTTGTTATGTCTATTCACTTGGATTCATTAATTTGTAATTTTATTTATTTATAAAATAAATAAATAAAATTCCGATTAATAGATGAAAAAAAGAAAATATTGAGACATGGTTTTGCATATGTGGCCATCACTTTTTGAGTCATGTAGGCCACACCTGGAAAGCAAATCTTTAATATTGTAGCCTATTACTTAAAATGTGATGTCCATATATGAGGACTGTAGACGTCAGGTCGTTATAGGGTTAAGTTCTTTTTTTACTTTTTTAATTACCAAAAATATTGACTTGCCTGAAGGATCAGTAGTTCGATTTGTAGCTAAAACCGCCCACTGTCGAAGTGTCCTTGGGCAATACACTGAACCATAGTTTGCCCTAATGTGTTGGTAACGCCATGTACTGCAGCAGCACTGTTGTCGTACGAATGGGCTAATTTGAGTTAATGTAAAGTGCTTTGGGAACAGCAAATGTGTGTATATACAGTATGTAAATACTCTATACATGTACTTACCATTTACATCCGCCTCATCATATGGCCAATTTGCTTGCCAGCTACACTGCAAATTTATAACGTCTTAATCAGATTATTTTTCTTAAATGTAGTCTAATAATTTTCTCCATCTTTTTTTGAGGTTCAAAGACTAATTAAAGAGATTAAATTGTGA
Organism: Corythoichthys intestinalis; assembly: GCF_030265065.1. Lineage (NCBI taxonomy): Eukaryota > Metazoa > Chordata > Actinopteri > Syngnathiformes > Syngnathidae > Corythoichthys > Corythoichthys intestinalis. The sequence continues at coordinate 18,734,313 of NC_080410.1, forward strand.
GATTATTCCATTTACGGTACTTTAAATACAGATTACTATTTGTTCTTTTTAAGACCATACACCTGAAATCTTGATCATTTTTCACCTAACTCAAAACAAAAATGCCTTTAAACAATGTTTTGAACAACGTCTATTCTTGAATTAAGAATATTTTACTATTTCATATATTTTTTAAAGATTAAATGTACTAATTTATTGCTTAAAATAAATTTTATTTTCAGCTAGCTATTTTTCTTATTTCAAGAAATTTGAGTAAATTATACTTGAAGCAGTTGCAGATAATTTCACTTGTTTCTAGTAGATTTACATAAAAATCAAGTGAATTTACCTAGTTTTAAGGAGGCGTGTTTTTGCAGTGTATAATTTACTTACACACCAGCCATTGGTTGATCAGCACAAGATATTGAGTTACAAACAACTTTCACTTGCAAACTTAGTCTTTAGTGATCTGCAAACATTAATTACAATCAACAATTAGCACCTTAAATGATAATAATGTTTAAGTAATGTTTTTATAAAACTTATATTAACTTCTGATGTTTATTGATGTTTAAATTATGATAGGAAGTTTGGGTATTTTCATCAGCACTTCAGCACGAATTTGGTCATATTGCCTCTGCCTGCATTGCCACGAGACTCTTTCACATGATTGGAAAGGAACAGTTCTAAAAAACAGGAGTCAAGAATTAATTGGTGCAGTCACAAGGTAAAGCTCCAGATTAAAAAAACATGTCCATGTCAACCCTCCCCTCAGGTTAGGTGTTTGTGGTGATTTAAACAGTTATTTTCTTTAAAAATATGAATAAATAAAACCGAAAGCAAAATATGCACAAGGAGAGAAATACATTTCCTTGTGTTCCGTGTGCAGATCAACAATGGAGGAAGCGAAACACACTTAATTAAAACTTATCCACATTTTTCACCACTTCATTGCTGATTGCTGAAGAAAATACTAATCTTTCAACTCCAGATGCAAAATGCTAATAGGTCATTGCCAAATGGTAAACATTGTATGAAAAATCCCCAGCAAAATCCAAAATAATTTGTTGTAAATTTACCTCGGGTAAGGGTATGTATTATAAATCATGTCCACTGCATGTCTTCAGACTGCAGATAAGTTGTGGGGATGCTTTGCAAAGTGAAGCGTCCCACAAATATAATTTGCATTTTTTTTTTTCTGTCCACTTTTTCAAGTGCTGCACAGCCCACATACTTTTACCGATTCACACTATTCGACCTTCCAAATGTTCAAAATATTCCCGCAACACAGCATCTCTTTGGATTTCGTCCATAACATTCATGGTTGTGGCCCCAATTTTTATTTATTTATTTTTAAAGGGATAAATACGCCATATTTATTTTCAATAGAAAAGACATTTAAAATTTAGGCAAGGCAAGGCAAATTTATTTGTTTAGGACAGTTAAACACAAGGTAATCCAAAGTGCGTTACATCACATGAAGCTCCACTAGCAAAGATAAAATGATTAATAAAAATCACATTGAATCAAAAAGAAAGTTAAAAAAACAAAGACAATTGAAACAGGAAATAAAATTCTAGATAAACAAATAGCTTGAAATTTGAAAAATATAGACAGTTATGAATATGCTGTGGTAAGCAATAGCGTTTTTAGCCCTGATTTAAAGGCCTTCAGGTAACTTGTTCCAGAGGTGAGGAGCATAGTAACTAAATGCTGCCTCACCCTGCTTGGTTCTTGCTCTTGGAACATATAGTAGACCAGTTCCAGATGACCTTAGGGGTCTAGATGCTTTATTGGGGTCAAACAAATCTAGCATGTATTTTGGTCTAAGGCAAATAAGTGTCTTGTAGACAAGCAGTAGTATTTTGTAGTCTATCCTTTGACTCACTGGAAGCCAGTGTAGCAATTTCATAACTGGTGTAATATGGTCCTTGTATTTGTAATGACTCTGGCAGCAGCATTCTGTACTAGCTGCAGCTTCCTGACTGATTTTTTTTGTTAAGACCTGTAAGTATACCGTTGCAATAGTCCAATCAACTGAAAATGAATGCATGCATAAGTTTTTCCATGTCTTGTTTAATTTTGGCAATTTTTTTTTAGGTGGTAATAGGCAGGTTTAGTGACAAACTTTAGTTGACTGTCAAATTTTAGGTCTGAATCAATAATTGCACCGAAATTTCTGACTTGATTTGTAGCTGTAAGTGACAATGTGCCAAGGTGTGTGCTGATCTTTGACCCTTCGTTTTTTCTCCCCAAAATCTTCACATTTAGCTGTAGAAAATTTTGGCACATCAATTCATTAATTTGATGAATTATTTATTCAGGGAGACCATGGGACTATAATTATGTGTTGACACAAAAATGTAAAGTTGTGTGTCATCTGCGTAGGTGTGATAGGAGATGTCATAATGTTCCATGATCTGAGGTAGAGGAAGCATACATGTAGATGTTAAATAAAAGTGGTCTGAGAAAGGACCCTTGAGGATCCCCACATGTGAATTTGGTTCGTTCTGACACATGGTTTCCGATTGACACAAAGAAATCTCTCTTATCTAAATAATATGTGAACCACTGAAGAACAGTGTCAATGAGCCCTACCCAGTGTTTCAATTTGCTGAGTAGTGTGTTGTGATCAACCGTGTCAAATGTAGCACTGAGATCTAATAATAGCAGAACAGATGACTTGCCTCCGTCATTATTCCGACGAATATCAATTAGAACTTTGATAAGCACGGTCTTGGTTCTGTGGTGTGGCCGAAATCCAGACTGAAATGAGTAAAAAAGATTGTTTTGCATCATATAGGCGTTGATCTTTTCAAAAACAACCCTCTTGATAATTTTTTGATAATGGCAGACTTGATATTGGCCTGTAATTACTAATGGTGTGGCACCCGGATTAGTTTTTGTTTTAGAAAAGGTTTACTACTACAGTTTTTATAGTCTGTGGGAACTATCCTGCTTAGAGAAAAATGTTTTAAATTTGCAGTATGTCTGGGGCTATGCAATGAAAAACAGTTTTGAAAAAGTTTGAAAGAAGGATGTCAACAGCAAGTTGTGGGCTTTAATTTTGACACAATTCCAATAACATTTTGACACAATTCCAAAAAAATGGTGTAGTCTAAGATGCTAAACTATCTAAGATTGTCATAAGCGGATTTTAAAGGGGGGGGGGCCAGCCCCCCCAATCCCCACCCCTGGGCGAAAAGGTTCATTGCATGGAATTGACTTTCCTATATATATATATATATATATATATATATATATATATATATATATATATACATATATATATATATATATATGAGTTATAAAACTGCAACAAAAATAAATGAACAAAAAAATATATTTTTATAATGGTTCAAACATTTTTTCGAACAGATCATGTGACTAGCAACGTAGACGGTCATTTGCTTTGCATATAATTTTTAAAAAATTGGGGAGGGCAAATTTATTTTTCAAATAATTTTTTTTCTTTGATTTAATTTTTTTTTTTTTTTTAATTGAAGCAACTTTTCTGGGATTAAATGATTTAGACATAAATGTCCTACCGATGGCCCAACGAGAAAAGGATTGCGTCAATCAAAGAAACCTTTTTCAATGAAAAATTAAGTATTCAAATGCAAAATTTTCAATCTCAAATATTTTTTCGTGTTGAAAAACTTTTTCCATGATTGAAACGACCCTAGTGAGGAAAAAGCAGCATGGAAAATGAATGAATGAATGAATGAAATTGTTCTTGTTTTTAATTGATTTTTTTAATTTTTTTTTCAAGCAATTTATTTTTTATTTTTTGATTGAATAATAAAGACAAAAATGACCTAGCCAAAATGTGGCCCAAACACAAATCAACGTTACTTCAATAAAAAAAAAAAACTTGACTTCGCCCCCCATATTTTGTGATAGAATAATAAAGACACAAATCTACCTCCACATTGCTCCGCCCAGCGGATACAATTTTTGACTGGGGTAACTACATTGGCATGACACCAGCGGGCGTACCATAATCAATGGATGACGATCTTGGCAAAAAGTATTGCCTAAGCAGCCTGATTTAGAATTCCCCTCAAGAATGATGGGAAACAAAAAAACACTCATTGTCAACTTATTATCAGAAATATTCTATAAAGTTTAATTTTATTGCTGACACTGCGTTTCGGGGTCATCAACATGTTGTGCCCCACCTGCCCCAAATGTCAAACTCCGCCTATGCATTTAGTGTAAATTTAACATTCTCATTTTACAGTTTTTGTCCAGTTCACATAATTCACGCATCAATAATTCACAAAATCAAGGCGCAAAAAGCTATCAACCAGTCTTTGACAAAAACATACAATTCCACCAAAATTTGACTCCCACATGTATTCTCAACAGCCACATTCATTTTCAATGGCTCAATTAACTCACAAGAAAACATGTCCATTTACTCTTATTGATTTTCATCTTGAAACTGAAAAAAAAAAAAAAAAATTCAGTAATGGTCATTATTTTTAACAAAAAAAAAATAACTTCCTTGAATTTCCCAAAATTAACAGGAAGTGACATGGATCGCCCAATATCATCAGAAAGTGACCCGAAATAAACAGAGAGTGACCCATGGCCATGAGTGCCCCAAAACCAACAGGAAGTGACTCAGAAATACCTAAATATCAGCAGGAAATGGCTAATGGAGTGATTGACGGCATTTATATTTTTGTAGTAGTAATAATGTAATACTTATCAATTTAAAAAAAAATACAGTAGAAACAGCAATACAAAGAAAATACTTATTATGCAGTCATCTTTAGTCAATTACACTAATTATTAACCTCTCTAAAGGCCTGCTGCGCAATGTTTGAACTTACCGTGTCCTACGCCGACCAAATATTTAATTATCTCAGACTGATTCTAATTAGCATGCAACTGCAGGTGATACATAAAACAGCTATTACGAGAACAAACACTCAATGGAAAGTTGTTGAGTGAAGCACGCAATACTTTCGAATTTGCTGCTGGGTCAAACAAATCTCGTTTTTTGAAAAGTAAAAGTTTTAATACCATTATAAACCCTAAATTGTACAAGCAATCAAATATAGCTGCTACATGAATCACATTTTTAAGACAATTTTGTTTTTTCAGTCACATATTTCAGATGATTAATGACATTTTAACAGCAAAAACTGCCATACTGTCTAAACCTTTCACCCAAATGTTTAATGACTTGCTTTGCGTAAGGCAAATTCCTGAAAGAGCATGTTGGCTTCATACTTTTAAATTACTTTCAAACATAATGCGACATGACATAGTTTCATCTAGATTGTCTCATAGCTGCTGCATCCTCAGATTCCTTCAAATATGAATTAACTTATACACTAAATGATTTGAATTTATTGTTTTTAAGTAGAAATAATTTGAAATGTAGAAATATTTCAATTTAAAAGTGGCTGGGTCTTATATTAACATATCTAACATGCTTGACAACATCTTTAAAGCAATCAGTGATGCAAAGTGTGAAGCTGAAAAGAATTATTGATGTGAGTAATCAAAATGAGCCATTTTGCAGTATAATTACTTTTGCTTGTACAATTGCAGAGCTGTAAGTAACAAGATTATTAATATAATCTATCAACTCCTTTGAGTTATTAAATAATAAATTATTTGGTAATTTAAAAAGGACATCTCATTTGTTTGAAATCCCAGTTTATGTTCTACAGTATATATAGTCAATATTTGGTGCAAATAATTGAAAAGATTATATAGGTTTTACATGTTTTAAAACTGAAATAAAACAGATTTTTAAAGGCGTCTAGGTTCACATGTTTATACTGTATTACGTTATTTTTGGGGGGGGGGGGGGTTGGGGTTGTGGGGATGGGGTCTTTATGTTATTATAAAATTCATCATAGCATGAGAAGCCATTCATGAAGAAATACATAGGTTTAATTTGTATGGAATTAATTTAACCATTCTTTATTCAAAAACATCTAAAACACTCACACACTAATTGCGTTTACATTATTTGAGACTACAGCGCCTCTGGTGGTTTCACTGTGCATTCCTTTTTTGTCTCAATTACCCCAATGATATAATTCAAGATTTCACTGCTAATAACATAATTCTCAGCTATCAGTTAACTCAATGGTTGCCAAGCCATGATAGGCATACAATCATGTGGATCTTTTCATCCTTCCCCGGTAAATTCAAATAAAACTGTCACTAGTAGACGTCAAATCCATTTCAACTGGGAAGGTTGGCAGCAGCCCTCCCATTTCAAATGGATTGGACTTCTAATAGCAATAAACTCATTTCAATTCACAGCGGGAGGATGAGCAGAGACATATGTTCGGAAGTCTATCATGATCAATGGGGCTGAAAAAGATCATTAATATAAACACCTCTAAGATGAATGCATTTTCATACTTCAATGCACACAAACATTTGAAATAAAATAGAACACTCCCTTAAGTGAAGGTAATGTAAAATTGTGGATTCTGCCAATGCCTCTTATTCTTTCTAATGGGCACAAGATGGCAGACCTAGCATTCCTATTTGTAAACATGATCTCATTTGGCTCCAAGAGGAGTACTCGCTTTTCTGTTTTTCCACAAATAAGCCTTCTATTTATACAGTGAGTCCACCTATTGCAACATTTATTATTTGAATAAGAAGAGCAAAGTCAGCAAACAGTGGGCAAATTTAAAAGTCTCAGTGGACAGTAACCTTTTCAGCAGAGCCAGATCGTGATGTAATTTGTTGTAATAATTAAATATAGGTTTGAATATACAATAGAACAATTTGACTAGGGATATCTTGGTGGGTGTGATGTCAGAAAAAGAAAGTGGGGTTGCTTCAAGTTTGTGCTTTGCCATACGTAGCTCAATCTACACCCACCCAAGCAATTCTGACAAACTTGAGAGAAAAGCAACTCATGATAAAACATTCCAAATATAAAACAATATAAGCAAATTCACATATACATACAGGGGCGTTACCGGGGGGGCAGGGGTGGGCAGTGCCCACCCACGGACACACTCTGCCCACCCAAAGAAAACTGGATGTAGTACTAACGGCAGCCTGGGCACTGCGTATGGTATCCCATTCATATAGTAGTGATGTGTTCTAAGTTTTAACCTTTGCGTTGTTACCTCCTCTTTCACCTTAAAAAAATAAATAAATGAAATGTTGGTTTTGTTCCTAGGGGGCGCTACACACATTTATGCTTTTTTTGTTTGTTTTTGTTTTACATTTTATCAAAGTTTTCACCAGTGTTCACCTGGCTGATGAGTTTGGTGAGTTTTGAAGCATTCTGAGGGGGGTCAAAGTAGGGCTCAAAGCGTCGGCGGGACAAAGAATGACTGCTAGGGGGCGCTACATAGTGTATTTGGAATATCAAAGATTGCACCTGTCTTGACCTGCCTGCAGATTTTAGTGCATTTTGAAGCATTCTAAGGGGGTCAAATTGAGCTCAAAGGGGCTGTGGGACAAAGAATAACAATAATAAAATAACAACAATAATAATAACAAAACCGAGGAACCACAATAGGTTACCTAAAAAAAACATTGTCACCTGCATGTCCATACTGTTCAGATATGGATGTATTCTAAGTCAAATAAAATCCAATCAACTTTTATTTGTTTAGACCAAATCACAACAACAGTTATCTCAAGGAGAAAACAAAACATGTTTTAAGGTGCAGTAGCCCTACACTGGATTTCGACCTACTTGAGCATTGTAGCTTTTATAATTTTTTATTTAATTTTTTTTTTTTGCCTTCCCCAGGTAAGACTAATGCCCACCCACACCTGGCATCCTGGTAACACCACTGTATGCGTATAATGTTTGATGAATAGACAGTTCACCTTTTCACCCGAAATCTGAGAGGCTCCTGTGTTATGACTGCTCTGCTACATCTGGAGTGTGTGTCGTGTGTTCAGTGACTCTTAACACATCTGGACAGAGATGCAGCTGCGGCGCCCCTCTCACGTCTGGAAAGCCTTGTGCAGACGCTTAGCTGTCACTCCAGGTTACCTACAGCCCACCTCACTGTCCGAGGTGAGACACTGCTACATGTGCGTCCACAGAGCCACATCTGCCATGACTGTTTGTGTATGTGTTGTGCTTGTGTGTGTGTGACTATGTGTACGTGTTTATCCTCAGGGCTAGAACTTTGCTCTTCACACCCCTCAAATAAACACACAACCGGATATATACACCAAGTTCAGGGTCATACAGTGTTTTTGGGTCATAAAAACTTACCATCAGAAAATTCAGCAACTGAGCTTAAAGGTAGAAACTAGTGATGCACGATAATACATTTTTCAACTGATACCGATAATTTCCTCTTCGTACCAGCCGATAACCGATAATGTCAAGCCGATAATTTTAATAAAGGATATATGTAAAATTTTAAAGTACCGTAATTTCACGAATATAACGCACACTTTTTCCCCCCCAAAATCAACTTGTAAAACCGTGGTGCACATTATACACGGGTACAGGGATGGAGACAGAAATATATACTGTATATATTATATATATATATTGTATATAAAGACCGATTTTTTTTTTTTATTGACACGGCCATGTTGTGTTGCAGAAACGTATCCGGCGATCCATTGCCGACCATTACGGTATGCGACGTCACCATTTTGTTCGGTAATACTTCACTCTGATTGGTCGAAGGATTTCGTCTGTGTTAAATTCTGCTTTTTTCACTCTTAATAAAGCACAGAATTTAGTTTCTTGAACTCATTTAAGTCAACGTTTATTGCAGCTCCGCAACTTGGACCATAACAAATGTAACACAACACAGACTTCCTGTGTCCGTCAACTATATCTGTCCCTCGGGAAACTCAAACCCAAGTAACAATAGTTCCTAATTTTTACAGCCTAGTGTACAGCGATGCGCTCTTTCCAATTTCCGATGTAAATCCTCACTTTTATTTTACCGTATCAATCCGTGGAAGAAACATTTATTCATCATGATGAAACGAGCAAGTTATACAGCAGCCTTTAAAAGAAAAGCCACATCTGTTTTGTTTTCTCCTGGATTCTGGTAAGTTGAAGAAGTTTTCAGATCATATTATTACCGTACATATTGTCAATTTACGGTAATGTTTTGAACTATCAATGTGCTATGCTGGTGCTGTGTTTCACCAGTCAGTAAAATGACATTTCTGTATGTGAACACGGGCTCTGTTTTCTTGTATTCTTCTATTTATTGGTGCTAAAATTAGGGTACGGGTACAATAATTTCCCCTAGATTTTACGAGTAAATTTGGGGTACGCGTTATACACGGGTGCGCCTTATATTTGGGAAATTACGGTATACACAAGAGCAAATATTACTGTGCAAAAATACAATTTATTGCTCTTTTTTATCAACATCAAACAAGTAGTAAATTCGAACATCGAAATAATGACAGATTGCCTGACATTGTGTAATGGCAAACTTTTGGCAACAATTACTTACAGATTAAATACCTCAGTTGCACAAAAATGCCTTTAAAAGTAAGCCATTCCTAACATATATAACATTACTACACTGCAAAAGCACACCTCCTTAAAACTGTATTCTATGCTATTCTAATCTATTGGAAATAAGTGGAATTATCTGCCAGCGCTTCAGGTATATTTCACTCACTTGATTCCTTGAAATAAGAAAAATAGCTAGCTAAAAATAAACTTAACAGCCTTATTTTAAGCAATAAATTATTATATTTAGTCCTAAAAAAACTTGTTTGTCAAAAATGTTCTTTATTCAAGAATAGGTATGGTTCAAAACATTATTTGAAAGCACATTTTTCTCAATTTAGGTGAAAAATGACCAATCATTTAGATGTATGGACTTAATAAGAACAAATGGTAATATTTACTTCAAGTAAATCGAATAATCTGGCACATTCATCTGTTAACTAGTGTTTAAAACAAGATGGAGAAAATTATCGGACTAGATTCAAGAAAAATGATCTGATTAAGACGTTATAAATTTATAACGTACTCAATGCATTGCTGACTGACTGACTTCTTCTGAGTGTGGTTTGGTACATGTTGAAATTATCATCTAACCAATGTGCCTTCATAATAAGCATGCTTACTTGACATCACTTGCCCAAATGTCCGTGGTGAAAATGATGTGATCGGCATGTTTTTCACAAAGAATGATGGCCGTATAAACTGCATTATTTTTTCATCCGGGGCTTTGGCTCTCGGGTAACTTCGGTAAAAAAACATCTCTTGTCCAACCGAGACTGGCATATCCTCCCGCCTGTGCTCTTCAGTCCGTCCATCCACAAAGCGAGCACCCGCGCCAGGCCTCAGTCTGGTCGTGGTACTAATGAGTTGAACTGGAGATTGGTGGCGGTGGCGCTGCCGTCAAAAGCGTCTCCGATCGTCACAAGCCTCGTAACTTAGCTTAGTTTATGTTTGTTTACATTCTTGTTCCAAAAATCTTTGTGATGCAGCTTTAAATGGCTGATCAATTTAGTGACGTTGAATGAGGATGGTTTCTTTCCACCTCGTGGAACTTCTGCAGTGCATGTTTTGCAGATGGCGAGAGCGTCCGTTGTTTCACACACGGAAAAATCAACCCACGCCACCATGATATCCAACTTGCCTCAACCATGTCATGTAACGTGTCACTCATGCGACAGGGGCTTCTGAGGGAGGAGGGGTTGAGGCGGCGGTGCAGAATTGGTAACGCGTCACTCATGCAACAGGGGCTTCGAGGGAGGAGGGGTTAAGGAGGCGGCGGTGCAGAATTGGACAAAACTGCTTCGATTGCGCACATTTGGAGGATAAATCAAGTATATAACTATCGGATTGCATTATCGGTGGAATTTTTTAAAATCTGGATCATCTGTGTGACATCATAATTGCCATTATCAGGCGATAATTATCGGTAACCAATATTATCGTGCATCTTTCGTAGAAACACACAGAAAAGACATAGAGTATGAATGTAATATTAACTCTTTTAGAGCCAATGACAAGCTTCCATTTATGTGTCACTAGTTGACGTCCACTCCATTTGAACTGGAAGGGCTTGCAGGAAATTCATTCACTGACATCCTACCCAGTTCAAATGGATTGGAGGTCTTTTACCGTCAATGACAGACAATTAGTTTATAATAGTAAATGTCAAATTATATTCCATGTTCTTCTTTATTTGGTTCAGTTGGGAAATCACACAAGTTCCCGATTGCCAATAAAGTGACGCAGCCTCAGGAGGGCGAACCCGCAGCTCCGACATAAAGTCAAACAAGGCTATCCGCGACACAAGTAGCAACTGCCACGCGAGAAGAAAAAAAAAGGGGCTGGTACTAGGTTGACGCCGGAACTTATACCCTGGCAGGGGGTCAACCTGGGGTCACAGGTGACTTCTTTGGTATTAACACTCGCACTGCGCATGCGCGAAGGGATCATTCAGTGCTTTCAGCACCACCTCTGGCAGTCAGCAGGGATGAAATAGAACAGACATTTGCTGTTTTCATATTTTGTCAATGAATGAATTAATTAATTAATATTTTGACGTAACAGAGGTTTCATAAATAGACCTTCTGTGACTTCAAACATGCAGTGTTCTAAATGTAGTATATCAGGAAAAAAAATAGAGAATAAAAAAAAAGCTATTAACTGATGTTGTGGATGTAATTGTGATAAGTTGCCTTTTTAATATTCTTTGTGCTATAAATGACTTTAATGTCCATCCATCCATCCATTATCTTCCGCTTGTTCCGGGGTCGGGTCGCGGGGGCAGCAGCTTTAACAGGGAAGCCCAGACTTCCCTCTCCCCAGCCACTTCAACCAGCTCCTCCGGCGGGATCCCAAGGCGTTCCCAGGCCAGCCGAGAGACATAGTCTCTCCAGCGTGTCCTGGGTCGTCCCCGGGGCCTCCCGCCGGTGGGACATGCCCGGAACACCTCTCCAGGGAGGTGTCCGGGAGGCATTCGAACCAGATGCCCGAGCCACCTCAGCTGGCTCCTCTCTACGCGGAGGAGTAGCGGCTCGACGCCGAGTCCCTCCCGGATGACCGAGCTTCTCACCCTATCTCTAAGGGAGAGCCCGGACACCCTGCGGAGGAAACTCATTTCGGCCGCTTGTATCCGGGATCTTGTTCTTTCGGTCACGACCCAGAGCTCGTGACCATAGGTGAGGGTAGGAACGTAGATCGACTGGTAAATCGAGAGCTTTGCCTTTCGGCTCAGCTTCTTCTTCACCACTACGGACCTGTGCAGAGTCCGCTTTACTGCAGACGCCGCACCGATTCGCCTGTCGATCTCCCGCTCCCTCCTACCGTCACTCGTGAACAAGACCCCAAGATACTTGAACTCCTCCACTTGGGGCAGGATCTCATCCCCGACCCGGAGAGGGCACTCCACCCTTTTCCGACTGAGGACCATGGTCTCGGATTTGGAGGTGCCGATCTTCATCCCAACCGCTTCACACTCCGCTGCGAACCGCTCCAGTGAGAGTTGGAGGTCACGGCTTGATGAAGCCAACAGCACTAAATCATCTGCAAAAAGCAGAGATTCAATGCTGAGGTCACCAAACCGGACCCCCTCAACGCTTCGGCTGCGCCTAGAAATTCTGTCCATAAAAATTATGAACAAAATCGGTGACAAAGGGCAGCCTTGGCGGAGTTCAACCCTCACTGGGAACGAATTCGACTTACTGCCGGCAATGCGGACCAGACTCTGACACCGGTCGTACAGGGACCGAACAGCCCTTACCAAGGGGCTCGGTACACCGTACTCCCGGAGCACCCTCCACAGGATTCCCCTACGCACACGGTCGAACGCCTTCTCCAAATCCACAAAACACATGTAGACTGATTGGGCGAACTCCCATGCACCCTCGAGGACCCTGCCGAGGGTGTAGAGCTGGTCCACTGTTCCACGGCCGGGACGAAAACCACACTGCTCCTCCTGAATCCGAGATTCGACTTCCCGACGGACCCTCCTCTCCAGCACCCCTGAATAGACTTTGCCGGGGAGGCTGAGGAGTGTGATTCCTCTATAATTGGAACACACCCTCCGGTCAGACTTTAATGTCTGAAAGATATTTTCTTTTAGCATTTTGCCCCTTTCTCTTGTCATTTCCACACAGAAACTACATATTAAAACAACAACAAGAACAACAATAAATATTAGTGCTGTCAAATTTATCACGTTAACAGGCGGTAATTAATTTGATTAATTAATCACTTTAAAATATGTAACACATGCGCGGGACGACCTATACATGCATTGCCGCAAACAGACTACAATGGCACCGTTTTATGTTTTTTGAGAGCGAAGAGGCAGAGACAAGCGAGAGGAGTGGACTCAGGCATTCATTGGGGCAGCACTATTTATTGGCATAAGCTTTGGCATCTCTTCCACAACAATTATAACTATCGTGGCGAGCGACATGGGTAGAATGACAGGAGATAATCTTTTTCTTAACACCCTGTATTGAACACAACGCAGAGAAGATATATCATTTGCAGCCACCCCGGACAGTCACGGTTACCCAACCTCCCATCATATATTTGGGCGGAACAGTTAAGTCGCTACAGTACCATTTACTGAAAGCAGAACAAAAATAACATTCCTATCGCTCAAAAAAAATAATGTTCACAAAAAGAAGAGTGCTCAATGTAAAGAGAACTGGCATTCCCAATCAAAATATCTATGCAAAATAATACTCAGACTTTGGTCAAACTCTATTCAAACATTTCGTTTAGCTCAACAAATACACTAGATGGCAATATTTAGTCACAATATACGAACTTTCAGAGGTCTCTTACGTTGTGAAGTCAACACTCAAATGAACGTAAGGTACAATGAACCCGGAAACTACGGCGTCAGTCGAGGGGCAAAACGCACTAGAAAAACTTGGCTAGATCTCTAATTAATTTAAAACTCGCCCTTGACACCTTGTGGTGTATTTCAATCACTACCTTCCATAATGGTGAGCTATTAGTTTATTTTTTTGATTGAAAATTTTACAAATTTTATAAAAACGAAAACATACAGAGGGGTTCTAATGTAAAATTACGATAACTTGTACTCACATTATTTTTTAAGAATTACAAGTCTTTCTATCCATGGATCCCTTTCACAGAAAGAATGTTAATAATATTAATGCCATCTTGTGGATTTATTGTTATAATAAACAAATACAATACTTATGTACAGTATGTTGAATGTATATATCCGTCTTGTCTTATCTTTCCATTCCAACAATAATTTACAGAAAAATATGGCATATTTTAGAGAGTGTTTGAATTGTGATTAATTACGAATAATTAATTTTAAACTGTGATTAACTTGATAAAATGTTTTAATCGTTTGACAGTCCTAATAAATATAAACAACCTAATAATAATTTAGGTAGAACTTGTCGGTCATACATTTTACTGAAAACCCTAAATATGTTATTTGTATTAGTTCACATATATTTCAAGATGCTACTTTTTAAACTTCTTTTAATATTGACCATTGATTTACATTTGCATTGCTGTTGTGATTGTTCTGTAAATTTCCCTTGGGGACATTTTTACCTGTACTTTATGCATTACCAAAGGAGTGCAATACTAGTGATCTTTTACACTGCAATCAATGCACTTCTTCTATCTATTACAGCTCTCTTTCAGAGCTGTTGTGGACTTCAAGATCAGTGCAGCATGCATCTTTCCCCTAAGCACTCCACCAGAGAAGAAACTCCATTCTAATTAACAGAGATTACAGCAATTAGCAGACCATTAATCACACCCTTATTAGTTTAGCTGGGCAGGGAGAAGAGAGGGAAAGAGAGGACATAAAGTGCAATCGGATAGCAAATAATAAGAGGAGGAACAATTATGGGGGAAGAGAGAGGCTCTTCTCTTGGAACTGCGTTTCCATGCTTTCTTCAGGAGTAAAACAATGCTTGTGGTGAAAAAATGTGTTGAGTGTGTCACATAAACTCAGATAAAAAATGCTAGCACTCTTAAACCTTTACAATTTACTGGCTGTGTTTGACGGTGCTAGACATTCATTCCATTCTGACGCAGGTGGGGCAAAGAATGAACGTCCATTCACACCCCCCGAGTCAAAATGAATTGGACGTCTAGCGCTGTCTAGACCTAAAGTCCACTTATGTGGACATCACATTTTGGGTTATGCAGGCCATATGTAGACCTAATATTGTGGACTATATGACTTGAAATATAATGTCCATGTATGAAGACGCCAGGTCTTAATAAGGTTAAGGTTATAATTACCAAAAATAGTCACTCGCCCAATAAAGACTTAAAACCAACATACCCACATTAATTCTAAACACCATGAATGAAATTTCACATATGATAGTGTAAATTTACTATGAACTTTGTTGAAGGCTGTGAGTGTGTGCGTATGTTGCGTGCGTGAGTAAAGTGTGTGAGCAAGGGCATGGGGGCGGTCGTGTGTGTGTTAAGGAAGTGAGAGTGAAGCAGCTTCTGAGAATGAATTTCAAAACATGCGCCTTGTGATACCATCTTCTTTCTCCTACCACCCCACCTCCTCCACCTCACACTTCATGCACCACCTCCTCTTCCACCCTCCACCCCCCCTCACCAGCTCGCCTCCTCTCCCCCATCAGCAAGAGGGGTCAAATGTTATTCCCTCCTCGTTGTCACGGTTGCCAATCACCTCACATTCTGTAGCAACTGTTTCCACGGCAACGGAGGGATCTGGTTGCCAGGCACCAAGAGCAATGCATGTGATTGTTACATATTTATTTAATTCTATCTTTATCTATTTGTTCATTCTAAATGTGTATTCACACCAAGGGTGAATGCCAGAAACACACACACACACACTTCTTCCCGAGCTTTTCTTTATGCACACGTCCATGAACTTTATCTTTTTCTTAATTTAGAACCACGCTTTGTCGTGCATACGCATCGACCACACACACATTGACTGCAACAACCCCCCAACGTGAACTAACGAACTCATCTGCATGTACCACAGGTGTGAAACGTGAGCATTGGATGACAAACAGTCATTATCATAGCAATAAGGATCCTAATCTGGAGTCGACTCTCCTCCTCTGGCCTTCTGTTCCCTCCTCTCATCTGCCTCGTCTCAGAGGAGCTGCACAGTGATAAAGACAGGCCCTAATGAGAGGGCACTTATTGCACTGTGATTTTCTCCCCTTCGTCCCATCCTCTTTTTCTTCACCCATTGCTGTCAACCTATACCGGCGGCATCTTTTCTCTTTTTAGTAATTTCTCGATCAAATCCCAACAGCCTTTGCGCTCTCATCTTGGATGAATATTTCAGGGTAATTGTAATAGAGTGACCCAGCAAAGTGGAAATTATAGCAAGAACACCTAGAAATACGTATTCATGCAAACTGAGGCCTGAACGATGAAACAATTTTATGAATTAATTTGAGTTTTTTTTTTTTTTTTTTTCAAATTATAATTAAAAACAAAGCAAAAAAGAAAAAAATATTTGAGGTCTTGCTGTTGTTTTTGTTGTTGTTATTTTTTGCCATAAAGGAAGTCTAGCAACAAGCTATTTCATGAGAAATGGTTTGTTTCTTCGTGTAGTTATTGCTTTCAATTTGGGGGCTGACAGGGCAAATGGGTGGGATATTTAACAAAGACATTTTGCACTTTTTTTGATAACATTTAATATATTTTAACCCTCTAAAGGGAAATTGACTATTTTTTTTTGGTAAATTTTAACCTCTGACCTGGCCTCCACAAACATGGAAGTCACATTTTGGTTTAATGTAGTGCGACTTCCATAACCAAAAAATGTGACACCCATATATTTAACGTTAGATCTAATTTAGAAATGTATTATTTTTATTAGTATTATTATTTATCATGATGTTCATGCATTTTCATGAATAAGGTACAAATATATAATAATTATGAATAGGTTTGTTCCGATCATGTTTTTGTGCTCCCGATCCGATCCCGATCGTTTTAGTTTGAGTATCTGCCGATCCCGATATTTCCCGATCCGATTGCTTTTTTTTGCTCCCGATTCAATTCCAATCATTCCCGATAATTTTCCCCGATCATATACATTTTGGCAGTGCATTAAGAAAAAAATGAATAAAACTCGGACAAATATATACATTCAACATACAGTACATAAGTACTGTATTTGTTTATTATGACAATAAATCCTCAAGATGGCATTTACATTATTAACATTCTTTCTGTGAGAGGGATCCACGGATAGAAAGACTTGTAATTCTTAAAGGATAAATGTGACTTTGTATATTGTGACTAAATATTGCCATCTAGTGTATTTGTTGAGCTTTTAGTAAATGATACTGTAGCCATTTAACTTCTGCCCAAATGCATGATGGGAAGTGGAACCATGACTGTGCGTCGTGGTACCAATTGATATATCTTCTCTGCGTTGGGAAATAACATAGGGTGTTAAGAAAAAGATCAAGTATTACCTTTCTTACCCACATTGCTTCCCACGATTATTCTAATCATTGGGAGAAGGATTGTAAGGCTTTAGCCATTTAATAAAGGCTCCAAAAGCAGCCAAAATTCACTCTACTCATTTTAAACTGCCTTTTAGCTCTATATACTGTATGGGTAAAATGCCGCGATTATGGATTGAACACGACAATGCGTGAGTGGGTCATGCATCGCATGCGTTAATTGCGTTAAATATTGTAACATAACAAATGTAAAAAGTATTAATTCTCGCCGTTAACGCGATAAATTTGATAACCCTTCCTTAAGCTTAAACTAAAGACTCTGGAAGAGTGTAACACATTATGT
Source organism: Corythoichthys intestinalis (assembly GCF_030265065.1). Taxonomy (NCBI): domain Eukaryota; kingdom Metazoa; phylum Chordata; class Actinopteri; order Syngnathiformes; family Syngnathidae; genus Corythoichthys; species Corythoichthys intestinalis. Next base: position 18,752,038 of record NC_080410.1, read on the forward strand.
CTGTAACGTTAAATACAATTAGAAAACGATTTAATATATATAAATATATAATAATAATAATATATATATATATAAAAATATATATACTGTATATTAAAAAAAGGCATGTCCGATATTTTTTTGCCGATTCCGATACTTTGAAAATGACGTGATCGGGACATCTCTAATTATAAATATAGAAATATACACTGGTTATGGCCCCCAAAAACACTCTAAAGATTTGTTTTTCGTATCATATATCATATCATATCATATATCATATGAAATATGATATATGATATCATATCATATCAGATCATATCAGATCATATCAATCTCATAGTAGCAGGTTGCCCAAAACTTATAAAAATAGATATCCTATTAATTTAAAATGGAAGGTCTGGCTGTCAATGCTTATCTTTCAATGTCTTTGATGACACTAGACATTAAATCCATTATGAATGGGGAAGAGGGGGCGAATGAGGGGCATATGAGTCAAAATGAATTGGACGTCTGGTGTCATCGATGGAAGCCAATGAGTTCATTGAGTGCCCAACAAAGGATGAAAGTTATTTTGGGCTTTCTCTGTCTTTTGTCCTTATTTTTACCTTTACAAAGTAGTTAGGAAGGAAAAGAAAAGTGGGGAAAATTCATAAATTAATCATCATCATCATCAAAAATCATTTTCGGTGTAAAAAAAAAAAAAAAAATCAATGATTTTATTTTTCGACCATATCGTCCAGTCCAATTCAAACTCTATTGTCTCAGTTTGCTTTTACGCTGGGGCTGTTAGAGTGGGTGAGGAAGGACCTCGCTGACTGTTTTGTTACATTCTTGTTCGCTATATAAGCGTAACGACGATGATTAATTATGTTCATTTGTCCATCCTATGGCAAGCAAACAGTGATGAATTATAGGTGAATGAAGCGCCGGCCATGTAGGCAGCCGAAATGATTACACAGTGCATTGCTGCAGAAGTAGTGCAATTGATTATTCATCATGAACAATGTAAGCTTGTTTGGAAACTGTTATGAGAAATCAGCGGGTACCTGCACATTATACACAATACACTCATCAGCCTCAGCGTTAGAGCTGCAGGATTAAAACGGATTACGGGTCTGTCACCATTTTTAAGAAGATAATAATGTTCGTTTTTGATAGACACCTAAGAATGAATGTTAAAGTATTTCTGCATTTCACACATGGTGTGCAAATACACAACATTAAACTCAGTTAAACCCGTGACAACAACGCCAAGGCGTTGAGTTATTACTAGGGTTGTTCCTATTATGTTCTTTTGCTCCCGATCCCATCCTGATCGTTTTAGTTTGAGTATCTGCCGATCCCGATATTTCCCTTTTTGCTTGCTTTTTTGCTTGCTTTTTTTTTTTGCTCTTGATTCAATTCCAACCATTCCCGATAATTTTTCCCGATCATATACATTTTGGCAATGCATTAAGAAAAAAATGTATAAAACTCGGACGAATATAGACATTCAACATACAGTACATAAGTACTGTATTTGTTTATGATGACAATAAATCCTCAAGATGGCATTTACATTGTTAACATTCTTTCTGTGAGAGGGATCCACGGATAGAAAGATTTGTAATTCTTAAAGGATAAATGTGACTTTGTATATTGTGACTAAATATTGCCATCTAGTGTATTTGTCGAGCTTTCAGTAAATTATACTGTAGCCATTTAACTGTTCTGCCCAAATGCATGATAGGAAGTGCAACCATGACTGTGCGTAGTGGCACCAATTGATATATCTTCTCTGCGTTGGGTAATAACATAGGGTGTTAAGAAAAAGATCAACTACTACCTTTCTTTCCCACATTGCTTCCCACGATATATCTAATTGTTGAGAGAGGGATTATAAGGCTTTAGCCAACTAAAAAAAGCTCCAAAGACTGCCAAAATTCACTCTACTCATTTTATGCTGCCTTTTAGCTCTATATATAGGTAAAACGGCACCATTATAGATTGAACGCGACAATGCGTGAGTGGGTCGTGCAGCGCATGCGTTAATTGCGTTAAATATTTTAACGTGATTCATTAAAAAAAAAATTAATTACCGCCATTAACGCGATTAATTTGATAGCCCTACTTTAAGCCAAAACTAAAGACTCTGGATGAGTGTAAGACATTTTGTCTGTAACGTTAAATACAATTAGAAAATGATTTAATTTAAAAAAATATATATATATTAAAAAAAAGGCATGTCCGATATTTTTTTGCCGATTCCGATACTTTGAAAATGACGTGATCGGACCCTATCGATCGACAGCTTTAGTTATTACTACAATACTTTTTTTCAAAGGCTTATGCATGAAAGAATTTTTAAAAATATTAATGATTTGTTGTCATCGAAACAGTCAGTAAAGGGAAAACTTACATGTAAGTTTACACTTGCAGTTTGTACTGGCATTACAGTTAAATATCTTAATATATTTTGGTTAGGGTTTTTATTTCTTTTTAATTATGCAAGACGGTCAAATATTCCAGACAATAGTGAACATACAGTTTCAAATATAATATTACATTGATTCCTCAATTCTGGCTTTGTGTCTAATACAGTATGTGGTCCTATTTTTCTGGCTTAAACTTTTTTATGATCCGCTAAAGAGCTAAGAGATGAAGTCTAACGTTTGTCGTCTGATAAAGAATGAATTGTTGGGTAGGAAATAATATGTGAATTCAAGAAAGAATAAGAGATGCTCATGTTATAATCTCAGAGACTTGTAATCATCATGTCTGAATTCAGCATCCAATGCCCAGAAAATCGTCAAGCTGGTGAGGCAAGTGATCAAGGTATGCAGGGAAATCAATTACATCTTTAATTGCTGTGTGTTCGGGGAGGTAGAAATATTGCACGCAGGTGCTAGCGCTCACACACCCTCGCGCACACACAGCTAGAGACTGTGGCACTGGTGTAAGTGGAGTCTCTGGGGAGTAGCGTGGCGAATCCTCTTGGCTGGGATTTTTAGGATTTAACACACAGACACAGCTCTTGTCAAAGGGCCTTTTACATGGATGTGCACCGCTATCACATTGGCCCACTATGAAATAGATTTGAATAATCTCATTACATTTAGCATTATCTCAAGCCCTACAATCCAATGAAGTTGGACAGACACTGGCGATATCGGTCTAGTTAATCATGACAAATAGTAAATAATACTACAGTTTTATCTGTGTATCTGAAAAATAGATTTTACAAAAAAAATAGGGCTTTGCAATATGGACTAAAAATAAAAATGTTAATTCATCCCTCTGAGTAAAAATTAATTGGACACAGTGAGTCCTCCCAGTTAAATAAATTGGGTGTCTATCATTGTCAATGGCAGGCAATGAGATAAATATATTGAAATGAAAATTAAAATGAAAGTACAAAAAAATAAACATTTTTAATTTTATTGGGGGCCATAACCAGAGTGTATTTTTATTTTTATTCATTTTCTTTAGTTAACATTTTTAATAATTTATAATTCATTTATTCAATGAAAAATTATATAATAATGATAACAATATTATTTTCAAATGACGGAAAAATTCACTTGCCCTATAAAGGGTTTTAAAAATAAATAACAATATTAAAATACAAAACATCTTTTTCTCTCCCCCAATTTGTTCTGTCAGCCCCAAAAACAAAGTGAAAACTTCAAAAAAGAAACTCTTTCTCATGGAATGAACTATTAAATAACTGGTTGCTAGATGTTTTTTGGGGTAAAAAACAACAACAACAAATAACTTGAATAATTCTTTTTGTCATTCACAATTAAATAGTCAAATAAATTCATAACATTGAGTTATCGTCCCAGCCTACAACAAATTATGATTTACTCTCAGCATGCTTTAGTCTCATTTACCAACTTGTTCTTTTAGTCATATTCTACTTGTCGCTCTCCTCCTTGCAGAGCATCTGAAAGTAGACTAAGATTTATCTCTGACTTTCTAAATTTGTTCTGCTCGTGCCCCCACCAGCCCGCCAGTCTGTTTGCCCGCCAGCCAACCTGTCTAGATATTGCATTTGCTCTTTGACTGTGACCTTATACACAGCAGCAAGTGCAACTGCCGGACCCGCTGTCCTGTCGAGCATAGTCGTGTCTCGCTGCCATCAGGGGCCCAGACTCCCTGCCTTCGCCGCCCTGCACCAATTCCTCAATGCCCCCTCACATGCACCCCTCCCTCCACTATGTGCACTTATTGGATTCCCCTCTTCACCATGCACTCTGATAAGGGCATCTGTCAAGCGGATGAACAAGCCAAGCTGAAAAGGTGTGTGATGCACGCTTGGAAGGTTCTTACTTCCTGCAGAGGCCAGGAGGATGTTGGTTGGAGGAGTGTTGTGAGCCTGGGGACCACAAGCAGGACTTTAGGAGAACAAGTATGTTGCTTCTCGCAACAAGACCATTGAAGGAGACCGTCGATTATCATCCCATCACATCGGAGGAATATCTGCGGCCGACGACAAACGCTTCCGCTCAGCTACGCGTATTCTCAAGCAATAACATCGACATCTGTATTATCAACCCAAGAATACCCGTGGTCGAGACGGGAGCAAATGGTCAGACCACCTCTCTCCCCTCCACCTTTTCTCCCCTCTATAGCACCTGCTCCCATCCCCCCACTTTTGAGTCTGACGCCATATAACAGGAGAGAGCTGGAGGGAAGGGTGGGGATTTCATAGGCTTCGGAAACTGATCAGGTCCTGCAGGCAAAAGGGAGACAAAAAAAGTTATTATTTCGGTAATGTATAGAAAACGCCATGAAAGCCTCATAAAAAAAAGCAAAACAAAAAATAAAATGGCAGCTTATCGTTCAAAATGGAAGTAGTACTATGCATTTCTATAGTGATTTAAATGTTGGATCTGGAGAGCGCTGCAGTTTTTATTTTAAAATTAGAACGAATACAGGTTGTCCACATGTGTGAATATCCACATAGGTAGATGCTAGATATCTGCCGTTGATAATGGATGTCAAATTCATTTAAATGTGGAAGGGGACTGGCTGTAAAAGCCTCTCCTTCAATGCCATTGATGACACTAGACGTCCAGTCTATTTTGACTGGGCATGGCGAATGGAGGAATGTTCATTCACCCCCTTCCAGTCAAAATGGTTTGGACGTTTAGCACCCTCAATTTCAGCTGGTCAGTTAAATACTATGATATTATAGATTTAAAAAAAAGAAAAAAAACTTTAGCATTTTATTGGGGGCCATAACCAGAGTTTATTTCTGTTTTTATATGATCAGCTCATTTAAACGTGAGAACTCTAACTGTGAATGTTTATCTTTCATGTGGGGGAAAAAATTCTTTCAGTATTTTGCTAAGAACAAAAGAAAGATTTTTGGCAAGGCTAGTATTTTGTTGAGTCAAAACCTCTATTGTAAGGGATAATATTTTCTGTAGTCAGTATTTCGAACAGCACCGGGTAAACCACAACTCAGAAAAGATTAAAAAAGCAAAACATAAACCTAAGAAAATGTCGAGTGCTGAAAATGATAGACTGCTTTGCTTACACGAGTAGTCACTTTGCCGTAGTGCACAAGGATGTAATAGTGTTTTTTTTTTTAAGCCAAGGAACCCTGACTGAGTGCGAGTGAAGAAGTGGGAGATGTGAGCGTCTCCATCCCCGTTGCTGTGTTTATCAGCGAGCACCACAGTTGCACGCATACATCTGAGGCAGTTGGGGCTGCCCCCGCAGTGCTCTGAGCTCGGGGCCCCCATGCTGAAAACATGAGAGCAAGAAAGAAAGCAACAGAGCAAAAAAGATTAAAAAAGGAAGAATGTATGACGGGAGGATTGAAAGGTGGAGGGAGCATGGATGTTTGATTCTGTATACATGTGTGAGAAGGGAAAAAAAGAGAAAGTAACATGGCAAAAACCAAGCAAAAAGCAGGGAGGAAAGTCAGAAATGTCAGAGAGCCAAATGAGAATGAAAAAATAGTGCTGAATTTCATAAGAGATGAAAGGAAAGAAAATGATAGAACAAGACGGAGTTATGCGCCTCTATGTGAGAGAGGCAGGCAGGAAAAGAGACAGAAAAAGGAGGAAGGGGGTATGTATCAGCTGGGTTCAGACTGTCATTCTACGACATGATTGGCTGTGTCAGGAAGAGATAAGCAGTCTTCACATCCTTCTGCCCTCGCATCTTCAAGGCCCCGGAATCAAACGGTGGAGAACACTGCGGCACATTCCTCCGCACTGAAAGAGACTACATGAAAGGAGTAATTCCTACTATTATTCTAAACACCTCTGCATGTGAAATACCACACTTTTTCAAAGGAAGGAAAGTGATGAAAGTGATGAAAAAGGTCGAAAAAGACATCATAAAAAGGTTTTTGAAAATGTTAGCCTTCTTCCTAGGAGGTAGCACTGTATTTTAGCAATTCATCAGCTTCTACCACTTCACCATAAGCTCTCACTTTAGACGGCATTAGGAAAAGAGATGGAGAGAAGACCAACTAAGTTTCCTCTGCTTTGTCTCACTTCCTTTGGGAGCGGATCCCTGCTCTTAAAAGTCCCGCTGCTCATGTCCAGCTGGTCTCCACTGACCCAGTCGAACATCCGTCATCCAAGAGAAATCCCTAAATTAATCCTTCACACTTTATGCTAAGCTCTGACACTCTTGTATAGATCTGTAGGATTACAGAAGAGGTGGGAATTATGGGGCATTAGTTTCTTTAAGCAGCGGCTTAAACCTCCGCATTAGAAGTAGTTTTGAAACAATAATTCAAGCAAGTCATTCATCACCTGCGCACACTCCTTTTTCAACCCATTGGCTGGCACAGATGGTGATAGACGGCCAATCCAATAAACATTCATTCGCTGCCACCCTCCCACTTCTGATGGATTGGACATCTGCTAATAAACTCATTTAAAATTCACATCAGAAGGGTGAAAAGAGACACATAATTTGACATCTATCCTCGTCAATGGCGCTGAAAGCGTTAAATCTGTTGCTGTTATAGGGATACAAGCGCATGTGATAACAAGTGGACGCAGTGAGAATAGAACACAATCAAGGGTTCACCAAAACAGACAGTGTGTCTGCAAGGTTGCATAGGCATCACCAGCAATCTCCTGTGTACTCCAAACAGCTCCCCGCTACGCGCCGCATCAATTATTCAACATATTTATCTATGCAATCTGACGGCCTCTCCCCTCTAAAGCTCCGAACAAATTGCGGAAGCAGCTAATATCACTTCTGGCTCTGTGGCTCAAATCACCACGCGAGAAAAACCCCAAGGGGTGAGCAGGAGAGGCTGTAAACAATCACTTGACACTTAGCACTTATATTTTTTCATCTGTCGAGCTAAATGCAGGCTGTGAACTGAACGCACCTCCGCTCGGGGGCAATGCATCAGTGGGGTCTTCTTTCATGAAAGAGACAATGGCAGTAAATGTGTGCACGGGAGACCTGTGGCGCTTTCACAATACCAACAAATCACTGCTTCCCTTCCCCCAGTCAGATACCACACTCATGGATGTGCGCACTAACTCATACACACATATTCCCACTTCTGCCACCCCCCTCATTTGTTTCTTTTCCCCTTGCGTTTCACCAAACCGGCATTTAGCATGACACACGCTGAGGAGCCAGGGTAGCCAATTATCAAACAGATGTCAATGTATGCGTTGCAATACTAAAGGGAGTCCAATTACCGCACAGATGTTTTGTTTTTCCTCTTTTCACTCCTTGCTTTCTTTGCCAGCATCCCCTCAGCTCAAGGCCCTCTGAGGATTCCCCCAACACACTATCACCTCTACAATAAATACAAAATAAACAAAACAACAAAAAAAGAAAACCTCACCCTCCACCAATCATGTAGAAACTCAAGGCCGCAGCTACAAGAACACACTGAGCCACTATTGAGGCTAAATGAGAGCACATGGATGTCAATCAATAGTGTGTATGTGGGGGTATTGTTGGCGATTCAGAAGAAGGCGCCGGCCAGATCAGAACCAAGGACAGCTCTCAATGGAGAGATATGTGCAGCTTTGCTGCGTTACTAAATGGCAGTCTCCTGCATTGAGCTACTTTTGTGTACTGTTGTCTAGATAATAAAACTTTCAACACCATTTCTAAAAAAAAGCACTCGATAACATTTTCGATACTACATGAATAAAACCCCAAAAATCATCTTATTTTTTGTTAGCAAGGACCATACATGAATAAACAGTGGCGCCCCCAAATTTGGCCCATAAATGTGTTGGCCACCCCACTAGCCACCCCGCTTGCCAGTATATGGTTAGATTGTCGTAGCATCAGTTATGCATTTCATCCCAAAGGCAAATCTGCCAGCACCTGCTTTTCCCCAGTAATTATTTTGTTTTGTTAAATGTACACCTTATGCCTAATATATACATAGCACAATGAAACAGAATTGTTGTGGAACTCAAAATGTTGACTGGACAGTTATGGACTATGCACATTAAATCATTAGTAACATCAAATATTACACAATACACCAAAGTATATCAGTAGCCGTGTCCTTAAGTCTTTCTGATAGTTTTCCCCTGACCTTTTTACTGCAATAATATAACGAAAACCTGAAATTATGGCTTTTAATTTTGGTGTGTCACCCCAAGATTTTAAGTGGCCCCATCTGGCCACCCCTATGAAAAATTTCTGGAGGCGCCACTGTGAATAAAACCCCCAAAATCATCTTATTTTTTGTCAACAAGGACCATGCAAAAAATATCCTCCATTACCATTACTATCAACAGTCATGCAAAATCTAAAAATTTCCCTCATGACAACAAATTTCTGTTATGCAAAAAACAATTAATAAGTGAATCAAACTAATGCCACCAATTAGAACAATATTTAGGAGTAATACTGTAGTAAACACTCAGATGTTAGTTGGATAAAAACAAATAAAAAGATTGAATAGTCTCCCTGGTGATGATGAGCTGAGTATTTATATTTCTGCAATTAAATATTGTATCACGATTTCAGTATCGAATTTTTCGATACTTTCGACAACCCCTACTTTTGTAGACTAACACATGCACAAAATAAGTCAATATTTACATGTTTGATGTCAAAAGAGAACAATAACAGTATATCTCATTCAAGTACACATATATTAGTCCTTTATAGCAGTGGTCCTCAACATTTTTTGTACCACGAACCGGTGTGACTTGGGCCTATTTTTTTTCATGGACCGGCAATGTGTAGCGGAAAAATACAGCAGATATAAAAATACATAACGGGGCTAAAAACGAAAGTTAGGTGCAGGGGTAAATGTAACACCATCAGTTTTGTTAATAATTGAGTAAGAGTATAACGGCATTACTAAAAGCGTTTTTTTTTTTTCAGTAATGAGTAATTTAATTATTACTTATCCCATTTTTGCAACCTTTGCAACCGTTACTGAGGAAGTGAAGGGGCGCGTTAGCAGCGTTACTACAATTTGGTTGAATATACCGCTTGTTGTCTGATTTTGTCACAGCTGCCTGGGAGGTAGCAAAGTGGGAAGGAGGAGGAGGGAAATGGGTGGTGACGCCGTTGCAAACGCGATGCTAGGCGGCTCGGAGCGTTAGCATAGCATTCGCCTTCCTGTTAGCATTAGCATTTAGCGTGGCAAGCGTCATCTTAACACTCTCGGGCAACTAGTTTTTGCATACAGCTCGTGGCGTCCAGTTGGGGACATTTAATTGAAAATTATGTACTGTTTTCCTGTTGAGTATGCATGATCATAACCAAGTTGGTGTTGTCCTTGTAGATGCTACAATATAATAATATATGTATATATTATTATTATCACCAAATATAGTGACTTGCCCTAAAATTTTCTTGAATGACGTATGCATGAACCTTGTTTGATGTTTTTTAATCAAAACAACTAAAGCAAAGAGAGGAGATGCAGGATATTCATAGCCTTGCCTCCATTAAAAAAAAAAAAATGTATACCATATATTAAGTTTGTATACCATTACACTCTTAGATAGGTGAAATGTTTAAAAATGTAAAAAGTGTGACTAATGTTTTTTTTTTTGAATGAAAAGAATTCAGTTCAATTCAATCAGTTAATATAAACATTTGATATAAAAAAAATGTTATAGAATGTTGATGTGAAAGATGCTATAGAATGTAACATGTAATAACGTGGAACATGAAAAGTAAAATCAGTTACTTTGCTGAGTAACTAATTACTCTTACAATGAGGTAACTGAGTTACTAACTCAATTACTTTTTGAGAGAAATAATTTGTAACTGTAACTTACTACTTTTTAAAAAGTAAGTTTAACAACACTACTCACCATACATTGAATCAACCTTTTTTAACAGCGGCCTCTCCTAAAATTTGACAGCAAATATCCTTGGTCGCATGGATAAAAAAAGTTTCTTGGCTTTAGCAATACGGTTGGCCATGAGGTATTTTGCTCTCAGTGCATCTCTTTGTGCCGAGGCAGCTTTGAAGGCTTCATTGCCTCAGTTTGCTAGCTTTTGGCTACATATTACGCACAGTGGATTTAGCGACTGAGGGTCACCTGTGGCGACAAATCCATATTTTAGGTTGGATTCTGGGTATTGTCTGTTAAAAGAAAAATTTCCCTGTAAAAATCTGTCCAAAGACTGCTTCTCAGTCATCTTCGCTATTGTGTGGGTCTATTATTTGATGTGCTTACATCATACGTCATTATCGAGGACAGGCGTACATAGATTTAATAAGATAAATGCTAGATGCTAATTCCAATGGATTTCCATAGTGTAGACTGGCAGATTGGTGTGTCACAGGCCAGAATGGGGTCATTAGTAAATTATTTCTTATTTTTTTGCAGCCTGGTAGCGAATGCGTCCAGGACCAGGAACCGTCCCTAGCCCGGTGGCTGGAGACCCTTGCTTTATAGGACAAGTCACTATTTTTGGTATTTAAAAAACAAAACAAACAAAATTTAACCCCATAAAGACCTGGAGTCTAGCCTGGAACTCCAGACTCACCGCTGTTCCACCTATAGAGTCTGACGACTGGTTCACGGATCAAATTCCCAGGGCGGAGCATGCCACAGCAAACAGACAGCGACGGGCGGACGTGGCGTTGGTAAAGCGGCAAGAAACACTAGCGCGAGGACGTAAACATACGAGGAGAGCCGAGAACAGTGAAGTTTATTCAACATGGCTAGCATGAGACTGTTGGTTTTAGCGACTCAATGTGGTTTTGGTAATTTAAAACTGAATTAACCACGGATAGGAACATATTCTCAGCTTTCCTGTTCGCCATCTGTGTTGTTGTGAAGATGACTTCCTACGCGCAAGAGTGACTTTGCTCCTTAAGAACACGTCACGGAAATAAATGAATCTGATTGCGCGGACGATTTCGTTCGTGCTCGAGAGGCCAATAAGGAGCTGGGTCCCAGACTCTATAGCTGGAACAGTGGCGAGTCTGGAGTTCCAGGCTACCTGGAGTCCACATACTATATATGGCCATTAGGAGTGGGAACTATTGGTACCTCACGATACGACACGATTTGCGATACAAAGCTCACGATAACGATGATCTGACGATATGGCAATACAACGATTATCGATAAATTGGTCAGGAAATCTTTCTACGATTTTTTACTAACAACTATTAAGCAGAAAAATAAGTTTCTGCTTTGAACTGGAATGAGTTTTTCACTAGTTGACGTACAATCCATTTGAACTGGGAGGGTGGCAGCGAATGAACATTCTTTCATTCGCTGCCATCCCTCCCACTTGGCCGTCAGTGGCAGTCAATACCAGGCAATGAGGTAATTTTGGGCCATTTAAGATCATTTACCTGTTGATTTTCAGTTACTTCCTGTTGATTTTGGGGTATTTTATGGGTCACTTCCTGTTTATTTTGAGTTACAGAACACGGCGTGACCTGGGGATCACCCAAATGACTAGGCAGTGACTCAAAATCAACAGGAAATGACCTGTAAATGCCCTAAAATGAACAGCGAGTGACCTGTAAATGCCACGAAATCAGACCGAATGACTGTGAATGCTCTAGTTTTGAATGAAGGAACGTTCCCAGTCTAAATGGATTGGGCGTCGAGCACCGTCAATGGCAGCCTTAGAGTTAACTAAGACACTATTATGGTGGAAGATTTTGGTAGCAGCTTGATGGTTTCTTTTTTTTTTTTTAAACATTGATAACGTTTTAAAACGATATCTCGATTCTTGACAGGAGCATATCGATAAACTTTTGGGATACAAAGTATCAAGATATATCACCATTTCGATATTTTGTCACACCCCTAATGGCCATCATATTTTGGTCATGTGGCCTAAATGGGATCTCCACATATGGAGACACCAGGTCTTAACTCATTGGCTGCCATTAACTGTCATGGCCTATGTCCCTGCTGCTGCATATCCTGATTGCCTTTAATTATCCACACCTGTTCTCAATCCATCGCCTCATGGCCAAGCCAATAGCACTGCTTAACTCTACAATTACCTTTGTATTTAAAGCCCTGTTTTCAGTTCCACTCTGTCAGACTGTCTGCGAAGCCCGCCTGTTACCTGCCTGCCTAGCTCTCCAAATCTTGTTGCTGAATCTGGACCCGCCTGGCTGCTGCCTTCTCTCCTGCTCCAGTAACTCGACCTGCATTCTGTGTTTGGAACCCTAAATTCTTCCTAGCCCGTATGAGTACTGCTGCCTTCTTAACTCCTGCACTGCTGTTCCCTTCAATAAAGAAAAACTGTCAAAATGTCACGCATTTGTGCTCCTTCTCTGTCTGATAGATGTCCAATTCATTTGAAATTGGGGGGGAGCAGTGAATGAACAAATGGACTGGATGTTTAATAGTGACAAATTCATTTAGATTCATCTCAGAAGGTGATAAAGAGCCACATGATTTGATGTCTATTGTGTCAATGGCACCGATTTATTATTAATTGGTATTTTAAATATTTTTATGAAGAAATAATTTATAAATTGATAAAATATTTTAGGGCTGTCAAATGATTAAAAAATTTTATCGAGTTAATCGCTGCGTAAAAATTAATCGTAATTAATCGCAATTCAAACCATCTATAAAATTTGCCATATTTTTCTGTAAATTATTGTTGGAATGGAAAGATAAGACAAGACGGATATATACATTCAACATACTGTATATAAGTACTGTATTTGTTTATTATAACAATAAATCAACAAGATGGCATTAACATGATTAACATTCTGTTAAAGCGATCCATGGATAGAAAGACTTTAGTTCTTAAAAGATCAATGTTAGTACACGTTATAGAAATTTTATACTAAAACCCCTCTTAATGTTTTCATTTTAATAAAGTTTGTAAAATTTTCAATCAAATATAAACTAGTAGCTTGCCATTGTTGATGTCAATAATTACACAATGCTTGCACAGTGCTTAAATCCATAAAATCAGTCGCACCCAAGCGCCGGTAGAGGGCGACAAAACACCAAAAAACACAAGTAAGAAGTGGAAATGACACTGTGCTGTCATTTTAATCAGTTTGAGCGGGGCATGTACGTTAAATGCGTTAAATATTTTAACGTGATTAATTTAAAAAATTGATTACCGCCCGCTAACGCTATAATTTTGACAGCCCTAAAATATTTATTAAAAACTATATTTTTGGGGCTGGGGGCGATTTCATAGTATATAGCTCATAATAGCTTGTTGCCTGCCATTGACAACCAATGCATTAAAACTGTTAGAACTGACTGTGAATGCTCATGTTTCAGTGCCATTGACAGAGCTAGACTTCCAATCCATTTTGACTGGGAGGGATGAATGAACATTCAATTGTTCATTTGCCCCTCAGTCAGAATGGATTGGACATGTAGTGCCGTCAATGGCAGCCAATGACTAAAACGAGTGCCCTATAAATTCTGAAATATTTACTGTATGATCAAGTGTTCCACACAGACACTTTAGTAGCCAACTGTTGGCACATTCCTATCCAGCATCTCGACTAATAGATTCCCAACCAATCTTCACTCCTCTTCATTGCCTCCATTTCTTCTTCTCTTTCTCCTGCTTAAAGAGAAGGATGAAAGACGATGCGTGCTCAAAGCCCGCATGAAAGCAAGGAGATGGAACTTCATGTCTCTCTTTGCTGCTTGATCAATAGGAATTTAATGGACAAGGATTGAGTTCAGAGAGTTCATGCTTGCCAATGTGCCTGAGGGCTGAGCACGAGCATACACTGAGGCAGGCAGGCGGGAGACACACCTCACACACACATACACACACACACGCTGAAATTGATGTTCTTTCTCTAAATGCAGCCATACGCAACACATTGCCAAATGCCCCACCAAACACACATGTTGCCAAAGGCGACCAAATGGAGCTTACAAGTGTTTCCAATTCAACGTGATCATCCATATAAAATAATTTTTGTTTGATGCAGAAATGCTAGTTTTATATTGAATTCCACCCCTCCGGGAGTATGACTGTTGAAAGCTTAAATATTTCATTGAAGTGAGCTGAAAGCAATCAATTGAAGAGAACGTCTAATAACATCAGCCCTTGTATCAGAGCAGTCCTTGCCTTTTGGAGTAAAAGTGCAGTATTTTTTCCCATGTAAATTTATATAAATACATATACTGTTTATGTGTATGCATAAAAAATTTACAAACTACAAAATTGTTGCAGAACTACCTAGCGAACTCAAAAGCATATCATCCTGACATTATTAGTGTTCTGTATTAGTCTTGCAACAAGTGTCACGAAAAGCTGACTAACCTGAAAGAGAAAATCAATTAAATTAAGAATGCTGAATCATCCAAATCTTATTTTAACTCATTGACTGCCATTGACGGCGTGAGACGTTCAATCCATTTCGTCCGCTGTCAGTCCTTTCCAGTTTAAATGTAATGGACGTCTAGTAGTGACAAAAGCATTTAAAATTCACAAAAAAAGGATGAAAAGAGCCACATGATTGGACATCTGTCATCGTCAATGGCACTGAAAGATGAAGATGATGACAGGGGAGACATCTCAGTCCAAATTGAATAGGGAAACAAGTGTCCACTGCAAATATGAGCAACAAGCAACAACTCTTTAATCAGGTTTTCTATCTCTGAGATGAAAAAGGAACACAACCAACACGAACATGAATAAAAGAGTGCATTATTGCAGAAGTAAAGGCAAGATCGCAAATGCCATGACACCTCTTTTGGCTTTGAGCTTTACTTTAATATCTTGTTGCAGACAGCTATTTATGGTGGTCAAATAATGTAATTCAACCCACTTGCCATGGCTTGACAGCAGTCTATACAGTGCATTGTGAAGGCATTGGCCGCGCGCATTTATGCGTGACTTGCGCTTCTGCATTAATTCTATTACACACCATTGAAGTCGCTCCTGCAAAAGGATGACAGTGGATGGAGTGAATGTGTTCTATACTCACTCCATTGTTGGAAGTCCGTCCGGTTCTCCACGCTTGCTGAAGTCGACGACATAGTGGATTTTGGCAATATGTGGAAATCACAGTGAAGGGGAAACGCCCCCTCTCTGGGTCTCTCTTTTCTCTCCCTCTCTCCATTTCCCGATCACCCCCCTCAAACACACACAGACAAACACACTTTCCCCTGCAGGAGGAAAATCAAGGTAAAAGGAAGAGAAAAAAGATCCGAGAGGCGCCGTTTATCCTCCCTGAAGATCCTAGAACCTCTCTCTCTCTCTCTCTCTCTCTCTCTCTCTCCCCCAGTCGCTCTTGCTCTCTATCTTTCCGCTTTCTCTCCATCACTCTCTCTCTCCCTCCATTGTTGTGAATCACGCGTGGTCAAAGGGGCACGACGGAGGCGCTCAAAGATTGAGGAATCAGGGGAGTGTAGGAAGCGATTCAGCCTCACATATCACCGTGATGGATGTTCACTGTGGTCAGGATGTGATGACAGTTCAGATACTGGGGGATTTATTGGGTCTATGTCTAATAACTACATGGGCTAATAATGTGTGATGTATGTCATGTAAGCCCGGGCGATAAATCGATGTTATGAATTTATTTAAATTTTTATTTGTAGATGATTTTTTTAAAAATGAGGGTTTTGTTGTTGTTGTTGTTGTTTGCAAAAAAGGAAATGTAGCAACCAGTTATTCAATAGATTATTTCATAAATTTGTTGTCATTACATTGTATATGGAGGCCGACAGCACAAATGGGGGAGTGGTTTTTGTACCTATATTATGTACTTATATACAGTGCCCTCCATAATTATTGGCACCCCTGGTTAAGATGTGTTTTTTAGCTTCTAATAATTTTTAAAAATTCAAATAATATGGGACCTTAATGGAAAAAAAGAGAAAAATCCAACCTTCAATACAAGTGCATTTATTCAGTGGGGGAAAAAATCCCTTATAAAGAAATAATTATTTGACATCAGATAATGTGTGTCACAATTATTAGCACCCCTGGTGTTAATAGTTTGTACAACCCCCTTTTGCCAACAAAACAAGGTCTGGGGACTGAGATGGCCATGGGAGGAGCTTGATTTTGTGTCTGGTGAACCATTTCTGTGTCGGTTTGGCCATATGTTTAGGGTCATTATCTTGCTGAAAGACCCAGTGACGACCCATCTTCAGCTTTCGGGCAGAGGGCAACAGATTTTGATTTAAAATGTCTTGGTATTTCAAAGCATTCATGATGCCATGCACCCTAACAAAGTTCCCAGGGCCTTTGGAAGCAAAACAGCCCCACAGCATCACTGACCCACACCCATACTTCACAGTGGGTATGAGGTGCTTTTCAGCATGTGCATCTTTCGTGGCACGCCAGACCCACTTAGAGTGTTTGGGTCCAAAAAGCTCAATTTTGGTCTCATCTGATCAAAGCACACGGTCCCAGTTGAAGCCTGGGACCATGGATTTTTCTCTTTTTTTTCCATTAAGGTCCCATATTATTTGAATTAGAAAAAATTATTAGAGGCTAAAAAACACATCTTAACCAGGGGTGCCAATAATTAATCGCAATTCAAACCATCTATAAAATATGCCATATTTTTCTGTAAATTATATATATATTCTGTAAAATAATTTGTTGGAATGGAAAGATAAGACACACGTTGGATATATACATTCAACATACGGTACTTAAGGACTGTAGTGGGCATTTCACTCTACTGTCCTTTAAATCTGTCTATGCTGTCCTCACTCCGAAGCGTCTACTTTTTCCAAAGCTAGACAGCTAGTGAACGACGCCTTAATAATCAGACTTCTTCCTTTTTCATCTGATTTATTAATAAAATGGCCTCAAACCACTGTCCTCTTTAGACCGTAGTGAAACTACAAAAAAAAGTACACAAGCATTGCATTAGCAACAACGTTAGCTTAGCACGCTATACAGGTTCACTAAACATAAAAAGCGTCTCATACAAAAAATATAACATTTCGCTTACTAACATAATATGTACATTCTTTACAACAACCATACTTACGGACAAATCTTGTCCAAGGATCATATAAGCACAACATTACAACATAGGCGTCAGCCTGAGACGTCGTGCAGCCATATTGAACTGGCAAGAAAGCAATACACCATGTCGCAAAGCGACCACAAGAGTTCGCTGTTAGACAGCACAAAAAACCTTGCTGTAAAACTTACCAAAAGGCAGAATACTTTCTGAGCGGGATATGTGCGTTAATTGCGTCAAATATTTTAGTGTAATTAATTTAAAAAATTAATTATCGCGCGTTAACGCGATAATTTTGACAGCCCTAATATATACACACACACACACACACACACACACACACACACACACACATATACACATATATATATATATATATATATATATATACACATATACAGTATATGCACAATATTTTTTGGGGATGTGAATGCTCATGTTTCAGTGTCATTGAAAGCCCTAGACAGCACTAGATGTCTAATTAATTTTATTCACTGGGAAGGACGAATGGATATTTGCTCATTAGCCCCTCACAGTTAAAAACGGATTGGATGTGTAGTGCTGTGTTGTTTTTGCCAGCCTTTATCATTTTCGTCTTAGTCTTTCGGACAAAAATACTTATTTGTCTCAGCCATTCTTATAGACATTTCAAAATGTGTTTGTCTTCATACAGATTTAGTCAACAAAAACTCTGCCAAATTTCGTCCAGTTTTAGTCGAGAATAACTGAAAAACGTTTTCGTTTGTAAAATTCATGTTTTATTCCATTAATAAATTGAAAACATTAATAAATAAAAGGTTTCCAACAATTTAGAATGAACATTTATAGACGAGCGCATAATTGTGGATTCTACAAGGACATCACCATCTTTGTGATGATAATACATACTAGAAGGAAAACAGTACATTATTTTCCTGGACTCCACAAACTGTACGTAAAAAGTTTTCCAAGAGTTTAAGACGACAATCTCCACGCTAAATGCTTTAATGCTAACGCGAACGCAATGCTAACGCTACAAGTTATGAGATGTAATGATCACTCAGGACAGACCTTTAAAGGCTAAAGCAACATGGCATATCTAGCCAAGTTAAGAAAACAAAACTTACCAAGCAGCACCCTAAGATGTGTTTCGCTAAAGACAAGTCTGGAGCCTAGAGGACACTCGTCAGTAAGCGTGTGTGGAGGGCGGGAGGTAAACCCAGCACATCCCATGAGTGGCACGACCAAACACTGCTACGATGCATGCTAACTACTAGAGGTGGGAATCTTTGGGCACCTAATGATTCGATTACGATTACGATTCAGAGGCTCCGATCCGTTTATAAATCGATTATTGATTCACCCCCCCCCCATGTTTAATGTTTTGTACATGAGTTAAAAAATTGTTCAAAAATCATCTCAGGCCAAACCAAACTACTATTTCAGTATCAAGTTAACAGTTAAAAAAAGTAAATAAAATACTCAAGTCCCCATTCTGTATCAGCACCTTTACACTACATTCCATTCATTTAATGTTGTGAATCAACTGTTAATGTTGTTAGAATTGCTCGTGTTATTCCATAATTTCCCTTCTGTCTGCTTTTGACATGTCAAAGTTTTAAAAATGTTTCATCATTTAAAGATAGATTCAAGTCAAGAGTTTGCCAATTTAGGGTATTTTAGATAAAAAGTAATTAGGTTCGCTACAACAGAGCCTTCTAGAGAAGTCTACTGCTTTAAAATGGCGGCTGTTTACTAGCGCCGGCAAGTCTGTTATTTCGCATCTAGTTCTACATAGGCTATATGTGATATCTACCATAGCCGTATGTTGCCGTATGTTTGTAGCAACTAGCAACCGGGCGCTGTTTGTAGCGGCTATCGGCCGCAGTCAGGTATTTTTTCTTTTTTTTATATCTGGCGGCATGAATTTAACATGATATTTACTCTCGGTCCGTTCCTCATTCCGTCCCGAAGACTGCGCTGACTGTGTTTTATTTCCGCTTTCATAAATCGGAATTTGGATGTTTGTGAATCGCTCTCGAATCTTCCTCGGCCGAATCGCGAATAATCTAAGAGTTGGAAATTTCGCAGGCCTGTACTAACTACACATACGATAGGAAAATGTCACACATTGGGAACTTATGACGGGAACTATGTCGAATTTTCATCTCGTTCTCGTCTCGTCAGACAAAAACTGGCATTCGTCTCGTTATTTTTTAGTCTAGTTGTTTTAGCTCGTCATCGTCACGTCATTGTCATGAAAATAATTATTCGGCGATGAAATATTTTCGTTATTGTCATCGTTGACGGAAACAACACTTGTGTAGTGTCATCAATGGCAGCCAACGAGTTCAAGAAAGGGTTAAACGTTTTTTTCCTATAGACCTGTTCTTATTAGACCAGTAGAATAACAAATGATAATTTGTGTGGGCACTTGGGCTCAATGATAACTGCCCTGTAGGCCATTTAAAAAAACAAATAAATGGTCATTTACTAGCCACATTCACTATGCCGTCTGCAGACAATCAAAAGTCACTTGAAGTCCAACAGACAGACAGATAGACAGACACAAAGAAGATTCATCTCAAAAGAGGAACATTAAATATTTTATTATTTTGTATCTACCTAATTAAAAAATAGACACTTTCTAAAATATTCATTCTAAAATTCAAATATAAAATCCCTGTGGTGCTACACGGGAGTTGTGTGTGTGAACAGATTTTGATTTAGATTTAGAGTAAATCCAGGCCCCTCGTCAGCCCAGTAAAAGCCTGTATCCTGATTCTGTTTGACATATAATAAAAGCAAGATGAATGGTGGTGCAACCTCACAATATGCCCACTTTGCTCTATGGAACTATTATGCAAGAAGGAACAAGCCCACTTGCAATTCCACTACCAATGGCGTATAGTATAGAACCTTTACTTCTACTGGGGAAGCTGAGCTGTGTAATCCCTTGTGGATAAGGCAAGATTTGGGGAGTAGAGATCCTGCTGGAGCTGCCAGTCCTCTGCTGAGGAAATTCAACGCCTGGAAATCCCATGGGATTGGATTAGGTTGGAAATGGAGCCAGTCACTGAGAAGTAGCTGGCTGGAAGCTACAATCCTCTCACTGGGCCACAGATGTGCTCTTGAATGGGCTGGCTCTGAGACATTTTCTACCTGGGAATCACACAGATTGTCCATCAGCTTCTACAGTATGTTTTGAGCCTAATTAAACAGTGTTTCATTTCCAAGCAAAAGGCCTGTGCGCAATCGCTCTTGCGGGGAGGTGGAGGCCAGAATTAATAACGGGAAATGTCGATCAGTCATTACAGCCAGAATTTAAATACGCGGCCATCTGTAATTTTGAAAAGTTAATTAGCCCAATGTGCAAAGCGGTCATGTTCAGGGCAAATGGCTCCAAAGTAGAGCTCTCTAGGCAGCCTGCCACTGCCTAATGAGTGTCTCCCGGTGTGCAGTTTTAGTGTTTGAACACTTTGGTGAAGGTTACATTTAAATAATTTCCAAACCTTAGTTAGACTATTGTTTGATATGCTTATTTTGCTATAATAGAATTAAGACATTAGGACAACAGTGGGGGGCAGATTTGGATTGCACTAAGTCAAATGTCTCACAGACACTCACACACACACCCGTTCAGACCTCAATACAAAAGTACTTTATTGCAGTAGTCCCTGAGCAAGCAAATGGTGCTGTTTAAAATTTTGTAGATTTTTTCCCCCTCATATTTTTTCCCACTGATATCTATGTTCACAGAATTTTGAAATTAATGTACTGATATCAAGGGCGTAGGTTTGGTCTCCATATTGGTAGGGACGATATAACAGCATAACCTACATGTCCACTTATTGCTGCGGACGGGACATTAATATGACCAAACAGATTGGGTGAATGGGGGTCAGGGCTACATTTCTCATGAATATGTATTGACTTATACTTTAATGTTTATTGGTTCAGGTGATAAACAAAATAAATCTGTATTGACTTATACTTTAATGTGTATTGGTTCAGGTGATAAACTAAAACATTTTGAAAACTTCCAGAATAAATGTCTGGATTTTATTAGCAAATTTAAATTGCAATATTTGAACATAAATTATATTAACATACACGTGTTAATCATCCCTTAACTATCCAGGAATGCAAAAAATAAAAATTTGTCTTAAGACCACTCAACATTGTGTATCTAAATAAAGAAATTAAATATAACTGAAAAAAAATTCGTAGTCAGGGATCAACAACAACAACAAAAAAAAAAAAAAAAAAAGTTTAGTAAGTCTAATAAATGTTAACAGCTTCCTACTTGTATTTTGTAGGTTAGCAAATTCCCACAGTTTAATGTTAGACTCTGTGGTCGAACTTTTAGTAGCAAAATTAGTAGTGTGTTCCCCACCCCCACAACATTGATTTCTTTTTACATTACTTACAGTGGCTGCTACTGATAGTGGTCGAAGGTGGCATGTTGTCGACATGTTGCATTTTTGTGAGGGCTGTGACTGTGTGTGTTGGGGGGTGGGGGGTCAAGTCATCAGCCAATCAAACGTGCGTTTGAGGGAAAAACGTGGACTGGCACATTCAGCAAGTCAAAAAATGTAAATGTAAGTCTGAACATAATGCAAATTACTTAATAATGTTAGGGTCGATTCTATCCTTACAACATTTGGGAAGACATTCTAAATTACCTACATAATATTAAGTCATTATACAGTGCAAATAAGGTTGTTTAAAAGTTGGTGGGAACAATTTGAGCGTTCTGAAATGTTGGTAGTTCTATGTCCCTACCGTCCCTATGCAAACCTATGGCCTTGACCGATATTGTAGGTTTTTGGGGTAGAATTTCCTGAGGTGGTCTACATCATGCTGATTTTTCACATTGTCACCAGTTTTTAAAAAAACGAGAGACCAAGATGCCAAAATACAACTGTGGTGTTGTATGATTAATAGCGTGTGGAACAGTTATTTTATATAGACTTTAAAACTTACAGCCTGTATAATGTAAAGAACTGTGTTTTAAGTACTGGATGTAGAATCTAGATGAAGCAAAGAGAAAAAAAATCCTAGACTTTTGGTCCTCCCTCTTTTGCAGTCTGCTCAGATCTCAGTAGTATGAGCGCATTTCTCATTCGCTCTCCTCCTCTCTCTTACTCCCCTAAGAGTACTGCTTTATTAAACAGACACTCCCTATCGTTCATTTTTCCTCTCTGACACTGTTTGCACCTCCCTTCCTCACATACCGTACATCACACTGGCTTAGCATACATCGCTGTATTTTGCTTATATATTAACCACACAGCTACAGTATATAACCATCATGCTTTCTTAGGTGTAAAAAATGATAGATAATAGTGATGCAGTTAATGAATTCTCATTTATTTCGATGTTTCATTTTCAGCTCATCTTTTGTTCACTCCTGAGTCCTGATACTGCGTCTTCCTGCTCCTTCTCCATCTTTTTCAGACCCGGGGCAGCTATATTTAGCGTCAGGTTAACTGCTTCTGTCAAAGGTCTGATTTGTATTCTTTGCATGAAACTCTGACTCTGGCCTTGGAGCAACACAAACAAAAGGCCCCCGTTTGAATATTCACTGAGCCCACTGGCTTAGGAATCAAAGCCCCCTCTCTGCCCCACTGCCAGTGGCACCACCTGCTATGGGAGAAAGAGGGTGGGCAAGTAGAGGATTGGGGCCTGGAGAGGCGGGGGCTTTGAAACTTAAAATCAAGCAACCTGCTGTTTCCATCACTTCTACTGCTTAGTCTCATCTGGTCGTGTAGCAAGCTATGTGTGAGAGGTTCAAATCAAGAGATAATGAACAAATATACTGCAGCACAATTTAAATGCTGCGTGCATAGCTCAGCAACCTTAAGGTACTGTTGCCTAGCAAGCCATGCTTTCTTACATAAAACTTCACATGTGAAATATGTGAATTAACATTTTTGCTCATGAATAATATAGCTCCTTGATTTCACACCGTGCATCACAATAAAAGCCTTTCCTTTCCTTTTTTTGAGTGGGCGGGGGATATGCTTGCACTTTATATATATGGCGGAAAGCATGCAGGTGACTTGAAGTTCTGCTCTGAGACCCCCAATTTAGACAACTTTTAAAGTTGTCCGATATGCACGTGCGATACATCATTGAAAAGCTTAAAATCTCAATTTTCTGGGGGAACAAAAATTTTTGAACAGGAGGGCATTTAAAAAAAAACATTTTTTTTTTTAAACAGCAAAACCCTTTCTGGAGGTGAGGGCACGCGAGAGCAGAATTATAGACGCCATGATATTAACGAGATATTATCGCGTACTTACCTTGTATCGATCCGAAAACTCCATGTAGCATGTATCACTGAGTGTCAAGACACAGCTGTGAATGGCCACAGATGGATTTTTGGGGGATTTTATGGGTGAAACATGGTAATATAACAAGGGTTGTGATGCAGAAATCGCAAAAATCATGGAGTGGTCGAGATGTTCTTTTTCATATATTTACCCTTTTAAACGTTTTTTTTTTTTTTTTTTTTAATCAAATTTTGTTTGGATCGATTATTTCTCATCTAATATATCGGGGGGAAAAGCGACAGAAACAAAAAAAAAATCAATTAAGCGATAGTTATGAGCTAAATATTCGTGACTTTTTTACAGACGCCATTTTTTTCCATTGTGACGTAATTTGATTAAAAGTTTAAAATATGCGAGTGAATAATTTTTTTAAATAGTTTTTTTTTTTTTTTTACTAAATAGTAGATGTCAATTGATGATTCTAAGCTACAAATGACAGACATTTTGAATAATAAATATAATAAATGACCTTATTTTATGGCTGGGTTGAAACAAAAGTGGTTGCGTGACGTCTGTAAACGGGGGTTTTCAGGGTAAAACGGGCAAATTAAAAATAGTTCATGCATCATGAATCTGCTATGCTAGCATATAGACATATTGTTGTATCAAACACAACAGGTGTTTTGGCTTAAAATACAGCAGTTTCTTTTAAAGAGGAGTGCAAGAGCAGAAACTGCTTTTTCAGTCTTGTCTGTGTTTTCCGCCATATACACGTTATCTATGTGTTCTGTTCACCATTGTGATGTGTGACATTATATCTCAAATTTACATTATTTAAAGGAAAAGAACTGCCTAAATGTACTTTTTGTGTCTGCGAAATGTCTGGCTATGGGTAACCGTTAAAATCTTACACGCAATGAAAAAAAAACATCAATATATGAAGCATTTGAATGCAAAATAGCTGCCTTAAGTCAGATGTAGAATTCTTTTATATTTTGCTGTCAATTTTTGACTAGTTTCAAGCTGGTTTCACCTTGTGACTGTCAACAGTGTCCTGAATGAATTATGAAGTTGTCTAGTCGTGATGAAGCCATTATAAATATACAGTAGATATGCTCCGAAGAGAAAGTAATTTGGGGGTACGCTTGTTGTTGTAAGAAACACTAACAATTCCATTTGAGGTCATTTGAAATGGGATGCTGGGCAATAAGATTAATGAGCTGCTCACCAGTTTGTGCTGGCTTGTTCTGCTTGACGTTGTTTTGTGTGATATCAGGAACACAGAGACAAGGGCAAGTGGAAATGATACAATATGCTTACAGCATATGAATGCTAACACATCACTGTCCAAAGGAAGCCAGTGGAACAGAACAGAAGCAAATGTATTCTTAATTGCATTTTAAATATTGCTCTTGGCCTGCATGTTTCCCCAAGCTGGTAAATAACACAAGAGCAAATGGTGATTCCATGCACATATAACTCTGAATCACTCATCTATAATTACAGATCATTGGAGAAATGTGGTAAAGTTCAATTTTCTTTTAGTTTACACTCGGCTTCAAAATACTTATTTGGAAATCATACATTTATAATTCATTTTGATTTGGTTTACAATTCATTCTGATTTCATTTACAATTGATAATATTTGTACCACTTCAAAACCTAGTGAATGTGATTTCAAAACTAAAACTACGTCTTTTACTTGTCTTTAAATGAAGAAGAATAGTATTTATACTCTTACAGTATATGTATTTTTTGAGACAGATCACCACGACAACTCTCATTTTGTTTTAGCAGTAGCATTGGAGCTCACCTTTTTGTTCACATTTATTTACGTGCTTTTGCAACTTTACTCTAGATTCCAAGTTTTAAATTGCTAAATTATTGCTTAAGTTAAGGTAAGCTGTTCTTCCTACATTTTTAAAATCCTCCCTCAAAACTATAAACTTTAAATAAATAGTAAATAAACTATAAAACTTTTTATATCATTTCATTTCTTTGGCTATTGACACATCTTGAGTTTATTCCCTCGCTGAGCCCTAAATAGTTTCATTTAATTGTTTGCCTGTATAGCCATTCATTTATTTGTTCATTCATGTATTTTATTTATACGTTTAACTATACTTGTTAACTTTGTTATGTTTCCAAATCATGATGTTACATCGTTGGAGTTCCTTTTATGTACCAGCACTTCGTTGAGCGCATTTGCAACTATGGTTGATGATTGAATAACATTGAGTCGAGCTAAAAAATATATTGGAAGTCTCAACAATTACCCCCCCCCCCCTTGCCCGCCCCCCTCCTCTAAAAATAAATAAATAATAGTAATAACATCATCAGTCATCAAATCGACTACCCATAGGTATAAAAATAACTATTATAAATTCATAGTTGCATTACAAACCCAATCTGGGGAATTGATCTGTTGTTCAATATTTGTAACACAAACAAGTACAGTTGGTGTTCAGGTGTCACCTGGAGTCGAACAGCCAATATAAGAATTGGAAGAAGGTACTGTATCTTTCATTTAAAAAAAATTAAAAGACATTTGTATGAATGTCATTTCACAGCCCATTTTACATTATAGTGCCATGTTACTCTCCAACAAATCAAAATGTGGTTTAAATAAGAGGCCAAAGCAATTAATAAATTCCTAAAAGACAGAACCACATTTGAAAAAAATACTACCCAATAAGGTGGAGTGTGTGCTGATTAATTTAGACTCGGCACAATTATAAAGTATAATCATTTCATATCAATCAAATTATTGTCAAAGTGCTTTAAATCAGGAAAGCGGTATAAACGGAAAAATGGCTTCATTTTGACTTCGCCATGGTGCCTGAGTGACACTCTTGACGCCTTTTCCTATCGGTGTGAGGTTAAAGTGGTCTGCGGATTGACACGGCTGTAATTTCACTGCCTAAAAGTCAGACTACAGAGCTGTTCACTGCTAAAATAAAATTGACCAATTATTGCCATAAATGTGTTGACACAGCTTCGTTTTTGAAAACATCAGCTCTTCAATTGTAAGTACAATTGACTTTGGATTACATAAAGTCATTTTAAATATCTATTGTTTAACAGTAATTTTGCATCAAGACATTCTATCTATGATTATGAGCAGTGCCACCTGGAAAAACAAGCAAACGGTAAAATAGCGCGATTTGAGTGACAAATTAATTTTCTACATGTAAAATTACATCAGTGTAGACATTTTTTACATGGTCAAAATTTCATAGGACCTTTAATAAACCTTATAGGAAAGGGGGAATAAAATCACCAAAAAAGTCATTTTCTGGAAATGAGGGGCAATGTGCCACTTGCCTTGGTGTTAAATTGCCCCTGCACAGGTGCTGCTATCATGAGTTCTTCTTGTCCAGTGCACAAGGAAGAGATTTAAAATAATGGACCACCAGCGGCCAACCACTTCAGTGTGGGCACAACAAAGAGGCTTTCCTTATGGGCTCCTTCGACACAATTGATCCTCAGCAAACACTTGAGAAAATTGCAGAAGTCCCGACCACAGCTGCTGCCTTACTTCAGATGATAAGGGAGCTTACTTTCGATGGAGAAGGGCCCATGCGCACAGAGTTGGATGGCCTTGTCCACCCAAAGGAGAGTGATTGATGCCAGGAGCTCATTACAGCCCTTTCCAGGGACCCTCTTTACCATAACATCCACTGAAGGCAACATGCATTGACAAATTAATATGTGCAAGACATTGGAACAGATTGAATTTAACCATTAAACACTGTTTTGTTTTCAAGCCCATGATTTTTCTTTCTCATCCAATTCTTGCAAGGTAAGAAATACAACAACAAAAGATGGAGAGGCCTTATAAAAATGTAATTTTACCTTCCATAAACTTTAGGGATTTTTTTTTAATTTAATGTTTTTGTTAGTTCCCCATAATTTGGCCCAAAAAAGAAAGACATTTTATTTGATTCTGTTGTAATCATATTGTACCGTGAAAAAAAACTATGCTACTGTATATATTAGAATATCAAATTTCGCCCCTTACCTATGTATCTTTTGTTTCAACCTCCTGCTGTGAATTTAAATGAGTTTGCCACATAGACGTTTGATCCATTTGAACTGGGAGGGCTGACAGCGAATCAACGAATCATTTGCTGCCAGCCTCTTCAGTTAAATAGATTGGAGCAGTCTTTGTGTTTGATGATTTGTATCATATCAGATTTTTAGAGGTTTTGAGGGTGTTTCTTGACCAATCACTTAAAAAATATAAACTCTCCCACCAAGTTTTATGACCGTGCGATTTATAATCTATCCAGACAGATGGACAGACAGACAGAGAGGATTGTATGACAGTGCATGATTTTATTCTGTACTGCTTGGTGTAAATGCCAATGGACCTATATCAAAGCCCCGCCCTCTTGTAAAACTCTGTCAACCCAAGGCTTTGTCAAATTCTCTCCGTGACAGTGATTGAGTGAACCAACAATTTATGGATGATGGCGGGAGTTCAAATTTCTGAATATACGCTACCAAAGCTGGCAATAGACCTGTTTTTCTTTTTAATGAAATGTTTTTGTGTTTTTTTCAAAATGAATTTCGTCGAAAAGCAGACAGAGAAGGTTGCAGTATGCAATGTCCGTGGTATTAAACCTTACAGAGAGGACACCATGGTTATAATAAAGGTGAAATTCTACCACTCGCAACTTAAAAACGAGTTACCCCACAGGCCGAATATCTATCTATAGCTACGTATAATGTTAGCTACTGAAATCAGTATACATCTCGCCTAATGCAATCATGTCCATAAATGGAGTTGTTAGACAGTTAGTTTTGCCTCAGATAATCATGGACTTTAACTGCCAACAATAATCATGGACTTTTAACTGCCAACCACCAAGGCTCATGACCTCCTTATCTATACAGCATATAAGCAATGCCAAGCTCTCTGTTTAGCGTGCATTCCTTAAAACAGCTTTTGTTCCGTCATTGAATGCACCCAGAAATTTCCGAAATTAAAACTGTAGTGATCTCTTGCCTCCAGTCTTCTACTTTGCAATCCAGTCTAGCAGTCTCACCTGAATTGAAAATCAGACCTGTTAAGTTTCACGATTTGGTCGGGAAACTCCCGCTTTTGACCCCAATGCTCACGCCTCACTATTAGAAAGCCAAATCTCCCGATTTTCCAAAAATGTCAATTTTATTTTTTTTTTACGTTTTTGTTTGTCACCGTTTTGTAACGATACCATTCGGCCCGATTCGGAAAGTGACCAACAACGAATAGCCTGGCCGTCTCCGACTTCCCCGCCCTCACTCCCCTTCAGAGCTGGAAAAGCCCAACCAATCATCTGACAGGGTGGGAAGAGGCGAAGCACCACCGACTTCCCAAGATGCTGGCACTAATAAACCGGCTTTTAGACTGGTTCAAGTCTTTATTTTGGAAGGAAGAGATGGAGCTGACCCTGGTCGGCCTCCAGTATTCGGGAAAAACGACGTTCGTTAATGTAATTGCCGTAAGTCTTACCTGCCAGCGATAGCTAACTAGCCTAATGCTAATAGCATTAGAGCTAATGATGGGAGAACGATGAGGAAGAAGTAGCTGCTTTACTCTGTGTTTTCGTGGATCAAACATCATGGAATATTAAACCACTGCGGTCCTACCCCCACAATATATGAATTTAAGTGAGAAAGCATATCGTTACTTACTTGAAGTTTAATCATTTAGATTCGCTATTATGCTAAAGCTAAAGTGTATACTATACACTTTATTACATTATATCATTATTACTGTGCTGAAACAAAAAATATAAGGTTTCAATTCTAGGTTACAATTCAATTAAAAAACTGCCATGACAAAGATACTTCTAAAAACAAATATGATTAATTTTCTAAATGATGTAATTAATGTTTTTAATCTTGTTGATTTAGTCTGACGAAACCCTAATTGGAGTGATGGTTGATGAGATGAAGAGGCTGCTGAGGAAGCTGATGTCCAAATTTGTGCAAATGGATGTGATCAGGAAAGCTGAGGATATCCTAGATGTTGATTACAGGAACAAGGAGAACTGGCATGACACAGGCAACATAGCAGTATCACATGATGCCAGACAATACATGGAGCAAGTTGAAGACTATCTCTGATGCCACCAAAAAGAGGTTCTTTGACAGTGTAGTTAATTTTTACACACGTGTTGTGACCAAAATGAACGTGAAAAAAAAAATGGTTGCATTTTGTCTTAGCGATTGTCGCGCGCGCGCGTCATCGGGATTGGCAACAGAAATCTCCCTATTTGCAATTTCTACAACTTAACAGGTATGGAAAATGAACACGAGGAGGACCTGAACGAGTGCCTCCAACACTACTTAGTAATGTTATGTCATGTATTCTGTCAGATTTTTCTCCCGACGCTTTTGTGGTGATGAATTAGCAGTCTATTACATTCAGTTGGATTCTCAATATTATCCAGAGGTGCTAAATGAACACCTTACATCATAAACATACATGTACAACATGAATACGACGTAAATAAATGCTCAACGTCGAGAGAGCTGCGTGCATTCGAGTTGACCGCAGGCAAATGCTGGGTGTGTGTGTTAGGAACTTTCCTTGGTGTATGTCCGTGACCAAACGTAAATACATCTTCCTTTTATTATAGAAAGTGCTGAGGTCTTGACAGCGTAGATATACCGTATTGGCCCGAATATAAGACGGCCCTGATTATAAGACGACCCCCTCTTTTCAAGACTCAAGTTTGAAAAAAGACTTTTTGAACACCAAATAAATTTTTATACAGTCAATAATTATAGTACATCCGAAACAAATGATTATAACAATATATTTTAGAGAAAAAGCATGTTATTTTGCCTCATTCAAATCTTAATATGTGAACATTTAAATATGTAAATTAAAGTGCAATCACATTCGCAAATGAATGGCTTCTGGTTTTTAAATGTAAATAAACCAATCTGTTGTGATAAAAAACAAATTTGCAATAACGGCATTAACCATCAAAGTAAAGACTAACTAACTGTAGTCTTGAAACAAATCTGAATAAGGAAAAACATTGCAATAAAATAATGCAAACTGGTTAAACTAAAAAGAGTAGCTGAGATCTGTCATGACAGAACATCGCTTCAGTGATATCTGGTGCCATCTGGTGTCGTGAATGGGGAGAGTAACTGAGATCTCTCATGACAGAACATTGCTTCAATGATATCTGGCGCCATTTAGCGTCGTGAATGGGTATAATATCTAGACCACGAATATAAGACGACCCCCTCTTTTTCAGTGTTTATTCAATGCAAAAAAGACCGTCTTATATTCGGGCCAATACGATATTCTATTTGTGTAGTGACAGACTAGTAAACAAGTAGGCAGTCAAATGTTTGCAAACTAACGTTAATAGTTAAATCTACTACACGCTATCAAATCAATCATTAACTTACTGCTAAGCAAGTATTAGTGTCCTTGAGTGACTGCCCTGTCATTCAGTTGTTTATGTGGTTGACGACAGAGCCTTATCCATAGCGTGCATTTGGCAAGCCTTCTTTTAGGCATTGAAGAAGGCACATAAAAGTATTCCTCGCGCTAATCTTTCAGGGTATTTAGCCGAAATTACAGGTACGCACGGCACTAAACCATCAGGATTTTAAAAAAAAGTTAGATTTTAAGTCATGATCACACGGTATTCCTATGAACTCTATACGGCTAGGTGTCTGACTTTTGTGATTTGGGGGCGTGGTTTTGTGATAGGTCCACTTTCCACCTTTAGATGCAGTAGTAGTCTGCTTTGAAGTAGGTGACTGCTTCACCAGTATGAAACCACGTGTTCTGTACATTGCTGTCCGTACTCAATCTCACTCACCAGCTCTGTCAGGCGACGACTTGTTCTGTCAGTCAACCATGGGGGATTAGAAAAGGTTGTCACATTCATCAACGGAGAGTGACATTCATGCTTTTATATTGTTCCTTTTAAATGCTTGATCACACACAATTATGATTGTGATAGACTTGTTTTTCATTCATCCGGATAGGTAGGTTAAAATGTGACAGATGCAACTGACTGTGCTCAAATCTATCATTCTGGCCCGCTCACTCAAGGGGAATGTTCTCATTGTCTATCAGCTCAGTGTATCCATATCGTCACGCTTGAGTAGAAAAGGTCCTGAGCCTGGCATCAGTCTGATTTACTATAGAAGCAGCAGCAGGTAGGTGGCAGTTTTATAGGCGGCCGTTCGTGTGAGAAAGGATGTGCAGGTCTACTTCTCTGGTCATTCTTGCATGGTCAACCAAAGGCAGAGGACTGAGAGGGCCCTTGAAAATAGTACAGCAGTAGATTGCAAATTCTTGGCAGTGCCTTAGCCTTCTTGTATCTACGGATACGTGTGACCATACCTAAGTATATTTGCAAGTCTGTGATTTTTCTCTGGTCACCAGTCCAGCCCGAGCTCACTGATGATGCCCATTTGATGATGATGTCATTGCATCGATTTGCAGGGTGTCTGTGGAGGGATTAGGTTTCAGTGTCTGGAGACAGCAAACAGACGGAAGATAGCGTGGATACTTTTATTCGGGTGGTTGGATGGATGGATGGATGGATGGATGGATGGATGGATGGATGGATGGATGGATGGATGGATGGATGGATGGATGGATGGATGGATGGATGGATGGATGGATGGAAGTGTTGGCAGATTGAGTAGGTGCCTTGTGTAGGGCCGGTAGGCATGTAGGTAGGTAGTGTGGATAAAAATTTCCATTTATTCACTTGATTATATATCTGTTCATTTTACATCCTTGCACATACAGTAATCATTCTTTGTTCTCATAACTGTGTGTTATCTACAGTACTGCCTTCATACAAGGACTTTTCTTCTATTGTTTTACCTAAGTAGGGTCCGCCACTACGCTGTGACCAAGATTTTTTCCACTGTTTGTGTAGACGACAAATATAAACGGTATGAATTTTAAGGTCGCGGCAGATCGAGATTGACACCTGTCCCGGACCGGCCTGCTGGCTGGCTTTGCACTTTTCTTTCCTCACTAAATGTAAACTCAGTACTTTCTTTATGTTCCTGAATTGTGTGTCGTCATCTCCTGTTCATTAGGAGAATAAAAGAACCTGTTAAAAAAAAATGACTTTTTTCTTCAGTAGGTAGGTAGGTATTAAGGTTATTAAGTGGCAGTGCAGTGCAGCTTTAATGACGTGATCAGAATCATACAATATGCAGCATGTTGCGTTTATGGATTTGTGTCCTCCGGGTTTTAGTGCAATGCCTCTGTAAATTGCAGCACCTCCATCACATTGACAGTCAGTCATTGGGCTGAGCTGTGTATGAGCTCTATTGTTGGAGAGAATTCTTGTACAGTACAGTTAAGCTGCAGCTGCTGAATTCAGACTCACAGGCTTTGCCATGTGCTTTACGAAGGAAATAGAGGAGAAAAAGATTTTTCCTTCGCCATCTCCTCCTCCTCCTCTATATTGCTCACTACTGGCTTCCTGGAACCTGCCCATGCAATTGGATTTAATGTCCATGTTTGTGCCTGGTTAGTGGTTTGTCTCAACCCACTCACTTTCTTTATCCTTGCTCTCCCTGGTACTCCACTCTCTCTCTTTACTGCGCTCTTTGGCTTGTCACTGCATTGTAATTGTACTATAATGCAGACCGTGTGGTCCAAAATGACAATACATGACAGTGCAACAATCACTGTGCTCCTTTGACAGGCTGACTGTGTATTGAGTTTCTGATTCTAGGTGTGCTGAGTATCGACGTGTGAGGCTCTGATGTTACAGGCACTGTTTGTGTTCCTAGAGTATGGCCAGATGAGGCAGCTTGTATGGGGGATGGGGCCATACGCTCCATTGTTTAACTTTACCAATTGTATGCCAACACCCTTACTCATGGTTACGTTCGTTGATTTTCTGCTGAATTCATTTGTTTTCGCGACTCCCCAGCACCTGCATTCATCTACTGTATACATACTGTATCAGAGGTGATTGCTCTAAGACTGCACGGGAAACTCAGTTTGACTTACCCCAGATTGTCTAAAAAAAATAAGTGATCAAATGAAATAAGTGATCAAATGCATACTGTTGTGTGTACATGTCATGGACGAAATATAGGCAACAACACACTCAATTTTTGTTCAGAATCGTCTTCCTTATGACTGGTTACGACGACGACGAATTTTTCAATTTTCATTCCATTGTTCTGAGTTGAACAGGAGACTTTATTAACTCATTCACTCCCAACCATTTTCACCGGAGCAAGGCCCTTCGCTCCCGGCCGTTTTACTGGATTTTGACTGATTTTGCAAGGCCCACAGAAAATGCTGTTCTATTGCTATATAAACATGGTACCCACCAAAAGAAAGATTATACTCTCTTCTTTCAGCAGAAAAAAAAGTTAGTTCATATCTTTTTCCATTCTTTAGAAATCAGCATTAGAAAATAGCTTAGTTTGAGCAATTTTACAATTTCTGATGAAAAAACTGAGAAATTGAGCTTTTTGTGAAAGCATACATTTCAAACATAACTATGACTTTAACACAGCTATTTTTCGCTTACGTGACATCCCAAACATCTGAATAATGTTTTCGTTCTACAAAATAACAATAAGACAAATAGAGCTTTTGACTAACACTTTTTTTACACATAACTAAACTATTGAACTGTTGAACTATTTGTGCACATAACAACGGGGAAGGCTCTCGGCTGCTCCCGTGGCTAATCTGATTGGTCTGGATCAAGATTGGTCTCACTTTTTTCATCATCTTCATCGTTGGTTTCAACCTCGGGCTAAGGAGTAACGCAATGTGAGCTCCGCAGAACGCGTGTGGAACCTGACACTGTTGTGGACGTCACCGTCTGTCTCATCAAGATAGATTTTTTTGAATCCTTCTTTGACGATGGTTTCGTTTTCTTTTCAAAACACTCCTCCAGTGTCATTTGCCTTTTTTTCCTGATCGTTCTCCACATTTTTCTCAAATTCTCCCGCGTATTTTTCTTCACTTCCTTTTTTGGCCCAAGATGAGTTCTTACCAAATGCGCTACTGACCTCCAGTGGCCAGTTTTATTGTTTTTAAATGGGTTATGAGCTTTGTGCATTGTATCTTAGATACATAGGAAGCTATATATGCCTCTTGTAAAAGAAAAAAACAAACAAACAAACAAACAAACAAACGCAAAAGACGTATAAATACGTTTTTGGGACACTGAAGCAATTAAAAGTAGAACGTATTTATAAGTTTTTGGGAGCAAATGAGTTAATCATCCTAGCGACGCTTTCTTTGTTAAAAATGACTAGTAAAAATAAATAAATAAATAAATAAAGCTTCTATTT
Source organism: Corythoichthys intestinalis (assembly GCF_030265065.1). Lineage (NCBI taxonomy): Eukaryota > Metazoa > Chordata > Actinopteri > Syngnathiformes > Syngnathidae > Corythoichthys > Corythoichthys intestinalis. Next base: position 18,786,965 of record NC_080410.1, read on the forward strand.
CTGGTGGGTTTTTTTTTTCTTTTGAGCTGCTTGTGTTTGGGGACTGACTTCTGTCACTCTAGTTTCTTTCCCTACCAAGCAGCGGGTGCCGCTGAGCCACTCCACCATCACAAAGCACTCACAAGCAGACACACTTTGAGCTCTCCCTCCGTGAAATACTAGCATCCACCACTGTACTGTACTGTATGTACTGCATGTACACCAGAGTGGGTAGGAATGTTTATTTCAATTATTCATTAAGTGGACCTAATGTTTCAAAGGACTTTAAAGAAACATGTTGTTTGGAAATAGTTCTAACATGGTTCTCAATTGCTAAATCAGTTTTGCCATTTTAAAAGTCGATTGACAGTTGTGAAAAGTTAGTGTTTTAACAGATGTCCTGGACATGTACTGGCTTCAGCAGGGGGACACATTTTCTAATAATTGCTCCTACAGTTGATTTCTTTACACCAAGTGTTTTACCTATTGCAGATTCAGTCTTCCCAGCCTAGTGCGGGTCTACAATTTTTTCTCTGGTGTCTTTCGACAGCTGTTTGGTCTTGGCCATAGTGGAGTTTCGAGTGTGACTGACTGAGATTGTGGACAGGTGTCTTTTATAACGATAATGAGTTAAAACAGGTGCCATTAATACAGGTAACGAGTGGAGCCTCGTTAGATCTCGTTAGAAGAAGTTAGACCTCTTTGACAGCCAGAAATCTTGCTTGTTTGTAGGTGACCAAATACTTATTTTCCACTCTAATTTGGAAATAAATTCTTTAAAAATCAAACAATGTGATTTTCTGGGTTTTTTTCCACATTCTGTCTCTCATGGTTGAGGTTTACCCATGTTGACAATTACAGGCCTATCTAATTTTTTTAAGTAGGACAACTTGCACAATTGGTGGTTGACTAAATACCTATTTGCCCCACTGTATATATACTGTATATTTATGGTGAAAAACACTCAGGTGACTCAGGTGACTCCGCTCTGATACCTACAATTTGGCCAAATTTCAAAATTGTCCTATATGCATCATTGGAAAGCTTAAAATCTATTTTTTCTAGGGGAGGAAAGATTTTGAACAGAAAACCGTAACTGTAAGTGAGAGCATGAGAGAGCATAATTAAAGACGCCATGATTTCAATGAGATATTTTCACGTACTTACTGTACCTCTTTTTCGATCATACAACTCCATGTAGCATGTATCACCGAGTGTCAAGACACAGCTGTGAATGGCCACAGATGGATTTTTGGAGGATTTTATGGGTGAAACATGGTTATATAACAAGGGTTGCGATGCAGAAATCGCAGACATCATGGAGTGGTTGAGATTTTCTTTTTCATATATTTACTCTTTCAAACTTTTTTTTTTTTTCCCTATTTTTCTTTGTTTGGATCGATTATTTATCCTCTAAAATATTGGGGAAAATGCAACAGTAACAACAAAAATACAATTATGCCATAGTTATGAGGTAGATGTCTGTGACTTATTTACAGACACTATTTTTTTCATTGAGATGTAAATTGTTTAAAAGTTTAAAGTCAAAATTCTTAAAACTAAATATTAGACATCAATTAAGGATTCTAAGCTAAAAATGAGAGACATTTTGAATAATGAATCATGGTCTATAAATAAATATAATTACCTTCTTTTTGTGGCTGGGTTGAAACAAAAGCGGTTGCGCGACATCTGTAAATGGGGGTCTCCAGGGTAAAACGGACAAATTAAAAACAGTTCAGGGAGTTAATGCGCCATGAATCCGCTATGGCAGCATATAAAGATTTTGTTCTATCAAACACAACAGTTCTTTTGGCTTAAAATACAGGAGTTTATTTTAAAGAGGGGTGCAAGAGCAAAAACTGCCTTTTCTGCCTTGTCTGTGTTTTCCACCATTTTTGTGACCTACGTTGTTTTTTAGAAGGGAATAAAAAAAATCAGTTCAATTCAACCAGTTAATATAAACATTATTGATGTGAAAGATGTTATAGAATGTGTAATGTAATAACATGTAGAACATGAAAAGTAAGGTCAGTTACGTTGCTTAGTAACTAATTACTCTCACAATGAGGTAACTGAGTTGCTAACTCAATTACTTTTTGGGAGAAACAATTTTTAACTGTAACTAATAACGTTCTTAAAGTATGATTATTAACACTGTCATTTTGTGCCACCATCCCAGTTCAAATGGAATGAACGTCTATTGCCATCAGTAGCAGTCAAAGAATTAATTACTTATTCCATCCATCCATCCACTTTCATTCATTTCATTCGTTTATTTACGGCCATGATTCCTTGTCAAGACAGCAAATATATACAGCTCATATAATCATGTAACAAAAAAGAGCAGCAAAACTAAATAACATTGCAACATCAACTACATGCCTGAAAAGGAGTGGGAAGAAGAAAATTTATCTAATCCCACCCCTATTCTCATCTAATTTAGAACAAAAAAAATCTTGCTACTTCATTCCAAAAATGTTGGCAACCAAAAAGTCAGTCCTAACAGTTTTGCACACACACATTTTTGTAACAAATTGTGTCCCTTGTGATGAACTTATCACAGGTAACACCCAAACCAAAAACAATTCCATACCAACATGGTAAATGAAAGTAAAACCATACCAACAATGGTAAAGGCCACACACACAGGACAACAAATTATAAATGGCAACAATAACTATACCCACAACAGTCACGGACAATATACCAGCAATGATAAGAAACAACCAGCACTCATACCAAGACAATTCATTGATGTAATTAAGACCTCAGTATCAGTATAGTGTGACCAGACCATAAATTTGTATAACCTTTTAAATCTGTAGATAGTTTGGCATTGCTTGTGTTGCATTCCCAGATTATTCCAAAGTTTCACTCCACACACAGACACACAAAAACTTTTACAAGTTGTTCGAATTTTTGGTATTAAGAAGTCTCCATATCTTCTTAAGTTATGACTTCTCTCTTTCATTGTAAAAAAGTTTTGCAATTTAATTGGCAATACTTTGTTGAATGCTTTATAGAGGATTATTGATGTATTATACAGTGCCCTCCATAATTATTGGCACCCCTGGTTAAGATGTGCTTTTTAGCTTCGAATATATATATTTTTTAATTCAAATAATATGGGACCTTAATGGAAAAAAAGAGAAAAATCCATCCTTCAATACAAGTGCAATTATTCAGTGGGGAAAAAATCCCACATAAAAAAATAATTATTTGACATCAAATAATGTGTGTCACAATTAGTAGCACCCCTGGTGTTAATACTTTGTACAACCCCCTTTTGCCAACATAACAAGGTCTGGGGACTGAGATGGCCATGGGAGGAGCTTGATTTTGTGTCTGGTGAACCGTTTCTGTGTAGATTTGGCCATATGTTTAGGGTCATTGTCTTGCTGAAAGACCCAGTGATGACCCATCTTCAGCTTTCAGGCAGAGGGCAAAAGATTTTGATTTAAAATGTCCTAGTATTTCAAAGCATTCATGATGCCATGCACCCTAACAAGGTTCCCAGGGCCTTTGGAAGCGAAACAGCCCCGCAGCATCACTGACCCAACCCCATACTTCACAGTTTAAAATGTCCAGGACATTTTAAATCAAAATGATGAGGCCAGTTGAAGCCTGAGCTTTTTGGCAACAAACACTCTAAGTTGGTCTGGCGTGCCACGAAAGATGCGCATGCTGAAAAGCACCTCATACCCACTGTGAAGTATGGGGTTGGGTCAGTGATGCTGCGGGGCTGTTTCGCTTCCAAAGGCCCTGGGAACCTTGTTAGGGTGCATGGCATCATGAATGCTTTGAAATACCAGGACATTTTAAATCAAAATCTGTTGCCCTCTGCCCGAAAGCTGAAGATGGGTCGTCACTGGGTCTTTCAGCAAGACAATGACCCTAAACATATGGCCAAATCTACACAGAAATGGTTCACCAGACACAAAATCAAGCTCCTCCCATGGCCATCTCAGTCCCCAGACCATGTTTTGTTGGTAAAAAGGGGTTGTACAAAGTTTTTCCCCACTGAATAATTGCACTTGTATTGAAGGTTGGATTTTTCTCTTTTTTTTCCATTAAGGTCCCATATTATTTGAATTTAAAAAAAAATTATTAGAAGATAAAAAACACATCTTAACCAGGGATGCCAATAATTATGGAGAGCACTGTACTTTACAAGATCGTTAAGTTTTAGCAGCTTTGATTGAATAAACAAATTATGTGTGTGATCCAAAAACCCGACCTTATGGATGATCCGCACGGCCCGTTTCTGTAAGGTAACTAAAGGATTTATCGCGCTCTGATTAGTGTCTCCCCAGACTTTAACACAATATGAGAAGCATGGGAGAACTAAAGAGCAGTATAAAGTGCGGAGTGCGTTCTGGTCAAGGAACTGTTTAACTTTATTTATAATTGAGAGACTCTTGAAATTTTTTGTTTTTACATGTCTGATGTGGGGTTTCCATGTCATTTTATTGTCAATTGTGACACCCAAAAATGTATTCACATCTACGTTTTCAATTTGGATACCATCAATAATTACATGCAAATCAAGATTAGTTTTAAAGCTACCAAATATCATAGCTTTGGTTTTACTTAAATTTAATGATAATTTATTTATATCCATCCATTTTTTAATTTTAATTAGCTCCTTGTTCATGACCTTTACCCAAACATTATAATTATTACTACTATAGAATAACATTGGTGTCATCTGCAAAAAGATTACTTTTTAGAGGTTGAGATACATTCAAAATATCATTTTTATATAGATTAAACAGTTTTGGCCCCAACACCGACCCCTGAGGAACACCACAAGCAATGCCAAGTTGTTTTTATGTATACTGTCCCATTTTGACATACTGCACCCTTTTGCTTAAATAACCTTTTAAACAATTCCCTGCAACCGCACGAATTCCCTATTTTTCCAGTTTATGAATCAGAATTTGGTGATTGTATCAAATGTATTTTTAGATCACAAAAAAATGCCAATTGCATATTTTTTCTGCTCTAACGCATTAGTGATTTCTTCCGTTGCTTCAATCATAGCCATTGAGGTTGTTCTTCCAGTTCTAAAACCATACTGGCCTTCATTTATTATCCATCCATCCATCCATCCATCCATCCATCCATCCATCCATCCATCCATCCATACTCTTAAGGACTACCTGACCCTTTGTAAACTTATCACTGTAGCTGTTGCCCTGTGCTGCTCCCTCTGCTTTTGCTCCATGTTTAGCCGGGGATGGGAAGAGCCAGCTGAATAATGGCTGTAGAATCAGCCTAATAACATTACAGCTACTATGAGGATGGGGAGGGGTCAGAAAGGGTAAAACAAGGAAGAGGGTGCTCGGGGATATACGTACTATTAAGGGTGAGGTTTAGTTGAAGGGGTGTCTCGAGGATGGGTGCTGGGGAACAGAGAGGTGTAGGGGGAGGGGCAGGTGCATCACTAATGGCTTTTTAAAAAGGTTACAGCATGTCGCTCCTTCTTCATAATGGGGCCCAGGCTGTGCTGGAAATGCAATTTCCGGGAAAGATAATGCAAGGAGTGAAGGGCTGTGTGTGTCTGGGAGGGTTGTGGTGGTGATGTTGGAGATGGGGGTGGATGGGTGCTCCGTACCTTGCGCTTATTTTTAAGTGAAAGAAAGAAATAAGGAGAGGATGAACACCATGATGAGGGACATGTGAATGGGGATGCTGAGAGACGAAGGAGCAGGGGCCGAAGAGTAGAATGCAGGCGTGAAGATTCTTGATGGGGGAGGGGAGGCGAGGTGTTGCGAAGGCATGAAGAGGAAGGGTGACAGATTTTTCCTGGATGCTTGAATAAAGCAAAAGGGAGTGAAGAGAAAGGTGGCATGGAGGCAACACATATGCTGGAAGAGACAGTGTGAGTGTTGAACCACGATTTTCTGCCTGTCTGTTTAATCAATAGTTAATGACAACCTTATCACTAGACACACTGTCTTTGTATGGAAACAAACATTATCTTTCAACCCTTCAACTTCCTTTTCGCTTGGTTAGAGCCAAATATACTAATTAACCCCCACTCGACCACTGATATGAGCCTCAACTTTGCTTGATTGGATATCTCTCTTTTTCAATGGGGAACTGTAATTGCTAGCCATGTTAGAGGGACCATTTAAGCGGTATACATTATGTTCTTGTCGACACAGCACACTTTGCTCTATGCTGCGGTAATACCTTCAATTTATTTCACACCCTCTGCCCCGAACACAAAATCAATAACTCACGGTTATGTGTAATTTCTTCCTGTCAGTCTTTAGTTTTGCTTGGACAATTATAATCTAACTAAATTAATATTGAGCTGTGTGCATGTGAGCCACGTGACTATATATGTGTTTGTAAATGCAATAAAGGAAGAGCAACCCTGCATTTATTTTCAAGTTAGTAGAAAGGATGTACAATAGACAGTAAAGCTGTGTGGTGAAAGTAATAATGTCCTGTACAAACAAACACATGCACATACACACTCACATGCACTCGCAGGCGCCTCCCTGCCTTCTACATCTCTGTCTGTCCCATCATGACTCATCCAGCATGTCTCTCCTCCTCTCCGCCACTTAACCACAATGATGACATGTGCTACTTCCTCAATGGAACGCCTCAGCCGACTGCTCCTCGCCTCCAAACTGTCAGGGGGAAACTGATGGGCCGAGCCAACAGCACCTGCTTTTAAAACACAGACCCTGCATTTCTCAGAAAGAAGACAATATGAGCTCAGGAATTTAGGATTGTGAGTGGGAGTACTCCACTCCCTTGACATGTCTTGAATGTCCGCAACCAACTTGTGAAAAGCTGCTACGAATATATTGAAAAGATATTTGCCGCACCAGTGATGTTTTTCCGAATCAATGGCTGCATACCATTGAATAAGACTGATTACAGTCACTTTCAAGTGAACCATATGTAATATTTAACTCGCTGGCTGCCATTGATGGCGATAAACGTCATTTAGTTCAAATGGGTTAGACATCTATTGCATATATATAAAAGTTGTAAAGCAATAAAACTGCAACCAAAATGAATGAAATGTACAAAAAAATATATTTTTACAATGGGTCAAAATTATTTTTCGAACAGATCATGTGATTAGCAACTTAGATGGTCATTTGCTTTGCATATAAATTTCTAAAAAAAAAAAAAAATTCAAATGATTTTTTTTCTTTGATTGAAAATCTATATTTTTTTTATTGGAACAACTTTTTGGGGATTAAATGATTTAGAAACAAATGTCCTAACCCAATCAAAGAAAACTTTTTTGATGAAAAGTTAAGTGTTCAAATGCAAATTTTTCAATCTCAAATATTTTTTCGCATTCAAAAACTTTTACCATCATTGAATTTTTTCTTTTCTGATTGAAGTGATTTTTCTTTTTGAAAAAAAAAAAAATTTTTTTTTGAAGCAACTTATTTTTTGATTGAATAATAATAAATTGTCCTAGCCAAAATGTGGCCCAAACACAAATCAACATTACTTCAATCAAACAAGTTGCTTCAATCAAAAAAACATTGACTTCAATAACAAAATTAATTAATTAAAAAAATCAAAAAATCATAGAAAAATAGCTTCAAAGTTTCAAATTTATTTTTGCATTCAAACACGTTTTTTTTTTTTTTTTTTTTTTTTTTTAGATTGAAGCGACTTTTTTTTGGTTGAAAATATGTATTTTAATTGAAGCAACTTTTTTTTTTTTTTTTTTTAAATTGAACCAACTTTTTTTTAATTAAATAATAAAGACACAAATCTACATCCATATGGCTCCGCCCAGAGGATACAATTTTTGACTGAGATAACTACATTGGCACGGCACCGGCGGGCGTACCATATTCAATGGATGACGATCTTGGCTAAAAGTATTGCCTAAGCAGCCTTATTTAGAATTCCGCTCAAGAATGATGGGAAACAAAAAAACACTCATTGTCAATTTATTATTATAAATATTCATGTAAGTTAATTTCATTGCTGACACTGCGTTTCGGGGTCATTAACATGTTGTGCCCCCCCCGACCCAAAAGTCAAACTCCGCCTATGGTCTATTGTCGTCAATGGGTGTTTTTTGTTTGTTTGTTTGTCGTGATGATGAACTCCTGATGTGTGAGCCAATATAGTAAACACCTATAAGAAACATCTTTTTTTTTTTTTTTTTTTAATTTCATGTTGAAATATCTTTTGCAGTTTTGTCCTTTTCTCAACTGTCATACTGCAAACACACAACTCCTTAAAACTAGTTAAATTCTAGTTTTCAGTTTAAATCTATAAGAAATCAGTAAAATTATCTGGCTGTACTTCAAGTAAATTTTACTCAGATTTCTTGAAATAGGAACAATTAGCTAGCGGAAAATAAACTTTACATACTTATTTTAAGCAATAAATTAGTACCGTATTTTTCGGACTATAAGTCGCAGTTTTTTTCATAGTTTGGCTGGGGGTGCGACTAATACTCAGGAGCGACTCGTGTGAAATTATTAACACATTATGATATCATTTCACATGTTATTTTGGTGTTTTGGAGTGACACTTATGGTTTGGTAAACTTGTTAGCATGTTCTTTATGCTCTAGTTATCTATATAACTCTTAATAGCTATGGCCACGTTCGCGGTCTGCCTTTTGCCCGTTTCCCACTGAAACAAGTGGGTCAACATGCGTTTTTTCCAAGCCGATGCAACCCACTAGCAATTGGCATTTGGCACCTTTCCCATTGACAAAAAAAAACGTGTCTTTTTTTTTTTTTTTTCCACCCGTCTAAACCCCACCCCTCCTCAGCCGTGCGTAAGGTTACGTGACGTCACTATGCTAAGATAAACGTCGACAAGTGCGACCGAATTAATTCAGTTCAAGGAAGTAAACAATGCAGAGCAACATGGAAGCCTCCTTTCCGTTTGTGTTCTCTGTTTTCATGCTTTTTACTGCCCTCAAATTGGTCGAAATGCAGCAAAGACTGCATGACGATCAGAGCCGAGGTGATTTTAACGCGGGTCCCTTGGCGGGTTGATTGGCACGGGTCGAGGCGGGTCGCTTTCCCACTGTCACCAAAAGCCGATTGTTAGTGGGTTGACATGGGTTTTTTGGCCATTGGGAAAGAGGTATTTGGCAATGTGTGTTCAATTGTATTATTGACTTTTTTATATTGAAATGCATACTTTTAGTTTGTGGCACTTTCACGCCCAAGTGGGTTTGCACTCGCACTTGTTTACGCAAAGAAGAGCACTCACACGCAAGAAGAAGACGGACAGCAACCCAGCGTCTGAGCGAGTGGGCGAGAGAGAGAATGAGAGAGAGAGAGAGAGAGAGAGAGAGAGAGAGAGAGAGAGAGAGAGAGAGAGAGAGAGAGAGAGAGAGAGAGACAAACACGGCTGCGAACTTGCGTTCATTGTTTATGCTTGTAAAATACCTCTACAGAGGCAACGCCTGTATGTATCATCTTTTCTGTTGTTGTTGTGTGTTTTCCACCCGCGATCAGACACTTAGAGCCAGTTGTGTGCTTGTTTGAATGATGTGCTAATGCTAGTGAACGCATGCTAACCGTTTGTGTCACGCTGTAATAGCAGCTAATTATCATTTATTTACGTTGATGCGAACCTGTTTGGTATCGAGGGCGAAATTGATTTGTATTATTTCTATTTTTAGTTTCACTCTTCAAATGATGGTGTCATAACGACGGCCAAAATAAAGTCAGCAAATTATATGGAGTTTAGGGTGCTGTATAGCCAGGACCGAGCCATAGCGTCCTGGTGAGGACAATATATTCGTATTTTGTTTTTCATGCATCATGTAACATTATCATATTGTACACTTATTCAGCTTGTTGTTCTCTATTGTATTTTTATTACGGTTGTTCCGATCATGTTTTTTTGCTCCCGATCTGATCCCGATCGTTTTAGTTTGAGTATCTGCCGATCCCGATATTTCCCGATCCGATTGCTTTTTTTTTTTGCTCCCGATTCATTTCCAATCATTCCCAATCATTTTTCCCGATCATATAGATTTTGGCAATGCATTAAGAAAAAAATGAATAAAACTCGGACGAATATATACATTCAACATACAGTACATAAGTACTGTATTTGTTTATTATGACAATAAATCCTCAAGATGGCATTTACATTACTAACATTCTTTCTGTGAGAGGGATCCATGGATAGAAAGACTTGTAACTCTTAAAGGATAAATGTGACTTTGTATATTGTGACTAAATATTGCCATCTAGTGTATTTGTTGAGCTTTCAGTAAATGATACTGTAGCCATTTAACTTCTGCCCAAATGCATGATGGGAAGTGCAACCATGACTGTGCGTCGTGGTACTAATTGATATATCTTCTCTGCGTTGGGAAATACCATAAGGTGTCAAGAAAAAGGTCAACTACTACCTTTCTTCCCCACAGTGCTTCCCACAATTATTCTAATCGTTGGGAGAGGGATTGTAAGGTTTGAGCGTTTTAAAAAAAGGCTCCAAAGGCTGCCAAAATTCACTCTACTCATTTTACGCTGCCTTTTGGCTCTATATACTTTATGGGTAGAACGGTGCTATTATAGATTGAACGTGACAATGTGTAATTGCGTTAAATATTGTAATGTGATTAATGTAAAAAATATTAATTCTCGCCATTAACGCGATAAATTTGATAACCCTACCTTAAGCTTAAACTAAAGACTCTGGGAGAGTGTAACACATTATTTCTGTAACGTTAAATACAATTAGAAAACGATTTAATTAAAAAATATATATATATATTGCTGATTCCGATACTTTGAAAATGACGTGATCGAGACATCTCTCATTTTTATAATAAATTACCTTTCAAGATGACATATTTGTTGTATGTGTTGGATTTTATCAAGTAAAGTTCCCCCAAAAATGCGACTTATACTCCTTGGGTATTTTATGGCTGGTGCGATTTATACTCAGAAGCAATTTATAGTCTGAAAAATACGGTATGTTTAATCTTTAAATAAGCGTTACAATGTCAAAATGTTCTTATTACAAGAATAGCTATTGATCAAAACATAGTTTGTAAAAATAATCTGATTAAGATGTCACAAATTTGTAGTGTAGACACGTCATGCAGCAAAAATTCACATTGTTCCTTGCTGATAAGATAATGCTTTGTCATTTTAATGGTTTTCTCCTTTACGACATAATCTTAATCTTGCCATACTTTTTCCGTGCCAACCGCCCACATTGGGGTCACTAGGAACTTAATTCTATTCCATTTTAATTGGGTGAAGAGGTATGTTTCATGCCGAACAGGCCGCCAGTCAATTGGAGGGGGCATACACTAGAGGTGGGATTCTTGGGAACCTCATGGTACGATACAAAGATTATGATAACAATGATCTTACAATAAGGCAATACAACGATTATCGAAACATTGGTCAGGATTCTAGGATGTTCTATAAAACAACTAATAAACAGAAAAACAACCTATTTTCATCCTTCTGCTGTAAGTTTATCACTAGTAGAAGTCCAGTCAATTCGATCTGGTGGGTGGCAGCGAATGAACATTCATTCATTCGCTGCCATTCCTCCCACTCCAAACGGATTGGACGTCAGTTACGGTCAATGGCAAGCAATGAGTTTAATTTGGAGGCATTTCAGGTCATTTGCTGTTGATTTTCAATCGCTCCCTGTTGAAATTGGGGCATTTCAGGGTTATTTCTTATTGATTTTGGGGCATTTCAGGGTTATTTCTTATTGATTTTGGGGCATTTATGGGTCACTTCCTGTTGATCTGGGGGCATTTATGGGTCACTTCCTGTTGATTTTGGGTTGCACAACAGGAAGTGACCCAGGAATCTCCCCAAATGAATAGGCAGCGACTCAAACTCAACAGGAGGTTATCTGTAAATGCCCTAAAATGAACAAAAAGTGACTGGTAAACATCCCTAAAATCGGAAAGACTGGCTGCAAATGCTCTGGTTTCAAATGAACGAATGCTTATTTGCCCCTCCCAGCCGTGCGGAGCGGCCGTTCGTTCCGTTGGGCGTCTAGGGCCGTCAATGGCAGCCATAGAGTTAATTAACAGAGACACTATTATTATCTTAGCATACCCTATACAAACAATAAAATTATCCACACTAATAATGAATAGCATGTCTTTGACTATGTCCTGCATTATTTTGTGTAGTTATTGTGGACTTTGCATTCCTTTAACACTTTATGCATATGGTTAGTGCTTTTTAACCATGTTTTAATTTAATTTTATTGCTTTTCTTTTACATCATGGTGAGGGGACTACGGATGAAAACTAGCCTTCTGGCTTATTTACCGTAATTTTCGGACCATAACCTGCAACTTATTTACCTCATTTTGAATCCTGTGGCTTATAGTCCAGAGCGGCTTTTTTTTCTTGATTTATTGAGTTAATAGGTAACACTTTAACTCACTCCCAGCCATTTTCACCAGTGCAACCCCCTTCGCTCCCGGCTGTTTTACTGGATTTTGACTGATTTTGCAAGGCCCCCAGAAAATTCTGTTCTATTGCTATATAAACATGGAGCCCACCAAAAGAAAGATTAGACTATCAATTTTCCAATTTCTGATGAAAAAACAGAAATTGAGCTTTTTGTAAAAGCATACATTTCAAACATAACTTTGACTTTAACACAGCAAATTTTTGCTTTTGTGACATCCCAAACATCTGAATAATGTTTTCCTTCTACAAAATAACATAAACAACAAGACAAATAGAGCAAAGAATACTTTGGTAGCAAAGTAACAATTTATTTACACATAACTAAACTATTGAACTGAGAGATGATGCTGTTGTGGCCGCGACAGCCAGGGTAAACTTTTCCCTCATCGCCGCCTGTCTCATCAAGATGGATTTTTTTAGTCTTTCTTTTGTGGTGATCACTGCCTCGTGGCGGGGTCTGCCTGGGGAACTTGTGTGGGACATGTTATGTTCCTGTGGGGAACTGGTTTGGCTGTGCATGTTTCTGGCTGAGTCGCTGGACACTGGAGGGTCGCGGGGGACCTGAGCGGCCGAGCACGGCGGCGCGGGCTCTGCTTGGCGAGCAGCACGGACTCAACGGTATCGTCCGCTACACTGGTGGTCCCAGTCGTTCTTCTCGGTCGTCCAGTGCCTGGCATCCCGGACGTCCTCCCGGTCGTCCTGCTCGGACTTGCCACGCCTGGCGTTCTGGACGTTCTCCTGGTCGTCCATTCGGCCGTCTTCCGCCGGCGCACCGGTCGTGCAGAGCGGCCGTTCGTTCCGTTGAATCGGGTTGCGGGTCTTACCAAATGCGCGACTGGAGGGCACTCCAGTGGCCAGTTTTATTGCTTTAAAATGCATTTTCAGCATTGTGCTATGGAGCGAAGTTGCATCAGAATCTAGTGATGTCTCTTGTGGAAAAAAAACGTAAAAGACGTATAAATACGTTTTTGGGACACTGAAACAATTAAAAATAGAACGTATTCATACATTTGGGGATCAAATGAGTTAATTGACATTGCTACCCAGACTGCCATAAGACCGTTATAATTATGGCATGACACTATCATAGGCATTAATGAATGCTGTGACCGATGTAACTAGGTGTATTCCGGTAAATTGTGTCTCTAACTCCATTTAGGTCCAGCTCTTTTACATTTATTCAAAACTGAATGGATGAAATTGAATTGAAAATAATTTGCCGGATGACACAGAATGACATCTGCCAAAAGCATTTATTAAGGCTCGTGGTAGTGTCATGTCATAATTATGATGGTCTTATAACAGTCTTATGGCACCACTGTCAAATAAAGTGTTACCAAATACCAGCAACTACCAATTAATGAAACAACTGGAGCAGTAAATGAAGAAATAATTAGCACAGAACATGAATATTAATTGTTATTTACATCTGTACCGTTGCAATGCATGCTAAGAGGCATGTTGGGTGACAACAGTGTTTACAGCAAATGGCAGCAGAGGTTGGGAGCAGGGAGCAGTGATGGCCAAATGAAGCTTCGTGAAGCAATGAAGGTTTGCGGCCAATTGGTTCAAAGCCTAATGGTGGTTCCTTTGGTCTTATGACAGTCTTATGATGCCGCTGTCAAATAAATTGTTACCGGTTATGTTTTGGTGTAAATATCCCATAATACAGTGAGGACGCCTGCGGCTTATAGTCCAGTGCGGCTTATCTATGAACAAATGCTGTTTTCGTGTCGAATTTTGTGGGTGGTGGCTTATACTTCAGGACTTTCGGACTACCTTATAGTCGGAAATTTGGGTATTTAATTTTAATTATTTTAACTAATGTGCAATTATGTGTTTCATTAAGTTGCATTGTTCCCTTTCAAATAAACTAAACTCACATTCAAGTATAGGGACAATTTAGAATCTTCTCAAGAATACCACCTAAGCAAATGGATTCAAATCCAGCTCTCCTGAGTATATGTAATACATTTCATAAATACAAAACCCTCAAATAATAATTTTGAAAACTTTGATACAACTGGGACCCTGCAAATTACTCCGCATTGCGCTGGAATTGAAGCATCAGTTTCATTGATTGAATTCACCTGGAAACCCAAGTAGGGAATGTTGCTTGAAAATGAAATGGTCTCAGTTTACCCGCAAAGGCCTGTAATTGGAATTCAGCAAAGACCTTCACACAATTAACATTCCTTGCAAAGTAACAGTGGGTGTTGTACTGCCCACACTAATGAGGCAAAAAATAAATAAGTAAAAATAAATAAATAAAACAGAAAGGCGCTGCAGGTGGCATATTACCAAGGAAACAGTATCATCCTTTGAATCCCTCTAGATGGGGTGCTTGGTAGTCTTCTAAACTCAGTGAACCAGAGGTTTCCAGGAATTGCAGGTGGATATCTGCAGAGTTTGTAGAAATGAGCAGGCAGCAATAAACAAGCAGCACCTCTTATAAGGCTAATTTAACCCATTGGTTGCCATTGACGGCAATAGAGGGACAACTAATTTTAAATTTACAGGATGAAAGAAGCCACATGATTGGACGTCTATCATCATCATCAATGGCACTGAAAAATAAAATAAAAACTTTATTCTTTAAAGTAAGAGAAAAACGCTCCAGCTTTGGATTCTTGATAATGAAGACGGATGGATACTGTATACAGATATTTATGAAATCTTACACACAAAAAAAAAAAAAGAAGAATATTTCATTTCATGACAAAGGTTGAGAAATATCATCATGAAAAAAAAAATACTCATTTTAAGGTACCCTCTTTAACCAGCAATATCCATGACATATAGTGCCATCTTTTGGATGCAACCTGCAAAGGCATACATTGAAGAGCAAAAGGAATCGATGTAGCATAAATTCTAGTTATTCAGTACTATTGAATTTACAGTATATGATTATTCCATTTAAAAAAAATTTTTTTGTCATTTAATGTCGATGGCAATTTGAAGTTAAAGATTTTTTCGCATCATCTAATGTTATTTTAAATGCATGTAATTTATTATTGTTTTTTTTTTTTACTGAAATAAAGAAATTAAAGCGACAAACTATCTTTATAAAATAATAGATAGCGTAAAAACATCACTAGCACTTATCTGAATTTATATTTTCATCATCAGACAATCATCAACGCGGCTTGGTGTCACAGAAATGATACTGTAGCTCTGTGATGTGATTTACAGGTGACTTTCTAACGTACAAAAGAAAAAAAATCACTGCACATCAACAATAAGAAATGTTATGAGATGCATCAACGCATATATTTTAATGCATGACGACGATTTATTTACTTATGAATTTACTTAAGTTATGGATTGATACCAAAACCTTTTCCTTTAGATAGAAAAAAAAACACACAAAATGTCTCTTATTGCAATACGCATTTATTGTTGTCATCACACAATGCTTACAAAACAGACATTTTGCAGCAACAACAGTTGAAAGAAGGAATCATGTGACCCTCAGTGTTGCAGATCTGAAGGACACCAATGCTTTTTTCTTTTTCATTTCACTTTTCAGTCCGCAACATCTTTGTTCTTTCACTGAAGCAGATATTACTTAGGAGCAAGTAACCTGCCATGAAGCCCAGGGGAAATTATATACTGATCATTTGTTTCTTTTTTCAAGTTGACACATTTAGAAAGCCACTCTCAGACAGTAGACATTGAGATACAATGCATCAATATTTATCGTGCACTGGAAATATTACCACACATTTTACTCAGAACTATCGCCTGCTATTTGTGCTGTTGTTTCATTAAATTACTGTATACAGTACGGTAATTTTAAGGCATTTCTGCTTGCATGACTGATGGAAAATGTGCTGATTTGGTTTTGTTTTTACACTGACCAATACTCTTAGCATACAGAACTTAATTTCTTTTATGTTTTGCATTGCAAGTCAGTAAATGTTCAGTCGAACTTAATATTTTAATAGCTGAAATGTCGGCACATAGTTTCTAATCAAATAATACAGTTGTAGTGCTTAAAAAGTAAAAGGTGAAAACATTTTTAATTCACATTTTCATTGGGAAGAAATATATAAGTATTGTAATAGCTGCTGCCATCAACTGTTCATTGTTCATACATTTGTATTGATTTAACTGTCCACATCTTCATTTATTGATAGCTTGAGTATAAAAAAATACCCCAAACGTTGTTTTGGATAATTATCAACTATTAGGCCATTTGTGACCTAATTATTAAGACATTTTCCAAGCAGTATATCCAACAAGTAGCTAGACCCTCTTGTGACCCCATCTCTAGTAACCCAATAAATAAAATCACATTTTCCCAGCCAAAAAAGTCAGGGGTATTTGCCTAAAAATGTGATGCTTAATAGAGAAAAAAAATATGTACAATATTTTACAGTTGTCAATGTAAAAAGTGTATTAAATGTAAATGCTGGACAACATCAACTGCTTAAGTGAAGACAAATTTCAGGGTGCACGCTGGTTTATGTGTATTCTCCAGCAGAGGGAAACATTACAAAAGAAAAATCAATTTACGGTGCTGATGGAGATGTAGCATAAGCCTGAGATGTATGTTTGTTTGTTGTTCTGTAGAATTGTGATGAACAAAAGTGAGTGGCCATCAAAGGTATACACCCAGGATGAATGCATGAAAAATAAAACTTACATACAGTTAGAGTAGGATAATACAGTCTGTAACCCATGAAAGTAAATTATGGTCTAACCAGAGCAAAAGTGATAGGTTTCGCTGGTGTGGTATTGGAATAATAATAATAATTCTTTGTGCATGTTTGAAGAAATTGGGCTAATAACTGTGAGTTTGGAAAGACAATTATTTCAATTACAACTGATCTCTGTCATTTTTAGTAAGATATCAGTAAAGACAAAAGGCTGTTTTTTTTTTTCTTTTCTTTTTTTTTTTTTTTTTAAATAAGAGGAAATTATTTCATTTAAGTATCCAGTGCTTGCAATATTTCATTGACAGTTTAGATATTTATCTTTTTTTTTTTTTTTTTGCCTGATTTGTAACAAGGCACATCATATGGACAGCAACATATCTTACTCTGACAAATAGAAAAAAATACCAAGAACTTTGATGGAAATTTGTTAAAAATTGTGCTCGCTCCCTGGTTTGACTGTTTGAATGAATAGAGGTTTTTTTTTTTTTAATGCCATCTTTTAATGCCACTGTATGCATGTTGGAAAAGGAAATGTGTTTTTGCTACTCTTATATATTTGTTGGGGTAATCAAGATGACATACATAGTGCACAATACTTAGAGAAAAAAAAAAAGAAAAGAGAAAAAAAACAGCTATAGCAGAAGAAATTGACAAAGTTAGGCTAGCTTTTTGGGTAACAATGTCGAACTCTGGTCATTTTTCATTTTGGTGACCGACTTGATAGACGCAGGACTTTTATAAACACTCAACACAACTTTTTGTGTTTGACAACAATGCAAACTTTAGGTCACTTCCTAATTTTCAAATGTTTCATTTAATGTCACAATCTACACAAACACATTTGAAATTAGGAAAAATACAACAGGATGAACACAGTGTTATCTAAACATATCAGGAAAGAAAAATTACACTCAATGCACAGAATAATGGCTCTGTATAATCTTCCAGAGTCATTAGAAAATTTAAAAAGTCTAGCATTGTTGAGTTTTATCGCAAGGGACGGTAAAACCTTACATTTGCCCCAATTGTCAGTGTGTACCCCGGTTAGTTACAGACTTTGCTTAAGCACCAAATCTGTAACTTTATGTGAGTTGCAACCGTGCTCAGAAATCAATTATCTAACTCAGCTGTGTCATTTAAACACTAAAATACAAGATACATTGGCCTTGCCAAATCCGCTTGTATTTTGCCTGATTGTGATAGTCTTTTGTCAAAACAGTAGAGAGCATAGTATTTTTTTTGGTTACATGTATTTAATTTGCATTTGTCTAGGGAAGAAACATGATATCAATTGCCACGTGAAGGTGTTTCCTCATTAATTCATTTTCTGCCATTGACAACAATAGATGTCCAAAAAATTTAAGCTGGGATGGTTGGCTGTGAAAGCTTAACTTTTAGTGCCATTGACAGTGTTAAGCCAAGCCATTTTGACTGGGATTGGATTCTGTATGCTTGAATTGCGTATACTTTTGTACTGTGAACCAATAAATGGATCCTGTGATTTGAGTAAACGTCAAGCAGTGTTGACTAGAGCTTAACGACTTTAACTACATCGTGAGTGTGCGCACAATATTTTGTGTATGTGAGTGTGCGTGTTTGCACGTCACGCATGGCTTTCAGAATCTGTTGACATCAATACAAGACAGAAAATGGTGAGTGTGAGCACAGAAGCAAAATGTATATCTGTGATCATGCACTAGTATTATAAAAAGTATTATTATTCTTTTTTTTAATGTAAACCAGCAGCAAACATATCCTTTAATTTGATTTCTTTGGTCCAAGGTTTCAAGTTCATGATGGCGGACCGAATCAATCATACTTTGATTCACATTTCACGTTACATTTAACATCTGGTGCTCGTAAATTTTTCATATAGCTGATCATTAGCTCAGGTTTTTAAGAAGTCATTGTTTTGAGCTTTGAAATACAAAGACAAGCACAAATTCAGAGCTGTATGCGTGCAATGTTTGTGCCACATGTATGTGTATGTGTTAAATAAACAGTTGTTTTAAGGGTTAAGTGAAACCAGTGAGTCCTAAACTAGCCATAAGATAGTAGACAGTTTTGTTGTTTGTTTGTTTGTTTGTTTTATATGTCAGCTTTACAGTAAACTTCAACTCGGAATGACAAATTTAATTGAAGGAGAAACAGAGAGCCTCATAACAGGCGCAAAGGAATATTTAATACTGTATTTGAGTGTCTTTCATTATAGTTGCGGGAGGCCTAAGCACAGTTAGGAGAGCAGGTCATCCAGTGATCCAAAAGTCATCTGTCTGATGCGTCTCTGACTACAGTGATCCCTCGCTACTTTGCGCTTCAAACTTCGCACCCTCAGTCCACCGTGCATTTTTGTTCAATAAAAAAAAAAAAAAAAAAAAAGATGACGTCCTGAGCCGATCGCGTAGTCTCACTCTCCCTCCCTCTCCCTGCTCTTTGTTGGTCAGGCATGGAGTGCATTGGAGTTGACAATGACTGAAAGACGTTTAATATTTGAAGTTTTGTTCTCTGACAAGGTCAAAGCGCCGCATGCGTCAATCGTCGTTTTTTTATTTATTTATTTATTTATTTATTTATTTATTCATTTATTTATTGTCATCATCATCATCGGTATCATTGACAGTTACAAGATGGCTTTTTGATATGATTAACCCGAAGAAGGAAAAAAAATGAAGAGAAAGACAAGGGCTGACGCGAGAAGTCCCGTCCCCTTCAACCAAGGACGCACAACCAATACATGGTAGAGTAGGCATTATACATTGCGATACATGAGCAGCTTTTTTTTTTCCCTTTGTTTTTTTTTCATCTTCACATGAATGTTCTTCCCAAAAGTCATTGATTGGTTTTAACTTGTTAAACAGTTGCTGCAGCAAATCATTGTGTGTAAGTGACCAGCGTGAGCGGATTTGAGTGGACATAAAGCCAAGCATTTTTCTGCTTCATTCTTGTTGAAAAATAATTCAATGGGTGCAAAACTTATCATAACTATTTCATTTGAAGTGCTTAAAAACCAGTTATTAAAATATATACATGTTTTTTTTGTTTTTTTTAATTATACTATGGGGAAAAAAAGTGAAAAAACATTTCTAATAGATATATCTCTTAACAATGCTAAATCTGAATAAATACATTGAAAACACACACAAAAACAAAAAAAAACAACAACAAAAAACTTTTGGTGGGGGGCGGCTATTTCGCTGTTTTTCACTTATCGCGGTGGGTTTTGGTCCCCATTAACCGCGAAAAACGAGGGATCACTGTATACTACTCTAACTGTCTTTGGGCAAGACACTGAACACAAAATTCCTCCACTGGGCACATTGGTAGCACTTTGCATGGCAACAGCACTACCTTCTGTTGTGTGAATGTGTATTTCTTTGGGCACTGAAATGGTATTGATAAAACCAGAACATGAGTCCTCTTCATTTATCATATGTTAAAAGGAGGAAAAAAAGGGGTAAAATCTCTATGGATGTTTACCGAACATATCCCCTGCAATAAACGGGTTCACTGTAAAACATTCTTTGTGGTCACAGACTGATGTGTCTCTCCGAACAAAGCACACCAGTTAAAACACATGAGATTCACATAATTTTATATAAAAAAGTAGAAATACACCAAAAAAGGTATTGGAAAACAATGTGAATGTTCAGGACCTTCGCTGCGGTAACAGCAAAGAGAAAGTCTTTTGAAAAAGTCTTGCCTATCGGTTCCCTGGTAATATGGCGGTTGAGGGGGCAACGGGTGTGTGTGCACATAAAAATTCTGTACCAGGAGTCTAGACCTGTGTGGAATAAGAGCGGGGCAGAGTTGCGTACCGCCCGGCTGGATGTGCGGCACACTGAGGAGAATGCTGTTCGGCCTGGTCTAGACTTCGCTGGAAATGGAGCGAGACAGTATGAGGACATCGGGTTTGGTGGGGAACCGATAGGGCTGATGGTCATGTGATCTCGGTGAACGGAGATCTCCGTGAAGTCTGCAGGGGAAAGAGAGGAGTGAGAAAGAGGAGAGGGTGGGTAGAGGCGAAGAGAGAGGAAAGCGAAGAGAAGGACAATCAAGAGATGCACATGGATGCAGGGTTGAGAGAGAGTGTTTTTGTTGGTTGTGATCATTTACATGTACAAAACAGAAATAGGAAAAAAAATTCAGAAGCTAGTGAGGAATATGAGAATAAAGGAAGGGATGTGTGATCCAAAAAGACTTAAAGTCGGTTAGAATGGTTGAACATAGGTGTTGTATAGGGGTGGGGGTGAGTAAAGTGCTGGATTCTGGAGGAGTGAGGGAAATAGGGAGTAGATTGAGAGGAAAGAGGCAAGGTGGGAGACACAGGAAAATAGGCAATCAGGTGAGGGTTAGAACAGGTGACAGACCACACAGGGCGCAAGACATTTTCCAAACACAGTGGCTATATTCACATCAATAGAAAGTATTTCTGAAGGCATTTGGACCACACAAACTGTATATGCAGTGCAAGAACAGAGGACGATAACCATTTAAGACAGAACTTATGAACTAATGTACATTTGTGCCACACTCCCAGTTCAAATGGATTGGACGTCTATAGTGATTAACTTATTTCACTTCAAAGCAGATGGATGAAAACAACCACAGGATTGGACAGCAAAATAAAGCTGAACTCAGGCCCACGGGCTCTTGATTCATTGTCTGCCACTGACGGCGATAGATGTCCAATCCATTAGAGGGCTGGGACCGAATGAACAAACATTTGGCAAAATCCCTTGGTTTTGTGCTTTGATGGAGTGAGATGCCAAAAGCACACTCACAACATAAGCATTGACACACTACCAAGATGGATTTCATTGAGTGACAGCTCAAGTTTAATTTCATACTCATTAGGTAGCCAACTACTTTGTACATTTCCACAACAGTGTAGACACTTCTCGCTGTGTTTTTAAAAGGCGCACTCACAACAAACATACTGTCTATACGTTACACGAACAGTACTTCCACTGACAACACGTACTCAGAAACACATCAGATTAGTTGATTTCTAAACTTTTGCAGTGTCTGTCAATCAGTGGAAAGCTTTCGCAAAGTATGCAGAACTGTCCAAAAATGCCACCAGAATACAGTAATGATACCCATGTGAATATAGCGACAACACCTGCCCATCAATACAGACTTATAGTAAATATGACCATTGTGATGCATGCTTCTACAAGCTGCTTTTTTGCATTCTAGCTCAATGCTGAAATACACCACAAGAAATACTTGAGTGGTAATCTGCATAACAATGCAGATAGATTAAATGGAAATTAGGAGTGGAAAGTAACGAATTAACTTTTACTTTCAGTAAGGGGCCGTTTACATGGTGACTCTCCGAGAAGACGAAAAATTTCATATTTGCATTTATATGGGCCCTTCTCCATTCGAACAATGTCGCAATTCCGCATGAAAACGATGTAGTATTCATGCCAGGCCCAAGGTGGCAGTGCAGATTTACAAGGCGGCAGCGAATGATGCACTTTGACCCCACCAAAGTTCCTTAGCCCGGAAAAAAATATGCCCGCCCACTCGAAGCGAAGGCATTTTTCTTTTGTTCAAAAAGGCACAAAAATGGAAACATTCAACATATTTAATTTAAAAATATTATTAAAACAGTAAATTAAAGCCGACATTCAGCCATATTTGCTGTTTTTAATGTTTAGTAGCACCGCTGCGCACGCCCAATCTGACGTGTACGAGTGCTGACGTTATCGGCGCGGTGTCGCACCCCGGGAGCCTTTGATATGCATGTGGGGATAGCCCCCCCCAATCCCCCACAATCGAATTCTTCCACTTTGGAGGCAGGATTCAGAATTATTAGTCTTCGCCGACACCATATGCACGCGAGGCCACTCCGCAACACAGTCATTGCGTCTTCGTGTCGCAGAGTCGCCATGTAAACTGCCCCTAAATTTTAAATGACTTATTTTATACTTTTACTTTGAGTAGATTTTTACACCAGAACCTTTACTTGAGTAAAATGTCATTAATGTAACAGAAGTTTTACTAAAGTAGATTTTTTGGGGAGTTCATTTCCACTTTTTCTGGCAGAAATAGCCCTACTCAAACAAACAATAGCGTACCACATGTAAAACGTCACCTTTGCTCATTAATATTCATGATATTAGCAACTGTTGCTAAGGGGGTTAAACTCACGTTTGTCCCTCATGCTAGATGCATGTAAATAGTGTACGAACTAGATGTTTACCAAGCTAAACCTACCAATTCTGTCTGAAAATGATATCCTCGGCTCACTGATAAAGATGTGGAAGAACATACAAATGTTTAGTTAAAGAGATGGCTTGAGTTCGAGGGCTGAAAAAGACGGGGAAAAGTGCCGACCTGATCCAGAGGTAGCTTTTTTATCGATACCTTTTTCTTGTGTGCATTGCCTTACGCCACTGACAATTATGTTCTCCTGTTTCAACAAGCTATCCTTTACCACCATATGCCCTGTCTTTCTTATATTTTATATCCTCTTGTCTTATGTCTCTCTACAACCGTCCTTGGGGTAATTTATATTGCTATGTTTGTGTAGCGATCGCAAATGCTACTTGGTGACAGCCAATGAACACTTTTAATTTTAACAACTTAACAAATCTTTATTGTATTAATATATTTACACTTCCCCCTTACTGAGGTTGTTTCTTTATACCAGAAAAGTAAAGCTGTTAAATCTAGATCATACCTACAGTATAGGCATGAACAGGCTTACTACAAAAAGAACAAGGCCAAACATGGCTAATCTATTTAAATATCCGTATTTTAGAAAAATAGGACTACATGACTGCTGTGATATATAAATATAATTTTGAATGTTTTTTAGGTCATTTTTGTCAGACAGAAGCAGCACGGCAAAACACCACGCTAAAAAAGAAGTGAAAATATCAAAATGGGTTACCTCTTCGTGGTAGGTAATGGATCGGGATTTTCATCTGTAGGACCATTGGCCCCAATAAAATGTTTACTGCATATGAAGGTGAATGGCTCCACGTAGCTGGCATTAAACTGGTCTTTTGGGCGTCTGCAAAAGTTGATACATTGTTCACATTTTTTCCCCTCTGAGTTTTTGGCTTAGGGAAACGTACGAAGAAAACATCCTTTATATGTGGATGGTCGTAATGTCTAGAGTCGTTTGTACAAGTTCCATAGCAGCAGTGTTTACTCGGCATGTTCTTTTTTGAAAGATTACCAGCAGAAAACAAGAAGTACTTGCTTGGGTTCTATGCGGGCGCGCTGCTATATTGACCCTCTTCCTCTCTCCACGCAGCCTTGCGGTCTACAAATAGCATTCGTGTGGTACGCTATTGAACTTGTTCTATTGTTTTGTTGAAATGTAACCACAGCACATTTCACGCCACTAGAACAAATCCCAGCTCTTCTCTTATCAACTGACTGCACAACGTGCTTGTGCACAGATTTAAAGGATTCATCTGTTATTTGTGTTAGTGGTGCAGTTGGGACTTCATTCATGCATGTGTATTTGGTTGTTTTGTGGGGTAAAGGAGGATAGAGGATTTAGGCATAAGACAAGGAGTGTTTATCACATGGGCTTCGGTTTGCATGCACCTGTGAGTGTGCGTTTGTAGACATACCCCGGCCCTTACCTGAGGGCCACTTAACTTTTCTACTGGACTCTCTACACAGGGCAGCGTCACCATTGGCATACCCATTGTCGACTCATGGCACTGGGGCAGTTGTGCAGTAGGCGTAGGCTGCATTTGCTGGAAGTTGTTAATTACACAAGTTACCTGGGGGGAGAGTTGGAGGTATGCTTTTAACTCTTTCAATATCATTCATAATGATAGACATTCAATCATTTGATCTTTTCATCATTCTGCTGTGAATTTAAATGAGTGTCACTAGTAGACGTCCAATCCATTTGAACTCCCACATCAAATGGAGGGGATGTCTATTGCCATAAGTGGCAGCCAATGAATTAAAACAATGAAAGCCAATTAACTGTGAGAGAGCTGTCGTCATGCAGTCTGATTATCCAATAAGGCTAGGTTCAGACCGCAGGTCTTAATGCACGAATTTGATTTTTTTGTGTTTTTTCAACTCGAGTGAGGCATTAACCTGACGGTCTGAACGTGACAAGTCGCATAGAAGTTGACCATTTCAAATCCGATCTGGGTCACTTTCGTATGTCGTTTAAATCCGATCTGAGTCACATTTTTCCAGAATGTGGTGGCGGTCTGAACTGTCAAGTCTCCCAAAACGGAATCATGCAGCAATTACGTCAGCAAAGAGCGAATGCGGCAGGCGGGACAGCAGCGATGTATTTGTGCATGAGCGTTAGCGAATAGCTTGGAGGCGGGCTTGACCACATTCATAAAAAAAATAAAATAAAATGAATAAAAGGATGAGCCTGATAATGCTCGACTTTCTTCACACACATAAGGCTTATGTGCATGCATGCGTACTGTCAGTCCATATAAACTTTAAATATAAGACTAAACAGGGATTATTAATGTATGGTATTTGTGTCCTTTTTTTGGAAATCAAAATATGATCACCCTGGAATGACATACAACCAGCATGTGTAGTTGTTTGTTTTGATGCTTCTGCGCATGCGGGTCAGTTTGCTCAGCGCGTGTCGGACTGCGAATTAGTGCACAGGCATAAAACTTAAACGGGCTCAATGGACAAAGGCAGTCTGAATCGGCACGTCAAAAACACAGATATGACGAAAAATCGGAATTGTGCATTAAGACCTGCAGTATGAACCTAGCCTAATTGGGTGGCTTTTCAAGTCACCGTTGGGCCACCCATCGGTCATAGTATAGAAGTGCAAATGGCAATTATTGCACGTCCTAAAAGGTTTCATTTAGAGAGCTGGCTTTGTTTTTCAGCAGGCAGTCTTTATCAGGCCAACTTTCTCATTGAATTTGAAATATGGAGATGCTACTATGTCCCCTTTCTTTTTTTAAATGAAATCAATTAAATATCTCTATACAAAACTCTCATGAGGATTTATAGGTATGCCTTCAATTTTATTTTTGAAATAGTTTGAGATGCGACATTCTTTAGAACGTCCTCCAGAACAGCAGAGAAGGGCCCTATGAATGCGCAACTTGTGTGATTAAACATTAAAAAAATGTAAACATACGTCCTAATCAGGGGTGAAAGTGGGCCAGAACGGTCAAGAACGCAGTTCCAGTATATGATTCAGGGCCAGAACGCAGTTCCGGTATAAAATTCAGAGCCGGAATGCTGTTCCGGTACACGGTGCTTTGATTCCGAAAATATGACGGCAACTGTAAAAACGCTATGCAAAAAAAAAAAAAAAAAAAATCTTAAGATGCCACACATGCATTTCATCTCCAAGAAGAAAACAATCTACCAACATCAGATTTACATACACAACTGTTAACAACAAGCGTAATAAATTGCTTGTGTAGCGTAATCCGTTTCCACCAATATTTAATATTTATTTTATTCCACGGATGGCATGTGATCAGCAGAGATACTTAGCTCGGATTGGTTCAAATGTGCTTGTTTTCTCGAACAGCAAAAAAAAAAAAAAAAAAAAAGAACGTTGTTGAATTGATGCAACAAAAAAAGGGCAATGCAACATAAAATGGATCAAATCTTTAAGAGCAACGAAAGAGTTGAGGAGGCTTATTTATCATAATTAGTTTTATTTGCTCTGATGGGGAGGTTCAGAACAGTTTAGCTGTCAATGTGCACTTTGGACATATATTTGTTAATTTATGTTAGGCTACTTAGTCATTTCCTTATGATTTAAAAAAGTCAATGTTTGCGCGATCTTCAAAATATATTCCATTTCACTCTGCATGATGTAAGTCATTTGTACTTATTTTTCTGAATGTATGTTACTTACGTATATCTTTATTATTTAAAAAAAAAAAAGTAAATGTTTACATCAATTTACATTACTTCAATTTTAATCTACATCCTATGCTCTTACGTAGTTAAAATTGAGATTTGGCATTTAGTATGTGAGGAAAAGAGGGAAAATAAAAATTAGGTGATGGAGGTTGGGGTTATTGCTGTTTTTGTTAACTTTTATTTTGCAAATCATTGAAAAAATACAATTTTGAATGAAAAACAGTTTTTGTATGTGTTATAGAAATAACTTTGCTAAAACAGTTTTCTTTACATTTCAGTAGTTTAAGGGGTTTAACCCCCACCCCCCAACCCCCCAAAATAAATAAATTTTCTGGCTCTGTGGCGACCTTCACGTCGGGGAGTTCCGGCAAGAAATTCCAGCCACTTTCACCCCTGGTCCTAATACAATTAACTTTCTCTTCTTACCAGAAAAACAGCTATAGCGCCGCCAGTGAAGAATCCGGCCAGGACATCGGCCCAGTGGTTGCGATATTCAGCCACCCTGACCACGCCTACGATCATTGCCAGACACAGCAAGGTGAAGCTGACGGTGGGCTTTGTCAGACGTGTACCTTTGGTCTTGAACATCAGTGTCACATACATCTGAAGAAAGGCATGTGAGAGACACACACAGTAGGGAACAGAAAAGCCAGGGAGCCCCTGTGTAACCACCCAATTACATTGTTTGAAGAGTATCATAATTTTTTCCTTCCAGCTAAAGGTTAAAGTGAACTACACATTTGCTTTCTAAGCAAGATGTATGACTGAGTTAAATCTTACTGAAAGGGTCAACAAAAAAACGTAACTTTAAGTGAGAAAGTAAGATTGATGGCATGAGTCTTATGGCTCTTTTCAGAAGAATACATCAACCTACCACTGTGTACACTGCAGAGTAGACACTGAGCGCCGCATCCTTTGATGGGAAGGATTTACGAGCAGACATGACAATGAGAGGATTCCCAGTACATGCCCGTCGCTCTGTGATGTACTGCGTGTTGGATTGGCAGCCCAGGACTGTGTAGTTTGGTCGGCATGCTGAAAGGAAGTGAGGAGTCTGGTTTCCTGTCACTACTTGCCCGGCATTGGCGAAGATGCTTGTAGTAAATAGGCCAAAGGCATAAACACCTGTATTCAGATGAATAGGGGTAGTGAAGGTAGATATTAGATGTCAGAAATAAATAGCTGTTTAGTGCTGTTACTGGATTACAATAAAGGAAATGTATAGGCACATATTTAATAGTGCTGGACTTAACTCATTGGCAGCTATTGGCGGCGATAGACATCCAATCCATTTGAACTGAGATGATTGGCAGTGAATAAACAGCCCTCCAAGTTTAAATAGATTGGATGTCTAAGAGTGACAAACCAATTTAAATTCACAGTAGAAGGATGAAGAGAGCCACACGATTGGAGATTTATCATCGTCAATGGCATTGAAAGAGTTAAAAACATGAATCACGTTTCCAATAATTTTGGGACTTTTGAGCGCTCATCTTCTTAAAGTATGACAAATTTCTCTCTCTGATGAACTAGACTCAAACTGGCAGCCATATTGTAGGTGGCGTCATTCAAGGCAAGGCTTTAACATTTTTTTTCTTTTTTAAATTATGGTCCATGAGTCAGGGAATATTTTATGTTCAATGAATGCATGTGGCGGAAAACACTCAGGTGACTTGAAGTTCCGCTCTGAGACCCCCAATTTAGCCGACTTTCAAAATTGTCCGATATGCATGTGTGATCCATCATTGGAAAGCTTAAAATCTCAATTTTCTGGGGGAAAAAAAATTTGAACAGGAGGGCTTTTTTTTTTTTTTTAATGTTTTTTAAACACCAAAACCCTATCTGGAGGTGAGAGCACGCGAGAGCAGAATTACAGACACCATGACTTTAAGGAGATATTATCTACTCACCTTGTTTCGATCCAAAAACTCCATGCAGCGTGTATCACTGAGTGTCAAGACACAGCTGTGAATGGCCACAGCTGGATTTTGGGGGATTTTATGGGTGAAACACAGTAATATAACATGGGTTGCGATGCTGAAATTTCAGACATCAAGGAGTGGTTTTCTTTTTCATGTATTTACCCTTTTAAACGTTTTTTTTTTTTTTTTTCTATTTTTTTGTTTGGATTGATTATTTATCATCTAACATATCGGAGAAAATGTGACATTAACAAAAAAAAAATACAATTAATCGGTAGTTATGAGGTAGATATCCGTGACTTTTTTACAGACGCCATTTTTTAAATTGTGATAAAATTTGTTTAAAAGTTTACAATATGTGAGTGCATAATTTTTTAAGTAGTTTATTTTTTTTTTTTTTTTTTTTTTTAAAACAAAATATGAGATATCAATTAATGATTCTGAGCTAAAAACAACAGACATTATGATTAATAAATATAATTACTTACGTTCTTTTTATGGCTGGGTTGAAACAAAAGTGGTTGTGCGACGTCTGTAAACGGGGGTTTCCAGGGTAAAAGTGAAAAAATAAAAATAGTTCAGGGGCTTAATGCGCCATGAATCTGCTATGGCAGCATATAGACATATTGTTCTATCAAACATAACAGTTCTTTTGGCTTAAAATACAGCAGTTTATTTTAAAGAGGGGTGCAAGAGTAGAAACTGCTTTTTCAGCCTTGTCTGTGTTTTCCGCCATATACTATTAATGCTTTCAAACATCTAATTTAGAATGGAAGATTAGATTACAGTAAGGGTACAAAAATAGTAATTCCTATAATCATTGACTGTTACTTGAATCATTGAGTGTATGTAATGTGTGAGTATAACACACACTGTGGACAAAATAACTAAAAGCTGATTCTATCTAAAATGATGTTGAGGCAAATCAAGCCAAAGAGAGAGTGAAACAAATCACACTTTGAGGTAAAACAGGCGATAACAAGTCTTGCCTCTCAAAATAGCATCAGCACGTTATTATCAGTTTAGCTGTGAAATTGTAATGGATGCATTCACCTCAGATAATTTGGCTTTGAATGCTAATTTCCCAATGCTGTGTGTTACGTAAATGACTTCCATATGTTGAGTGGACATAGCTGGCAAATTTTGAAATATCACGAGCCAAAATTTTAGGGCATTTAGGTTTTCTTCAACTGACTTGTCCTACCTAAGAAGCGTATGATACGTCTCAGTAAGGGGTTAAAGTAGCAGCAATCTGCAGTGACAATGGTCTTCTCCTGCAATCCCTCAGCCTTTGTGAAGAAAGCACATAATTCTCCCACAAGAATCTGCAGAAACATGCACAAAATGTGTTAAGAATTGGTGCACATGAACATTTTTTTTCTTTTCACATTATTGAAGTCAACAAGACAAGAGATAACTGTCCTAGAACTTTTAAACTGCATAGCAAAAACACACTCTTACTTGGATTAAACTCCACTGAATTTTGCGTATGCACCTCACCAAAACAGCCATAAAAATGATGGATTTGGAAATTACTCGTAGAATCAACTGCACTGTTCAAGGTAGGGAACACATTCATTAACTCTTACGGTGCCATTGCTGACGATAGACGTCCAATCATTGGTTATTCTCATCCTTCTGCAGTGAATTTGAATGAACTGGGAGGATGGCAGCTGTAAACCTTTGTTCATTCGCTGCCACCATCCTTGTTCAAGTGGATGGGACATCTAGTGCTGTCAATGGTAGTCTACGAGTTAATGTCAACTAACATTAATTAAGCAACTAACATTAATTAAGCATGCTAATATTGTGCTTCAAAAAGCCCTCCGAAAATGATCATTTTGTTAGTGTCTGAATTATAGTTTAGGACATGCTTTAATCTGACTTCAGGATCATTGTTTTACCCCTTATTTTTTGGGCAGTTGTTCAAATTCATTTATTTAATATCAATATGCCATTTTGATATGCTGTACTTTACATGGAAGAGCAGCTTCTCAGTCATTGTCAAGGCAACTCTGGATTGCATGTTTAGTGATCTGTATTTAATTTTATTCCTAGTAGTCCAACAAACACAATCCATGAGGATTTGCATTTAAAAAGGGGAAGGTTCAAATCATCCTGTGGACTTCAGTGAGTAACTGAGCACTCAAACTGCCCTATTATATACCCCTTTGCCTACATGTGTAGAGCAAGAAGACCTCAATCAAAGTGGAGATATAAACAATACTGTTTTGTGAAGAACCATATTTGGTTTTGTTTGTCAACTAGATCACATGGTTTAAGGTCACTTTCTGTGACCAGCAGAGTATGCTCTGACATGATAGGTTAAGAATGATTTTATTCTGAAATTACACAAATGTAGTTTGTTATATATTGTGCAACATAAAACCATACATCATAACAATCTATAAAATGTAACAATGCAGGCTGACTCCGACAACAAAAAATAATACACAAGAAGGAAATTGTACCGTGATGGGACTATACCATTTGGGATTTGGGGGTTAGGGGTATACCCACTTAATGAGTCAAAGTTGCAATTCTTGTTTTTCAAGTTAGTAATCTACTCTTCTGTTAATACAGATTT
The DNA here is from genome assembly GCF_030265065.1 of Corythoichthys intestinalis. Classification (NCBI taxonomy): domain Eukaryota; kingdom Metazoa; phylum Chordata; class Actinopteri; order Syngnathiformes; family Syngnathidae; genus Corythoichthys; species Corythoichthys intestinalis. Next base: position 18,818,408 of record NC_080410.1, read on the forward strand.
TTTGTTTTGTTTTGTTTTTTTGCTATTAGGATTGGGACAGTTTGTTTTATTGTAAGGATTATGGAAAAATAAAATATGTAATTTGTATAAAAGTAGTGAGTTTTTGTACTTGCTCAAATGCACCTCCTCCAAAAAGTTTTAAATTAACTGTGATTTTCTCCTACTAATCTTGCTAACAAATTTATGGTGGCCGGGAGGTGTCAGGCGAAATGCAAAGTCCAAAAAATTTTCAGATAGAAAAAAGCACGAACCCCAATTGCAAACGCTTTGCAAAAGAAAAAAAGCACAAATGCAATCTGCCACAAAACGATTGCAAATTGGGAAAAGCATGAACCCCAATTGCCTCAACACGAATGCAGATGGCTTGCAACACGACTGCAAATGTCTTGCAAGACTAAGCCACAGCACGATAGCAAATAGCCACAGCATGACTGCAATACGACGACCCGGAAGTTAAAAAAAAAAAAAAAAAGTGTGATATTTTGTATATGGCTATACAATGGGGCAAATAAGTATTTAGTCAACCACCAATTGTGCAAGTTCTCCTACTTGAAAAGATTAGAGAGGCCTGTAATTGTCAACATGGGTAAACCTCAACCATGAGAGACAGAATGTAGAAAAAAAAAACAGAAAATCACATTGTTTGATTTTTAAAGAATTTATTTCCAAATTAGAGTGGAAAATAAGTATTTGGTCACCTACAAGCAAGCAAGAATTCTGGTTGTCAAAGAGGTCTAACTTCTTCTAACGAGGTCAGATGAGGCTCCACTCGTTACTTGTATTAATGGCACCTGTTTTTACTCATTATCAGTATAAAAGACACATGTCCACAATCTCAGTCAGTCAGTCACACTCCTAACTCCATTATGGTCAAGACCAAAGAGCTGTCGAAGGACACCAGAGACAAAATTGTAGACCTGCACCAGGCTGGGAAGACTGAATCTGCAATAGGTACAACGCTTGGTGTAAAGTAATCAACTGTGGGAGCAATTATTAGAAAATGGAAGACATGCAAGACCACTGATAATCTCCCTCGATCTGGGGCCCAATGCAAGGTCTCACCCCGTGGCATCAAAATGATAACAAGAACGGTGAGTAAATATCCCAGAACCACACGGGGAGACCTAGTGAATGACCTACAGAGAGCTGGGACCACAGTAACAAAGGCTACTATCAGTAACACAATGCGACTCAAATCCTGCACTGCCAGACGTGTCCCCCTGCTGAAGAAAGTGATTTGCAAATAAATTATTTAAAAATCAAACAATGTGATTTTCTGTTTGTTTTTTTTTCCCACATTCTGTCTCTCACGGTTGAGGTTTACCCATGTTGACAATTATGACAATAAAGGAATTGAATTGAATTGTACAGGCCTCTCTAATATTTTCAAGTGGGAGAACTTGTACAATTAGTGGTTGATTAAATACTTATTTGCCCCACTGTATGTGTTTTGTGACCATCTCTACGGACCTCCGTGAAGTCCACCCCCATCAAACGCAAATATATATAAAAAAATATGTCAACCGTTTGTGCTGTAAAAAATTGTTGTTTAAGCTGTTATCGTTTGAGATATTTTTAACTCTTTTATAAGTCTGAGGTCAATCAGCCTTCCATTTTGATAAAAAATGGTGTCAATAGTTTGTGCTGTAAAAATTGTCATTTTATAGATATTGAGATATTAATTTCGAGTGAGGACGTGCAAACTCCAGTGGCTGGCGGAGCGTAGCAACTCTCTCAATAACAGAGGGGTGTCCAAACAACTACGAGAACGTATCAGAAACAGATGGCATCACATCAGGTCCATTTTGCAGTAAATGAGGGGCTGAGAGTGATGGCATCACTTGAAATTCAAATCGCAAGCTGCCCCATTTACTGCAAAATGGACCCAAATTCGTTTGTGCTAGTTGTTGACACACCATTTATTGAGAAAGTTGATACGCACCGTCAGCCTTGGGAGTTATGACGTCCTCATGCCAAATTAATATCTCAATATCTATAAAATGATCGCAGCATAAACGACAATTTTTACAGCTCAAACAATTGACATCAATATTTAGATAAATTTGCGTCTGATTGGCACCTTCACGTTTTCTCTTTTTTTTTTTTTTTTTTTTTTTTAAACTTCCAGGTCGTCGTATTGCAGTCATGCTGTGACTACTTGCCGTTGTGCTGTGGCTTTTTGCATATGTCTTGCGAGCCATTTGCTGTCGTGTTGCGAGGAATTTGCATTCGTGTTGTGGCAATTGGGGTTCATGCTTTCGCTAATTTGCAATTGTGCTTTAGGAATTCGGCATCGTGTTGTGGCAGTTTGCATTCGTGTTTTTTTTTTTTTTCTTTTGCAAAAAGTTTGCAATTGGGGTTTGTGCTTTTTTCTATTTGCAAAGTGTTTGGACTTTGCATTTCGCTTGACACATCTCAGCCCCCGTACAAATTAGCCAACAAACAACTCTAAAATACTCTTTATCTTAAAGTAGATATTATTGTGTAGTGTGGTGTCACAGGGACAAAAACCCTGAATCATCATCTGCTTGGTATTGGCTATTTGATACTGTCAAATGTGTAACTTTATGCTCCTTACATATACGTAATAATCACCTCAGGCAGGACTAAAACGCTGGAGAGAGGAAGTATAGGCCTATTAAAACAGTGACAAAACCTGAGAGACAGGGTGAAAATGTTTGAGGAATTTCCAAGAAGGTGCAGCCAGGTTCGATTAGGTAAAACCTGCAGAGGCCTTGCAATTGCATGCCATAGCTTGCTATTTCTACCATTAATGGAACATAACCCTTTAGGGTGCTGGTCCTTGGCATCCATCTGAACAATACAAGAAAAAATTAAAGATGAAGGGGTGTTTAATCTGTTGAATTAAGTCATGGCTCTGTCACAATCTGCATATCAACTGAAGTGGTATTTAAAGACAGCATAGAGTCCTCTGGGACGGATGTTCCATTGAGCATTGCGCACATCATACATATGTATGCAAATCAAGGTACTGTGCTGTCATTTTTGGACAAGCACTCTTGAGCACTTTGCCTCAGGCATAGTTAAATAGCAGTGGGTGGCAGCCTGATAGGAAGCGTGTAGTAGTACTAATGTGGCTCTTCTGACTTTTAGACCACTGTCTTTATTCAAGTTAGATGCTTATGTTGATTGCAGTTGCACGGGACAGAGATGTGGAGAGCCCTATATTGTAAGAATTTATACATGTGTGCAAAACGGGACGATACAGTATGTATTAATATATCCATCCATGACTATTTTAATCAAGAGAAATAAAGCGGTGTACTTGTGGGCGGGGTCAAACACTCAATTTAATTGTCCTTTTTTACAACAGGCTTGATCCTTTCAATCTGCCAGTAACTGTCTACCATAATTTAACAAAGAGTACAGACTTTTGAGTTTGGGTTAGAACATTCAATCGATGACATTTCGCATAGCAGATCACCATATCTTTAATTATCACTTTTGCATGCGATTTTTCTATGTATTACAGAAAACATTCCATAATATACAGTGGTACCACGACTCGATTACATTGACCTCTACTCGCCTCTGTACTAACTAATTAACAAAAATAGAGAATCAGATGACAAGAAATAATATTTCCACTGTCATTGTCTTCAAAAATTTGACAGGCGAGAAGGCCAATAAAGACGATACATCTTATTATGAGTAGTTCACTTCTGGAATACGCAGTATATTAAAAACAGAATGGCATGAGCACGCATGTTCTTCTCTGTCTAATCACTCTTATCACTGCCTAATCCACTGAGTTGATGCAGAGACTGACTTGGTCTATAAAGAAATGGCCACATAGGGTGAAGTAGACAAGCTAAAATTACAACAACAACAAAAACAAAACAAAAAAATGATAGAAAAAAAAAGAAAATAAATGAGGAGAAATATATATTTTTTTATTTAAATGAAATGTTTTAATTTGGGAGTTGGTTCAATCCATCTTTTAAGCATTGCTGTGAACATTTACAGTAGACAATGTGTGATTATTATCTGTCTTTGCTTGACATGTGCAAAGGAAATACACTTACCTATGCACTTTAAGATACGGTAAACAATCTACGTATATGTGCTCCATCTTCTATTTTCAAGAATACTACACTTTAAGATTCCTTAAAAAATAAATAATAAATATTTTTGGGCATACTTATTGCCCCCCGGCTTGGCGCCTGTACGTTGGGGTTTACCCCGGTAGACGAGAGGGTAGCCTCCCTCCGCCTTCGGGTGGGGGGACGGGTTCTAACTGTTGTTTGTGCTTATGCACCGAACAGCAGCTCAGAATACCCACCCTTTTTGGAGTCCTTGGAGGGTGTGCTAGAGAGCGCCCCCTCTGGGGACTCCCTCGTTCTACTGGGGGACTTCAACGCTCACGTGGGCAATGACAGTGAGACCTGGAGGGGCGTGATTGGGAGGAACGGCCCCCCCGATCAGAACCCGAGTGGTGTTATGTTATTGGACTTCTGTGCTCGTCACGGTTTGTCTATAACGAACACCATGTTCAAACATAGGGGTGTCCATATGTGCACTTGGCACCAGGACACCCTAGGCCGCAGTTCGATGATCGACTTCGTAATCGTGTCATCGGACTTGCGGCCGCATGTTTTGGACACTCGGGTGAAGAGAGGGGCGGAGCTGTCAACCGATCACCACCTGGTGGTGTGTTGGCTCCGATGGCGGGGGAAGATGCTGGCCAGACCTGGCAGGCCCAAACGTATTGTGAGGGTCTGCTGGGAACGTCTGGCAGAATCCCCTGTCAGAAAGAGTTTCAACACCCACCTCCGGCAGAACTTCTCCCTTGTCCCGGGGGAGGTGGGGGACATTGAGTCCGAGTGGGCCATGTTCCGCACCTCCATTGTTGAGGCGGCCGATCAGAGCTGTGGCCGTAAGGTGGTTGGTGCCTGTCGAGGCGGCAATCCCCGAACCCGCTGGTGGACACCAGCGGTAAGGGATGCCGTCAAGCTGAAGAAGGAGGCCTATCGGGCCTTTTTGGCCTGTGGGACTCCGGAGGCAGCTGACAGGTACCGGCTGGCCAAGCGGACTGCGGCCTCGGCAGTTGCCGAGGCAAAAACTCGGACATGGGAGGAGTTCGGTGAGGCCATGGAAAACGACTTCCGGATGGCTTCGAGGAAATTCTGGTCCACCATCCGGCGTCTGAGGAGAGGAAAGCAGTGCACTATTAACACTGTGTATAGTGAAGATGGTGTACTGCTGACCTCGACTCGGGACATCGTGAGTCGGTGGAGAGAATACTTCGAAGCCCTCCTCAATTCCACCGACACGCCTTCCTTTGAGGAAGCAGAGTCTGGGGACTCTGAGGTGGGCTCTTCGATCTCTGGGGTTGAAGTCACTGAGGCGGTTGGTAAGCTCCTCGGTGGCAAGGCCCCGGGGGTGGATGAGATCCGCCCGGAGTTCCTAAAGGCTCTGGATGTTGTAGGGCTGTCATGGCTGACACGCCTCTACAACATCGCGTGGACATCGGGGACAGTGCCTCTGGATTGGCAGACCGGGGTGGTGGTCCCCCTTTTTAAAAAGGGGGACCGGAGGGTGTGTTCCAATTATAGAGGAATCACACTCCTCAGCCTCCCCGGTAAAGTCTATTCAGGGGTGCTGGAGAGGAGGGTCCGTCGGGAAGTCGAATCTCGGATTCAGGAGGAGCAGTGTGGTTTTCGTCCCGGCCGTGGAACAGTGGACCAGCTCTACACCCTCAGCAGGGTCCTCGAGGGTGCATGGGAGTTCGCCCAACCAGTCTACATGTGTTTTGTGGATTTGGAGAAGGCGTTCGACCGTGTGCCTAGGGGAATCCTGTGGAGGGTGCTCCGGGAGTACGGGGTACCGAGCCCCTTGGTAAGGGCTGTTCGGTCGCTGTACGACCGGTGTCAGAGTCTGGTCCGCATTGCCGGCAGTAAGTCGAATTCGTTCCCAGTGAGGGTTGGACTCCGCCAAGGCTGCCCTTTGTCACCGATTTTGTTCATAACTTTTATGGACAGAATTTCTAGGCGCAGCCGAAGCGTTGAGGGGGTCCGGTTTGGTGACCTCAGCATTGAATCTCTGCTTTTTGCAGATGATTTAGTGCTGTTGGCTTCATCAAGCCGTGACCTCCAACTCTCACTGGAGCGGTTCGCAGCTGAGTGTGAAGCGGTTGGGATGAAGATCAGCACCTCCAAATCCGAGACCATGGTCCTCAGTCGGAAAAGGGTGGAGTGCCCTCTCCGGGTCGGGGATGAGATCCTGCCCCAAGTGGAGGAGTTCAAGTATCTTGGGGTCTTGTTCACGAGTGACGGTAGGAGGGAGCGGGAGATCGACAGGCGAATCGGTGCGGCGTCTGCAGTAATGCGGACGCTGCACCGGTCCGTAGTGGTGAAGAAGGAGCTGAGCCGAAAGGCAAAGCTCTCGATTTACCAGTCGATCTACGTTCCTACCCTCACCTATGGTCACGAGCTTTGGGTCGTGACCGAAAGAACAAGATCCCGGATACAAGCGGCCGAAATGAGTTTCCTCCGCAGAGTGTCCGGGCTCTCCCTTAGAGATAGGGTGAGAAGCTCGGTCATCCGGGAGGGACTCGGCGTCGAGCCGCTACTCCTCCGCGTAGAGAGGAGCCAGCTGAGGTGGCTCGGGCATCTGGTTCGGATGCCTCCCGGACGCCTCCCTGGAGAGGTGTTCCGGGCATGTCCCACCGGCGGGAGGCCCCGGGGACGACCCAGGACACGCTGGAGAGACTATGTCTCTCGGCTGGCCTGGGAACGCCTTGGGATCCCGCCGGAGGAGCTGGTTGAAGTGGCTGGGGAGAGGGAAGTCTGGGCTTCCCTGTTAAAGCTGCTGCCCCCGCGACCCGACCCCGGAACAAGCGGAAGATAATGGATGGATGGATGGATAAATATTTTTTAAAACAGTTACAACTGTGAAATAATAATATATGATATGGTCAGTGGAGTTCATGGGGTAAATAATACCCCCTGTATTACCATCATCTAAACTGTATTATCAATTTGGACATTTTGTTTTTGTTATATTTGTGAAACATCAATCATGTCTTGCTATCCTTATGCAATTCAATATACAGTACCTATACTTGATTGGAAGTGAGCATTATTGTTGTCTTGTTTTAACACCCTCAGTAAGCGGAGAGATAATATTGAATGAAAAAATGACACCATTTAGCTAGATTTAGGGATTTTTATTCTTTGGGGAAAATATGCTGATGTAACATGCAGGCATGAATATGGGTCAGGGGATAAAAAGGTGAGAAGGGTGAGGAGGAAATATGTCCCGGTACACTGTACAACTAGGGCTGTCCCAAAGGACAAATTTTTTTCCCGATTAGTCGGCTGACTATTTTTACGATTAGTCAACTAATCTAATAATTCCCGCCCCCTCCTTTTTTTTTTTTTTTTTTTTTTTTTTTTTACTATCTTAGCAATGAAATCTTTGATGACGCTTATTAATTCACAAAAACATTTCAGAACACTTAAATTCTTTATTAAAGTACAAATAGGCATGTGAATAACAACAATAGATCACAAATAAACGATAAGGTCAAATGCTGATAGCATTAACTAGTGCAAAATAATGGAATGTAAACAGATTCAGAACACTGACTTCGCTTTTCCGACATGATTCAAAACAATTATTCAAAAAAAAAATCTAGCATTAATATTATAGTATACTATTATATATAATAGAATTATAATCATTGCCAATCAGATTTTTCATAAAGGGTGTCATTTTAAAGCTATTCTTAGTGTAGAATCTGAATTCTGAAGTATAGAGATGAATTCCAGAAATCGTTATTTATATGACGAACATGACATGCTTTTATTTTGAAATGTTCACCGGAAGTACGTTCGCTAAACCGCTAACAGTAAGCTTTAGACTCCACAAAAAAATGCTCTTTTTGTCATTCCATGTGGCGTCAGTAATCTTTTTTTTTTTTTCTTTTTTTTTTTTTTTCGTTTGCAAATTCTGTTAACCAGCGATTTTTCATGTTTGAAGTGTCACCTTTTAACCGCAAGTTTGCGTTTTGGAGAGGACTGCCTATGTTTTATAGCAGGCTAAAGTAGGTTGTCCTTTTTCCCTATTAGCCTCAATGTAGCAATGCTAATGTTTACAGTGTTTAATATAGATGTATTTCCTTATTTTGTATGTCTGAACTTTAATTCTACGGCGTATTGATGACCAATAAACATCTGTGAAAGGAATTGGAGTCTCATATGCCATCAACACGCACATGTACACACACGCACAAATGTATTAACATGACAATAAAACACAGCCGTGAAAATTACCACGCTCATTTTTATTTACCGTGCGATAAATGGACTCATTGCATATCGCGACAGGCTTAGCAACTTCAATAAAACATGTCGTTAATTAGTTAGATGGATTTACAATCTGCCAGTTTGTAATTTTCTCCTGTCGCCTTCCAAAATTACAACCGGGTGACGGCGTTTTAGGTGTTCATTCACGGCCAACATGCAGCCAAGCTTGGCATTGAAAAGACAGGACACAACAGTGTACCCTCCTTTGTTTCGTTGAAATAAGTCAATGTTCTGGCCACTCTTGTGCGCTTTTTAGGCTTTGTGCCGCTTTCCTCACTTGTATACCAAGCGTCGGACATTAAAAAATCTCTTGACCAGACCCACCTCCACCACCCCAACCCCAGCCTGAAATAAATTTCTCCTCGGATCCACACAATTAAGTAAGTCACCCTTTGTTTACTTCAAAACGGCGATTTTTTTAAAAAAAAATTCTGTTTACAAATCATTCGTAAAATAATGCTTATTATAAATCTGATTTGTAGCCACAAAGTAAAAAATAGAAAAGCTAGAATTTCCACCAAGCACTATGGTGCTTCTGATATGATAAAATAAGGATGGACTGCAATGATTGATAGCACAGTTCATTAGTACCAGACTGTCCCCATCACAGAGAGTTAGAACGGAATGATTTACCTTCCTGCTGTAGAACACAAAAACGCTCTGTCAGCTCATGTGAAGAAACACTAGTACTGTAGGTGTAAGTGATGAGCAATGACCTAGATCAAAGGGACGGAAAGCCTAAACAGCTGTTGCAGTGTTGAAGGACTCTAAAGGGGCTTGTAAATGAGTCCACTACTACAGTATATTCATATGCAAGCATGAATGCTGTGGCTTTGTTTATCTAGCTGTGCACTAATACTCATCATAGTAATATTATTTCATGTAAAATATTAGAAACAGCTGCACTTGGACAAAAAAAGTAAACCCCCACTCACTTCTGCTGGAGCACATTATGTTAAAATTGTTTAAGCTCAGCGAGGGAATAACAGTAAAATTAAAATTATGTATTGCAGTATAACTACAACAGTATTCTTAATTCATTGGCTGTCATTGACAGTGATAAACGCCCAAAGCATTTGACCTGGCGTGATGGCAACAAATGACCAAATTTAATTATGATTCATTCAGTCAGTCAATTATGTCACTTTTGATGCGAAATTTACATTCTTTCGAATGTACTTAATGGCATCTGTCATATGTATTTATTCATGGTCATGACAGGTGTCATGCCATGATTATGACAGTCTTATTACACCTTAATGAGAAGCATTCAAATAACATGCCACAAAAATAAGATAATAATATTTCATTAAAAATGAATAAGTATGCCATGAATTTATCATTATGTTTTTATAATGTTATGCCTGCCTATTTCTTTTTGTGGACACACACGTAGCCACTCGTATGGGCATATACTGCCAAAATACACCTCCTTAAAACTACTTAAATTCACTTGTTCTCAGTGTAAATCTACTAAAAATAAGTAAAATTATCTGCCAGTGCTTCAAGTAAAATGTTCTCAGATTTCCTGATATAAGAAAAATAGGTAGCTGAAAATAAGCTTAAAAGACTTAATTTAAAGGGAACCTCAGACTTAAAGACTTGTAGGCTTTCATAAGCCACAATTGTTCTCTTTTACTGAAATATCTTATTAGAAACACATTAAATATTGCCATTGCTTTAAAGTTCTATAATATTTAGTACATGTTTTGACCTGCAGAGGGTGCCATGTTTTATGCGCGCAATAGACACTCAGGGTGTTGACGTAGTTTTTCATTGTCACTAGACATTCCTTCCTACTCGGCGAGACACACATGCGCACATCGGTTAAAAGTGGCGATTACTTACTATTTGTGTTTTTATGCAGTCTTTTGTTACATTTTCATTGCCTCAAAATACTTTTTGCATGTGTTTCCCCCTCAAACTTTTAAGCATTGTGTTTTCTTGTGGTAGCTTTAAAGGGTATGTAGCGGCAAAGGGGGTGTGAGACATCAATAGAACCGTTATGTGCCAAGATATCAAATATTGATAAAGTTAACAAAAAAATCAATCACATTAATGAGCAATTATCGAAAATAGATCGAAAATGACGAACATTTCCGAAAGTGTTCCGGAAATAGCCGAATGGGGCGGAGACGACACGACAAGTGATTGACAGTCGAGGCGGAGCCAGGTGCCATTGTTTTTTAACGACGAGAGAGTAGCGTTGGGGTTTGTTTGACCAAAACATCACAAAAATGGTTCAAAACTGCTGTGCTATGTGGTGTACAACTAGTTATTTATCGGAATATAGTATCCATGAGTTCCTGAACGCGAAAAAAAAAAGCTGGACTATACAGACAATGGGTAAAGTTCGTCCGTGCAAAGAGGGCTAATTTTCTAGACACAGCCTCCAGCACACTTTTCTGTGGTGCGCATTTTCCACCTGAAAGCTTCTCGAACTATGGACAAGCGAAATCGGGTTTTGCTAAAAGATTGCTGCTCAAAGGAGATGCGGTGCCGACCATACAGGCGCAGCCACCTAAATGTCCCGAGATATCAAGAAAGAGGACGATGACTGGTAAAGGAGGCTAAAGCTAAGCAAAGGAGGGGAGCAGCCAAGCTCGAAATGGCCAGAGTGAGTACTCTTTTATAATAAAAAAATGTCACGCATTGGTTACAGGACTGGACACATGTATAAATTATTGTTCGTAAAATATATAGAACAAATCCTCTGATCCCATTAATATTTGTGTCTGTTGGCAGAGCGAAAAGCTATGATAGCGCAATAAATGATAATTATTCTATGCATTCCTTTATTTTGCAGTCACGGTGTATCAGCTTCACAAAATGAAATGCAAAACAAATCATTGGTGTTTCCCACACGATCTGCTGCCGATGTTTCATCAGTGTTATTGCTCCCCTCAATGACCGTTTCATTACGCTGCATTGGCGTTCGTTTGGGCTCCAACTGGTAACCTAAAACACCGATTAAAGCTTCGTAACTCTCCTCGTCACCATTAGATGAACATTCGTTACGTCCTTCTACGTCGGATTTGTCGCTGAAACTAGAAACGAAATTGTCTGCCATCATCGCCGCCATTCAGTATTAAAGCACTGAGCCTTTTTCTTGTTGAAGAAACACCCCTCACTGTCAATTCTGAATTCTCTTTTATTGACAACGAAGGGTGTTTCTTCATGAGGGAACCTGGAATATGTGCAGGACGAAAACAATGCATCAGCATAAACAGCTCAAAACACCCCTAATTCTCCCCTCACTAGAAGGAATTATATTTATGCAGACAGGCGCTGCCCCCCTAGTGGCCGGTGGCGCTCTCTTCACTTGTCGTGACGTCACGCACACAATCTGCCAGATCTCGGGCGCCGGTCGTTTTAGCTTGACAATCGAGCCAAATTTCTCTCATTTTCTTGTGTGTAATTACACGAAGTGGCATGATATGAATACAAAAGGCATGCGTTTATGGATAAATGATGGAATATTAAAATTTTCCCAGGGCACTACATACCCTTTAAAGCAGATTGTTGATCTGTTGACCACATTAGTCACGTAGCGTATTTAAACTACCTTTATTTGATATTACAACATTTAAGTATTTTCTTTAGGCATCTTTAGCTGAAAGTGCACGATAGTACTTTGGGTGTCAAATTCACCTTTCTTGTAAGACGTTTCGCCGGTGTAGCACATTTTGGCAGAACAACGGTTTTGTCCTACTGTTGTCTTGTCTCATCCCGTCTTTCCTGTTCATTTTGCTTTTTTTTTTGGTACTCGTTTTGTGAAATACCCACAGTGCTGTCATGCTCATCAATGTTCCACTCGAGTTCAAATTGAAAGGGTTGAACAGATGACATGTTTATGTCGCTTTGGAAGCCCGGCAGCATAGTACAGTGATGTCACCTTCCTGTAACTTAACAACAATAGCGCCCTATTAGTTCTACTAATTTTATAAAATGTATAAAAATTAAAACATTAACAGGGGTTTTGATATCAAATTATTTTAACTCAAATTAACGTTTATCTTTTAAGTCTTGCTATCTGTGGTTCCCTTTAAGCAATAAATTAGTAGAGTATATTTAGTCTTTTAAAGAGCTTGTTTGTCAGAAATGTTCTTAATTCAAGAATAGATATTGTTCAAAACATTATTTGAAAGCAAATCCTTCTTGATTTAGATGAAAAATGGCCAACTTTTAGATGTATGGGTTTAATAAATACTAATATTTACTTAAAGTAAGTGGAATAATCTGACACATCAATCTGTTAACTAGTCTTTAACACTGAAAACAAGACGGAGAAAATGATCTGACTATATTTAAGAAAAATAATCTGATTAAGACGTTATAAATTTGCAGTGTATGTGCATGTACGCATGCACACACACACACACACGCACACACACACACACACACGCACACCTACACACACACACACACACACACACACACCTGCTTGTCATGCTTGAGGGGGAGGGTGTCACCTCCATGCAGTTCACCAATCTGCTCACCATAGCTATAGCAGCACATACCAAAAATAATGCATCAACACAGTGTGGTGGAAATCTCACAAAAGAAATAAATTTAGTACTTGGCAGTAGCTATATGGGGCACTCATTTAACTCATTGGCTGCCATTGACTGAGAAATGGTGAAGGAATGAAACGGATGTCTATCATTGTCAATGATTTAAATGCTATGAAATGTCAAATTATTTTACATATACTGTATAATGATTATGAAATGAAATATTAACAAATTATTATTGAGATCTGATGTAGTAGGCCACTTGTATACCTAATATTGTGGCCTACTTGACCCAAAATGTGAAGTCCACAAATGTGGATGCCAAGTCTTGCTCCTGTCTTTTTGTTAAAAAAATAATCACTTGCCATATAAAGGGTTAACAGTATTAATGCCCTTCCAAGTTTTTTTCTTCACTCAAATATTATTATACCAGATGCACACTCTCTTGACAGTTTTGCTTTTCTCACACTGTCATGAATAAGTAAAACTCTTACCGTGAGTGTAGGAATTGCAGTGACAAGCGAGTAGATGAGAATAGGGGGAATCTTGCTGGTGTTGTCTGGTCCAGGGTATGGCTTGGAGAAGGTTTTGTCATAGCAGAAAAACCCTTGGATATGCACGGGGAAGGTGTCTGTGTACTCGAAGTAGTAAGCCAGGAGAACCGTCCCAGCCATGATCACCAGCTGGAAATAAAACATTATCACTCTGGTAGGATTCGAGAGGACAAGAGTAGAGAGGAGAGGAGGGAGAGATGCGGAAGGGGGGAGGGAAGAGTCCATTCCCAGGTCCCTTTTGCAGTGAGGTGATGCATAGGCAAATAACAGACAGAGTGAGAGGTTCAGTGTTTGGACCCAAATTAGAGGCTGAGAAGAAGGAGCGAGGGAACGTACTCATGAAAAGACAATGACAGTTGTCGATAATAAAGAGCGTTTTACATTACATATACAGTGAAATGTGTAAAATGACAGTCATATTCAGTATTAGCATAGCCTCTAAAGAACATACATTAACCATTTAAAGGGCACTCATTTAAACTCATTTGGCTCCATTGACGGCACTAGACGTCCAATCCGTCAACGGCACCAAATAATAAGCATTCCTGTCCGAGTGTTTATATGATTATCTTTCAAACAATGTGTTTTCTTGTGCATTAATAGTGGTCACGCTCATGTACTCTTGGTGGTGGGACATGCTACTGACATGCTGAAAAGGACAACATCAATGCAAGCCTCACTAACTGAGTAATGCAGCATTTGGGGAAAAAAATTACAATCAGGGAACCATTTTTTTAATCATAATGCTCACATATCTATAAATCGCACTGACCAAATTCTATTAATTTTTTAACATTATTAACAATATTTGTTCATATACACTGCTGGCCAAAATGTTGGCACCCCTGAAATTCTTTCAGATAATGTTCAATTTCTCCCAGAAAATGATTGCAATTACAAATGCTTTGGTAGTAATGTCTTCATTTATTTTGCTTACAATGGAAAAATACAAAAGAGAATGGAAAAAAATAAATAAAACATTATCATTTTACACAAAAACTCCAAAGTGGGCCGGACAAAAGTATTGGCATCCTTTGAAAAATCATGTGATGCTTCTCTAATTTGTGTAATTATCAGCACCTGTTACTTACCTGTGGCACATAACAGGTGGTGGCAATCACTAAATCACACTTGCAGCCAGGTAAAATGGATTAAAGTTGACTCAACCTCTGTCCTGTGTCCTTGTGTGTACCACATTGAGCATGGAGTAAAAGAAAGAAGACCAAAGAACTGTCTGAGGACTTGAGAAGCAAAATTGTGAGGAAGCATGGGCAATCTCAAGGCTACAAGTCCATCTCCAAAGACCTGAATGTTCCTGTGTCTACCGTGCACATTCATTCATTCATTTTCCATGCCGCTTATTCCTCACGAGGGTCGCGGAGGTGCTGGAGCCTATCCCAGCTAACTTCGGGCAGTAGGCAGGGGACACCCTGAATTGGTTGCCAGCCAATCGCAGGGCACAAGGAGACACACAACCATTCACGCGCACACTCACACCTATGGGCAATTGCACAGTGTCATCAATAAGTGTAAAGCCCATGGCACTGTGGCTAACCTCCCTAAATGTGGACGGAAAAGAAAAATTGACGAGAGATTTCAACGAAAGATTGTTCGGATGGTGGATAAAGAACCTCAACTAATATCCCAAAAAGTTCAAGCTGTCCTGCAGTCCGAGGGTACAACATTGTCAACCCGTACTATCTGTCGGCGTCTGAATGAAAAGGGACTTAATGGTAGGATACCCAGGAAGACCCCACTTCTGACATAAAAAAGCCAGGTTGGGATTTGCCAAAACTTACCTGAGAAAGCCAAAAACATTTTGGAAGAATGTTCTCTGGTCAGATGAGACAAAAGTAGAACTTTTTGTGAAAAGGCATCACCATAGAGTTTACAGGGGGAAAAAACAAAGCCTTCAAAGAAAAGAACACAGTCCCCACAGTCAAACATGGCGGAGGTTTCCTGATGTTTTGGGTTGCTTTGCTACCACTGGCACTGGACTGCTTAACCGTGTGCATGGCATTATGAAGTCTGAAGACCACCAACAAATTTTGCAGCATAATGTAGGGCCCGGTGTGAGAAAGTTGGGTCTCCTTCAGAGGTTATGGGTCTTCCAGCAGGACAATGACCCAAAACACACTTCAAAAGCACTAGAAAAAGGTTTGAAAGAATGCACTGGAGACTTCTAAAGTGGCCAGCAATGAGTCCAAACCTGAATCCCATATAACACCTGTGGAGAGATCTGAAAATGGCAGTTTGGAGATGGCACCCTTCAAATCTCAGAGACCTGGAGCAGTTGGCCATGATCTGACAGAATTGCAGGAATGCCAGTACTTTTGGCCAGCAGTGTAAGATGCACTAGACCAGAGGTCATGGAACCGCGGACCTCGGTCCGGTTCCAGAGCCCGAAGCCGTCTGGACCGGATTTTAAGCTGTCGCGACTAATACACGTTGCAACAACAAAAATCATTTTTGTCTGCGGGTTTGCAGAGCGGAGGTGGGCAACAAACAAAAACCTTAGCGGTGACGCGCGTGTGCCAGCCAATGGGAGTGAAGCATTTGAAAGTTATTTTTAGAACAGTATGTCTCACACTCACTTTCCAGAATCCGCGGAGTGACAGCCAAAAACTGAGCCGAATGAAGTTGGAGGAAGAGGCGAGAAAGGTACGGCAAATGGCGTGCTCAAAACTACGCAAGATTGATGCAGAAAGCAGAGTGTTTAAGGAGGAATGGACCAACACATTTTTGTTCATTTTACCTGACGGCAGCACAAGACCGCTATGGCTCATCTGTTCAGAGACGGTAGCGCATGTAAAGAGCAGCAATTTGAAAAGGCACCATGAGACGAAGCACGCAGCTTTGTCGCGAAGTTTCCCTATGAACTCTGCCATCCGCTCTCAAAAAATAGCGGACTTAAGGGCTCAATATGATCGCACCTCAAGGCTCATGGTTCATTCATTCTCTGCACAGCAACGTGCAAATGAATGCTCCCTCAGAATAGCGTGGTTATTGGGTCAAAACAAAAAAAGTCTTTCAGTGACGCACCGATTGTCAAAGATTGTATGAGTGCAGTTGCTGAAACTTTGCTTCATGGAAAGCAAAAAGAAGAGGTCTGTCAAAAAATAAAGCAAGTCCCCCTGTCAGCATCCACAATTAAAAAAAAAAAAGTCGAACATGCTCTTATGTTGCTATTTAATGATTCAATTAAAGCACTTTTTTAGCTTTATGCACCTTTTATATTTTATTTACATTTTTGAATGTTGTAATTATCAGCATGGCCACGTAAAGATACGTTTGTATTTTTTGGAAAAAAAAAAAACATTAAAAATATTTCCGGACCCGAGTTTGTAATTTTTTAATTTCGGACCCAGAGGGTTTTTAATTCATGACCCCTGCACCAGACTATAAGCCACAGGTGTCCACAATGTATTATGGGATATTTACACTAAAAGACATGCAGCTCATTACCCAATAAAAATCTATAAATAAGCCGCGGGGCTTAAAGTGGAGGAAAAGTAGTGGGTTATAGTCCAAAAATTAAATATTTTTTTAACAAGATATTTTAATGATGTTGTAGTATCACTCATCATGCACTCCATCCCTCAAAGTTGACCTGTTGTATGGCCTTCATTGTATCCCTTTCTGATTGTGACCCCTGTGAAAACCTTGCAGTCACTTGTGTTTTTTGGTCATACCTGTATGACTTTTTAAAAATTGGTGCATTCTTATCATGAGATTCCGACACACTGAGAGAAGCACCATCGCTGTACAAATACAAATTATGCGGGAATGTTGTTGCAGCTATCTGTAACTTTGTATTACAGAGACAGTGTCAATCTGGGACATTGTATTGTTTTATAGTGTTCTAAACTCTGACCAAAAAAAAAAAAAAAAAACACCCACTCACTCCAATATTGCCAGTACATACACCAAATCTGCCCACACATATTGTTCCCACTTTTATACTCCAAAACCATTGCAATTCCTTTGTGTCTCTTCCTACGTTGTATTAACACCACAGTTATGTTACGACACATCTTTTAAAAGGAAGATGCCGATCATAGAGATGTAGGTTACATCGCGTGAAGAAGATACTGACAGGCAGTCAGAACTAATTAGAGCTTCTCAGCAGGAGATGGACATGATCATTGGCTTGCACTGAAGACTGATTTGTCACTTGAAATAATATGAAAGGCTTCCTGCAGACAGACATGAACAGATTGGGGAAATCGAGAGATAGCTATTTTACTTTGGCATTTCTAGTCGGTACATTTAAATCCATATTTTTGTAATCCTCATGTGTCCTCATTCTACAAAATGCATATGACAACATGTTACTGCTTTTGTTTGATTGTGGAACATAAAAATAACTACTGTGAATTAAAACATTTTTAAGCAATAAAATATTTGAAGGATGAATGAACATAAATGGTCATCATTGACTTATTAGCTGCCATTGACAGCGATAGACGTCCAATCTACGTATATGAATCGCCACCACTCTTCCCAGTACAAATGGATTTGACGTCGACTTGTGACAAACTCATTTAAATTCACAGCATCACAGAAAAAGTGTTTTGTGTGTATGTGTTTCTTGATTAAATAATCTGCTGACCATCATACAGGTTCCTGTGCCTACTAAATCATGCATACAAGCAATATCATAAATTACTAATACAGCATCTGCAGAGAAACAAACGGCAATCATTTTTCTGTTTTGTTTTCAAACTTCTTGGCTGCTCACACATTCGCGAAGATACTAACATTGTGAGCAACATTTGTTCAGATGTAGAATAGAATAGAATAGAATAGAATAGAATAGAATAGAATAGAATAGAATAGAATAGAATAGAATAGAATAGAATAGAATAGAATAGAATAGAATAGCCCTTTATTATCATTATACAGTTGTACAATCAAATTGTGGCGCATCTCCCTTTACAGTGCAGGATAAGATAAGTTAAAATCTCAAAATCGACTTGTAAGTATAAAAGTATCAAATCTAAATGAATATAAATATAAAATGTGTATAAGATAGTTCTATGTTCAGGCAGTGATAATAATCGAAGTGAAGTAGCAGCAGTCTGACAAGGAAGGCATTGAATATTGCACGTTAATATTGCACGTAGGTAAGTACTGCACATAGAGTATTGCATGTAAATGAATATTGGACATTGGGTGATGTGGTGTTACTGTACGTATGGCAGTTCAGGATGGAGATGGCTTTAGGAAAGAAACTGTTCAGTCTGTTTGTTCTTGCTTACAAACACGTATAGCGTGTACCAGAGGGCAGCAGTTCAAACAGCTGGAAACCAGGATGTGAACTGTCCTTGAAAATGTTTACAGCTCTGCTGAGGCACCGGGAGATGTGGATGTCCATTACAGAGGGGAGAGGACAGCCAGTGATCCTCTGTGCTACCTTAACTGTCCTCTGATGCCTCTCCCTGTCTGCGGCAGTGCAGCTCCCGTACCAGGTGGAAATACAGTTTGTTAGCAGACTCTCAGTGGATGACTGGTAGAAGGCCAGCGCAGCACCTTCCTGTCCAGCTTGTTCTTCCTGAGGTCTCTCAAGAAGTGCAGACGCTGCTGAGCCTTCTTCATGATAACTGTTATGTTTGCTGTCCATGAGAGGTCATCTGAAATCTGGACTCCCAGGAATCCAAAAGTGTGGACCTTCTCCTCACACTGGATTTTGATGTACAGGGGCGGCCGATCGGTTCTGTTCCTCCTCAAGACCATAATGACCTCTTTGGTTTTGGTGATATTCAGGGCCAGATTGTTGTTTGAGCACCAGGCTGAGATTTTGTGGAGTTTGTCTCTTTAGGCTGTCTCGTAGTACAACCACTGTGGTGTCATCAGCAAACTCGACGATGGCGTTGCTCCTGTGGACTGGACTGCAGTCGTAGGTATAGAGGCAATACAGGAGGGGGCTCAGCACAGTTAATCGGTGTGCGGATGGAAGAATGGTGGGGGCCAAGTCTTACACTCTGGGGTCCATTGGACAAGAAATACTTAATCTCGGAGTATGTGAGGGGGCGGGGGGGGGGGGGGGGGGGCAGAATGCCGAGCTTTGTAATGAGAATGTCCGGGATGATGGTGTTAAATGCAGAACTATAATCCATAAAGAGCATCCCGGCATAGCTCTGCTGCTGTTCTATAATAAAAAAAGTCCTACATGGAAGTGTTTGACTTTTATTTTGTTGACTAGATGTGACTTTCTTTTTCAGTTAGGAAGTTATCAGTGTGCAACCTACTATAAAACCCACTGATCTATATAGGGAGAGATGAAAATGTCACCATTTCAAAACATCCCAGAACATGACAATATTTACAGTGGGGAAAATAAGTATTTAGTCAACCACTAATTGTGCAAGTTCTCCCTCTTGAAAATATTAGAGAGCCCTGTAATTGTCAACATGGGTAAACCTCAACCATGTGAGACAGAATGTACCTTCTGTTGTGGTAAAATGACTCAAATAAAACTATTGTAAAGCAACATTTAATTTAAAAATAACATTTTCAGGGGGATTAAAATGTTTTTCATTCATTGATTTTTTTATGAACTTCCAGTGAGGAAAGAAAACACTGGATACAGATAAACAAAAAATTACAGATCAAAATATGGGGGGCCGTTAGGGACATAATTCAGGATTACCTTTAACACACACTAGTCAAACGTTCTCACACACACCACAAGCATGCTAATAATGAATGGTATGAGTCATAGGTTTAGTTATAACTTGCATCAAAATATTTGGTTTTACATGCATAAGATTTTTTACTTGTTAGGGAGTGAGCTTCTATCGTGTAGCAGCAGTGTCATCTAGTGGTGTAATTGCACTCAAAATTTTGCACAATATTTACTCTCCTTGTAAAACCATCACATAAATCACACCATAACTGAACATCCCACAAACCATTTTAAAAAAAAGGGTTTCTTTTGAAAACATTGAATTAGTAAGTAACGCAACAGTCTAATTTTGTTTGAAAAACTCCCAAATATGTGGCAACTGAACTGAGATTTACCAATTTGCCCATACAGAAGCTTTAATTTTTTCAGCCACTTTCTAGTCTGACCTGAATATGCAAGTCGACCAATAAAACACTAGAGATGTGATTTTTTTCTAGGCAACAAAATTGAGGCGCATATGTGTGTTGCTATTTTCTTTAATTGGCTATATGTTCTTAAACTCTATTGTTTTGATGAACAATGACTTTTCTGAAGTTACACTACTCTAGAGTGAGCACATTATAGAACAGTCATTGAAATACTAACTTTGAATAAAATAAAAACAATTAACTTTAGAGTGTTTTTGGGGAGCATAACCAAAATTGTTCTGTTTTTATTCATTTTAAATTTAACAAATCAACAGAAAGTGACCTGTAATGAACAGGATGTGACCCATAATTGCCCTCAAATTACCAGAAAGTGGCCCAATATCAACAGAAAGTGACTGGGAAATTTCTGAAAATTAACTAGAAGTGAGTCAATATAAATAGGAAATTCTGAACACAGTGGTACAGATGCTCCTTTCCCAGTTTGTTGAAATAAACAACAAGTTCAGATGAATTACCATTTACAACAACAACAACAACAAACAAACAAACAACAAAACAATTAGTATTTTTCAGTTTTATCAGTCCATAACTTTTATAGTAATGCATTGCAACTGAATGTACACATCCATTGCAACTGAATGTACACTGTTCGCCAAAAGTATTGGCACCCCTGCAATTGTGTCAGAAATGCTCAATTTCTCCCAGAAAATGATTGAAATTACAAATGCTTTGGTAGTGATATCTTCATTTATTTTGCTTGCTATGAAAAAATGAAAAAGCGAATGAAAAAAATTAACTCCAAGAATGGGCCGGACAAAAGTAGTAGCACCCTCAGCCTAATACTTGGTAGCACATTGTTTAGACAAAATAACTACGAACAACTGCTTCCGGTATCCATCAGTGAGTTTTTTACAATGCTCTGCTGGAATTTTAGACCATTCTTCTCTGGCCCACTGCTCCAGGTCTCTGAGATTTGTAGAATGCCTTCACCAAACTGCCAGTTTCAGATCTCTCTACAGGTGTTCTATGGGATTCAGGTCCGGACTCATTGCTGACCCCTTTAGAAGTCTCCAGTTCTTTTTCTCAAACCATTTTCTAGTGCTTTTTGAAGTGTGTTTTGGGTCATTGTCCTGCTGGAAGACCCATGACCTCTGAGGGAGACCCAGCTTTCTTACACTTGGCCCTACAATATGCTGCAAAATTTGTTGGTAGTCTTCAGACTTCATAATGCCATGCACACGGTCAAGCAGTCCAGTGCCAGAGGCAGCTAAGCAACCCCAAAACATCAGGGAACCTCCGCCATGTTTGACTGTGGGGCCCGTGTTGTTTTCCTTGAAGGCCTCGTTTTTTTGAACTGTTAACTCTATGTTGATGGTTTTGCCGAAAAACTCTACTTTTGTCTCATCTGACCAGAGAACATTCTTCCAATTTAGGCTTTCTCAGGTAAGACTTGGCAAATCCCAGCCTGGCTTTTTTATGTCTCTGGGTCCGAAGTGGGGTCTTCCTGGGTATCCTACCATAGAGTCCCTTTTCATTCAGACGCCGACAGATAGTACGGGTTGACAATGTTGTACCCTCGGACTGCAGGACAGCTTGAACTTGTTTGGATGTTAGTCGAGGTTCTTATCCACCATCCACACAATCCTTCGCTGAAATCTCTTGTCAATTTTTTTTTCTGTCCACATCTAGGTAGGTTAGCCACAGTGCCATGGGCTTTACACTTATTGATGACACTGCGCACAGTAGACACAGGAAAATTCAAGTCTTTGGAGACGGACTTGTAGCCTTGAGAGTGCCCATGCTTCCTCTCAATTTCGCTTCTCAAGTCCACAGACAGTTCTTTGGTCTTCTTTCTTTTCTCCATGCTCAATGTGGTACACACAGGACAGATGTTGTGTCAACTTTAATCCGTTTTAACTGGCTGCACGTGTGATTTAGTTATTGCCACCACCTGTTATGTGCCACAGGTAAGTAACAGGTGCTGTTTTGTGCAAAATGGTAATGATTTAATTTTCTTTCCTATTCTTTTTTTGTGTTTTTTCATTGCAAGCATAATAAATGAAGATATTACTACCAAAGTATTTGTAATTGCAATCATTTTCTGGGAGAAATTGAGCATTATCTGACAGAAATGCAGGGGTGCCAATCCTTTTTGCCAGCAGTGTATCGTGATAACACACAAAGCACATCAACAAAGAATTAAGGAAAAATGGACAAAGGCAAAATGGAGTCGACAAGCAGAAAAAGATGGCTCAATGAGTAACACTGATATCAAAGGTTGTGATTTGTTCTTAGGGCACAGTGAATGAAAGGATTCTCAAAGAAAAGAAAGAGATGTGGAATGAGGCTAACTGTTTGGTTTCTATAGTAACTGTTGATGATGTGTGGGGCAAACGAAAATGGCCAGTCGTTTTGACTTGGTTTGGATTCCCATTAATGTTAATCTTCCAAACAAACAAAAAATAACACAACACTGACAAGCAAGTCTATGTTTAGTTTAGTAATTCTTTTATTTTCTTTTGCATGTGGCCTACATAACTCAGACATGTGATTTCCACATATGTGAACGCCAGGTATTTGTGAGGCTAAGTTAATTATAATTGCAAAAAATAGTCACTCGTCGTATGTAGGTTCAGTGCGATGTCTAAGAATAAAAAGAACGTTTTTTTTTTTTTTTTTTAATCACTCAAGTGTGTTTACTCTTATGATGTCAAAATATAATCTAGGTTAAGGTGTGAGCTGTTCTGTTGGATTTTTTCCAACTCTTAACACAATTGATGTATACATCTTAGTAATAACACACTCAAAATAATCTCCCCGACGCACACATAGGCACACTTCCATACTGGCACGGGAATTAGACTTGAGGTCGGAGAGATTACAAGTGGGAGGCACATGGCAGAGTGGTGTAATAGAGTTTTCAGAGTATTATTATATTATGTGTTATAGCCAAGCGGACCAGTGTTTCCTGTGCTCACAGTAGATAGGAGGTGCCATTTTATCTCCCTCCCTCGAGAACAGTGTTTAAGTAAAGGCAAGTATATACAAGTGGTACCTCTACATACGATCGCTTCGACACACGAACTTTTCGACATCCGACGTAAAATTTGACTCGCCATTTGTTTCTACATCCGACGACATGCTCGAAATACGACGACAGTGGCAGCACCGCAGACGAATGCACCGCGGATTTTCTTGTGTGACAAATCAACACTGGTTTCAGAAAAGGTTGGTACAGGTGGTGAAACAAGGAAAAAGTTGACGCTTACCTTCTAAATGAAGATGCAAATGACAGAAAAATATGAGCGTAGGGTGGGCATCCGTGAAATGGCTCAACAATACATCTCCACGGTCCTCCTCCGACCATCGTTCGCCAGTCTTTATAAGTTAAGCTGACAATTCTTATTGTGGTAACATCTCCAGAGAAATCGCCAACTTCGCCACGTTTTTATCATTTATTTCACAACTTATTCAAAACAAAAACACCTTCTGTCTGCAGCAATTGACGGCGTTCTCAAGAAAACATTCAAAGTGAAAGTGAAACTCAAGCTCACCGGTCACGTCAGCCCCGCGGTGCGTTCAGGGTCAGCAAAAAACGTCCGCCACATTAGAACCCGATTCGTTACATTAATACAGGAATTATTATTATTATTATTATTCCCATTTTGATTTATAATTTATTTGTTTTGCTATGTGTAATTGCCATTTGTAATAGTACCAGCAGTATTTTTTAAGGATTTAGTGAAGGTTTTTGGGCTGTGGAACGAATTAATGGAATTATAATGTATTCCTATGGGAAAATCCTGCTCGACATACGACCATTTCGACTTACAAACAAGGTCCTGGAACGGATTAACTTCGTATGTAGAGGTACCACTGTAAATACTGTACTGTGCATCCACACAAGGGTCACATACAAATGTAATCTAGTCAAAGGAAAACTGATTAAAGATTTCAGGGCGTTACATTTAGGCAATGTGTGAATGACACGTTAGCAAAACAATAAATAGCGTTCTTGCTTTGATATACTGTATCTGTCTCATATACTGCAGTATCATATTTTTGGTTTAGATCTACCGGTATGGTGTTTTTGTTTTTTCTACAGTGTTTTGATATTTTGCTAAAGTACTCAGTATCTCCTTTTCTATTTTTCAGATATTCTATTTTTGCACCAGCTGTTTGTCTAGTCACATTTTAAAATCATTTTTGTGCTGTACATCATCCACACACCCACACACACACGTAATGGGCCTGTTTTAGCAATCTGAAGAAATAAGCGCAAGAAAGACATACTGTAGATCAGACGTGTCCAAAGTCCGGCCCGGGGGCCAAATGCGGCCCGTGGTCAAATTTCATCCGGCCCCCAGCCTCTTATCAAAAATCAATAACGTCTGGCCCGCACACACTTAATAATTTGGTCAGCAGTACAGCTACCAGCATATGAAGTAGCTTACACACTAAATGCTGCTCCTCATTTACCCACTAAAAGGCAGCAGCATTCTATGCAACATTACGCCGTGTGACCCTTTACCTCCAATTTTCTAAAATAGCGACAATCAACAAAAAAGTTGACTGCGACAGCCGACGCTTCAAGGATAGGTAGAAATTGGACTATTTCTTCACTAAAATACGCAACAACTGTGTCTGCCTCATTTGCAAAGAGACAGTCGCTGTTTTTAAACCAAATGAGACACGCTGACATGTACGACCAGATTACAGGGAATTTACGCAGCGAGAAATTGAAGCAACTTGAAGCTAGTTCAATTTCACAGCAACAGTATTTTACAAGAGCCCGAGAGTCGAAAGAGAACGCTACAAAGGCTAGTTGCGAGATTGTTGAAATTTTGAATAAAAAAATAATAATAATAAAGTAAATGTGACACACAGAATGGGTTGCTAAAATTTGCTTAAATATATTGTTCTACGTAAAGGACGTCAGCCAAGGTCGGCCCCTCACATTTTTACCACACCAAATCTGGCCCCCTTTGCAAAAAGTTTGGACACCCCTGCTGTAGATAGATAGATTTCTGCATAGGCAGAGTTTGATTTTTGAGGCGGAGGTGCACAACATCTTGATGAACCTGAAACGCAGTTTCCGCAATAAAATCAACTTCCTATTATAATAATAAGTTGAAAATAAGCATTTTTTGTTTCCCATCATTTTTGAGGGGAATTCTTAATCAGGCTGCTTAGGACAGCTATACTTTTTGCCAATCCATCGTCATCCATTGAATATAGTACGCCCGCCAGTGTTAAAAGGTGTTCTTTCAAATTTTGCACCCCATTAGAAATGTAACTTTGTGTTAAAAATGGCCAATAATACAGCGGTTACAAAGTAAACAATACAAACTTTCTTTAAATAAAAGAATAATTACTTACTTAATTACTTTCATCATGGACGGACACGTAAAAAAGTTCTCCTCAGACACATTCTGCCATGTTAGCTGCACATAACAACTGCACGCCGCTCTATCACTGTTTACGTCTTCGCCATGTAGTTAAGCATTAATTTACGCCATATTCGTGTGGAACATCTATGTATACAATGTTACTTGTTTATTAACAACCTGTGGATAACATTGACAATCCAATAGAATGTAAAAGAGGGCTTATTCACCACCACAACAGCTTTGGGAGCAAACTATTATAAGGGTGCAAAATTTGTTGTACAATCAGTGTCTTTAGTGGGGCAAATTGAAACTCCGCTCACTATTTTGGCGGTGCTCTCTGGCTTTTCATGGTCCACATGTTCGATCCTTGGTTCTTGCGCAGTAATTGTTGTCGCTTTTGAAAGCTTGGGTTTGAAAAATTTACATATAGGGCCTATCCATCTTGCCTCTTTATTCCTTAGGTGGTTTTTGCTAAGCAAAGCAAACAAACGTCTAAGGTGCTAGTTGTGTTACTTTGTGGGTTTCTTGAATAAGACAACTTACTGAAAGGGTTGACTGACAGATCTTTAGTTACAGAACTGAAGAGAGGCATCATCAACATTAACTGTCCACTGGCCGGGTTTTTATCAGCTGTCTCGAGCTCGCTGTGTATATCTGACTTTCATGTGCTGTGGCGACCAGACATTACTAATCGAACATGCAGATACGATTTGCTCACATCATTACAATAGTTACACGATCTGTTTGAAAAATAATTTTGATCCATTATAATTTTTTTTTGTTCATTTCATTCATTTTTGTTGTTTGTTTTATTACTTTACAACTTATATAGACAATATTTTACAGGAAAATTCTTTAATTTTAAAATCATACATAGGAAAGTTAATGACACTTTTCCGCCACCAGTGGGGGCCTGGACCCACTGCCCCCCCCCCACCCCCACCCCATAAAATCCGCTTATGGATGTCTGCACATTATGCTACTTTAATTTGAATGTAAATGTTAAAGTATGAGGACACCAGGAATCAAACATTGTCAATTAATGCTTTGTGCCCACTGTTCATTGGTGCATCACTGTAAGATGTGTAAAATGTGTCTCTAAAGCACGGTAGAGCTACTGAAAATGTCTAGTGCTGCAACAACACTCCATGAATCATGCAGTTAACAAATATGCTGAGAAACACTTAATGCGCCGCAGAAGTACTGCAGCCACTTAAGAACACCTCAGTTACCCCCAGTGTATCAACAAGCAAGATGTGAAGTAAGAGTGGGATTGTCAGAGAGGATGTTTACTGAGCTGTCCCAAACTCCACAGTCCATCCTGAAATATTTATCTCAGTGAGATTGCAGATAAAGAATCAATTCTCAAGGCAAAATGTGGTTTTTCCCCAGTGACAGAGAGCTAATAATTGCATAGAGGGATACAAGTGACAGCCAAGACAGAATCACACAGTTGGTGACACTGGCAATTCCACGTTTTAAATAAATCAACAGTTTCTTACCTCTACAAACAGGAAACAGGGGACAATGGAGCTGCTGCTCTTCACACGTGGCTTCTCCTCTACTGCCATGCCTTTTCGTTTTTGGTTCAACCTCTCGTCTCAATTCTCAACCGCCTAGTCTGGAAGTCAAGAAAATTGCCGTAAATTAGTCCTGCAGCTAGAATGGTAACCAGAATGTGAGACAAGTCAGCCAGGGGTTTATATTATAATCTTTTTAATTAATATTTGTAAGAATTCATTAGTTGATAAAAAGTACACGTAATGTTATTCTGTAATGAGGGGATACCTGCATTTTTAATTTAACTTGTACAGATGGGTGCATGCACAAACAACACTTCCAATCTACACCTTTTCTATCACTATGTTGTTATTTACAATTTGATTTTGTTTTGAAATATATTTGATGTCAAGTATCAATTTTTCATTGATAGCCAACATACAGTAAGCTATAACGTACATGTAGCTGGCCATCTACAGCATAATCATGTTCAATACAACACTTTGGATTTAAAAAAAAAAAAAAAAAAAACGACATTTGTAAAAATATCTATTTATATCAAAATAAGAACAGTTACCTATAACATGCACCAGAAGGCAAATTTATTTTGCATTAAAAGATGTCAACAAACAAAAAGATTACGTTAACCGTTCCCTGATTGTAATTGCTATTAGATGTCCATTCCATTTACCTAATCAGTCAGCAATTGAGTTAAATAAAATGAAATAAAATACTAAGAAAAATAATCTTTGAAACATGATACCACCATCCTAATTCATTTAATCAAATGAAACTAATTTGATTTTTTAAATCTGTATACTTATTCTTCATACATTTTAAGTTGTACTGTCTAGACCAGACATGTCCAAAGTCCGGCCCGGGGGCCAAATACGGCCCCTGGTCAAATTTCATCCGGCCCCCAGCCTCGGTCATAAAATCAATAACGTCTGGCCCGCTGACAGACTTTAGTAAATTGGTCAGCAGTACTGCTACTAGGATATGAAGTAGCTTACACACAAATGGTGCTCCTCATTTATCCACTAAAAGGCAGCAGCACTCTAAGCAACACTACCCCTCGTGACCCTTTACTCCCAATATTCTAAAATGGCGACAATCAACACAAAAAAGAAAGTTAACTGCGACGGCCGACGCTTCAAGGATAGGTGGAAATTTGACTATTTCTTCACTAAAATAAGAAACAACTATGTCTGCCTCATTTGCAAAGAAACAGTCGCTGTTTTTAAAGAGTTCAATGTGAGGCGATATTACCAAACAAGACAGGCTGACATGTACGACAAGATTACAAGGAAGACACGTAGCGAGAAATTAAAGCAACTTGAAGCTAGTTTAATTTCACAGCTGCAGTATTTCTCAAGAGCCCGAGAATCGAAACAAAACACAACAAAGGCGAGTTGCGAGTTTGTTGAAATTTTATAATTTAAAAAAAAATAATAAAGGGACTTCCGGTTATGGCGGCTTGCTGAGCGGACGCGTGTAAGTCTGCGCTGCTACTTGGACTTCTAAATCCTTTCTAAAAAGTTCAAATCGTGAGTGCCACTCAGCCGAATTATAACTCCTGTGTCAAAGAGAATACTGATGTCACAAAAGAAGACAAGCCGCGGCCGGACACAACAATCCGACCTTACTAAATTTGCTACATCGACGGTCAAAGCCAAGCTCACCGCTAGCAAAGCCATGGAGGCTAGCGTCGATGCTAACATCGTGGCTAGCGTCAACCCCGAGGAGCAGCCGGAGGGAAACATTACTCCTGAATCCGGTGCCTCTTTGTCAGTAATACTGGCAGCTATCAACTCCTTGAAGTCTGAGTTCTCAACCAAATTTGATGGCATTCTCACTGCAATTGAAAACTTAAGGAAAGACACTACAGACTGTTCAGAGAGAGTTACACAGGCAGAGACAAGAATTTCAACAACGGAGGACGACGTGGCTGCGCTCCGAGAGAAGGTGAAAAAACTAGAGGGGAAAAATAAAGGCCTGGAGGAGAAAATACTGGACCTGGAGGCCCGGTCTCGTCGCTCCAATGTTCGGCTTGTTAATCTACCAGAGGGTGCAGAGGGAGAAGACGCCTGTGGTTTCCTGGAGGGCTGGATACCGGAGGCGCTGGAGCTAGCTACGCTCCGGGGAGGAATTACAGTGGAAAGAGCCCACAGGATCGGTCCAAAGAGACAACGCGAATCTAACCCCACACCCAGAACCCTTATAATGAAGTTCCTGAGTTATAGGGATAAAGAAGCGGTGATGACAGCGGCGAGGGCGAAACGGCAGATCCTCTACAAAAACCAGCCGGTTAGATTTTATCAAGACCTGACAGCAGAGACGCACAAGAAGGTGAAAGAGTTCGAGGAGGCGAGGCGACAACTCCGGTCACTGGGTCTGCGGTACGGCATCATCCCTCCGGCCCGGCTCATCGTGACCTACAAGGAACGCTCACACATCTTCAACAGCGCCGATGAAGCCGAACACTTCGTTAAGAAAATCCAGTCGGATGACCAACCAGATTGAGGTATGGATGAACAGATGACACCGTGGAAAGGTGATCTAAAACTACTGTTGGAACACTAATTTGATATCCTGAGGCTGTAGAGACATGAGTGGAGTTTAGAGTGAAAGTTAATTTGTTACACAGTTCTGATTTCTCTCACTCCCCTGCTTATTGTTAAGGGACAATTTACTGATTTAATATACACTGTTCAATTAAGAAAATATGAAGGCCTCATCATTTGGTTGAACTGTTTTAAAAGATTTATTTGAATTACAGTAGCAGAGTAGTTAGATTTATTCTGTATTTTAATTTTTACATCAGCATAGCTATACTGTTCCTCACATTGTGTGGACCAGCTTTTTGCTTTCTGGAAGTCTAGTCAATAGAGGGGGGTAACACCTGATGGGAGAACATTCAGGTGGATTGATAATGGTTAAGGGAAATGGTTTTTTGTTCTTTGTTCTTTTTGTTTTGTTTGAAATTACTCTAGTGTTGGGGAAATTCAAAATCATTTACTTATATGTCCGTTGATCTAAAGGTTAAAATTACATCCTGGAACTGCAGAGGGCTACAAAAAGCAAAAAAAATCAAACAAGTTATGAACAGGATCAAAACATTACAGTCCAATATAGTATTCCTTCAAGAAACCCATCTAACACAAGAAAATGAGCTCAAAGTAAGGAGGAGATGGAAAGGTAAAGTTTTATCAGCTCCCTTTACCTCTCAGGCAAGGGGTGTTATGATTTTGATTCACGATTCTATTCCACTACAGATTGACAATGTTATCAAGGACAAGGCAGGACGATACCTGATTATTCAGGGAAGAATTCTCAGGGAACAATTAATTCTGATAAATATCTATGCCCCAAATACAGATGAACCCAAATTCTTCCAGAACTTATTTCTTACTATTGCTTCTTTGCCTGGTGCTTGTATTATGGCAGGCGACTTTAATTGCACTTTAGATCCACAGAAGGACAAAAGTACAGGAATAGATCAATCACATTCGAGAAGCAGAAGTGTAATTCATAATTTCATGAAAGAAATGAATCTAGTTGATGTTTGGCGAGCGGACAATCCCAACGGGAAAAAATATTCATGTTACTCCAGTACGCATCAGTCATATTCCCGTATAGATTTCTTTCTGGTTTCAGCACTACTAAGATGTAAAATAAAGAATGTTTCCTATGATGCCATTCTCCTGTCAGACCATGCCCCAACCTCCTTAGTCTATTATGATCCCAAATTGGTCAATGATATTCCTAAATGGAGATTTAAAACAAAATGGATGGCTGATACTGGCTTTGTTAATTTTCTAGATGAACAAATTAAATACTATTTTGAAACAAATACAACAGAAACGTCAGGAAGTATTAGATGGGAAGCGTTTAAAGCCTTTATTAGGGGACAAATAATTAACATTACAAGCTCTAAAGCCAAAGAAACTTATATGAAAACAAAATCTTTAGAAACAAAAATTAAGAAATTAGAAGAAGAATACTACCACTCAGGTTCTAAGGATATTCAACAAGAACTTTTCCAACTTAAAACACAATACAATGAAATATCTGCTACCAAAGCTTTATCAAGTTTACTACAACTTCAACAGACATTCTATGATCAAGGCGAAAAGCCTGGCAGAGTGCTCGCATGGCGCATTAAACAACTACAGAATGAAAGACTTATAAGCTCATTACAAAACGACAATAATGAAAATATTGTAGATCCAATTAAAATTAATGAAATCTTCAAAAAATTTTATGAAAAGCTTTATAGCTCAAATATAGATCCAAATACAACTGAATTGAATAATTTCTTGAACAATATTCAAATTCCTAGGATATCAAACATAATTAAAGAAGAATTGGAGAAAGATATAACTTTGGCAGAATTATCTTTGGCTATTGACAACATTAGAGGAGGAAAAACCCCTGGACCGGATGGGATACCCATAGAGGTTTATAAAAAGTACAAACATAGACTGTTAACACCATTATTAGAAATGTTTAAAGAATCTTTCCATAATGGAATCCTCCCAACATCCTTAAGAGGAGCTTTAATCACGTTGCTGCCTAAACCAGGCAAACCAAATAACAAGTGTGAAAATTTTAGGCCAATCAGTCTATTAAATGTGGATTTAAAAATTTTGAGTAAAATAATAGCCAGGAGGCTTGAGAATATAATGCCAAATATTATTGACAAAGATCAAAATGGCTTTGTACAGGGTAGGCAAGGCTTCCATAACGTTAGGAGAATTTTAAATATATTACTCAAGGAAAAAGGATCAACAGATACAGCATTACTGTCATTAGACGCTGAAAAAGCTTTCGACAGGGTCGAATGGCCCTATTTATTTGAAATTCTTAAACGTTTTGGCCTTGGAGAAAATCTTAATAAATGGATAAAATTACTTTATACAGAACCATACGCTGAAATCATGACCAATCGTAATATATCCAAAACTATTAAAATACAAAGAGGATGTAGACAAGGAGACCCCGTATCCCCTTTACTATTTATTATGGCTATAGAACCCTTGGCAATAGCAGTAAGAGCACACCAAAATATAACTGGTATAACAATTGGGCAACAGGAACACCGCCTGGCTCTATTTGCAGATGATATAATAATATTTCTTAAAAATATAGAAAAATCCATTCCTGAATTATTAGAACTTATTAACATATTTGGAAAATTCTCAGGATATAAATTAAACCAATCAAAATCATCAATAATGCTTTTAAATCCATTAGAAAGTAGAAGCCCCCCTAAAACTGCCACTCAATTTAAAACCGTAGATTGTTTTACATATCTGGGCATTCAAATCGTCCCACGCCTCGAAAATATTGCAGCCAGTAATTATGAACCATTAATTCAAGAAATTTCAAAGTCGTTGGATAGGTGGGCACCCATACCAATGTCACTAATAGGGAAAATAAACATCCTTAAAATGAACGTACTGCCGAAACTGTTGTATTTGTTTCAAAATATTCCACTTCCTCCTCCAAGTAGCCTGTTCACTCAGCTTAAAAAACTGTTTGTTAGATTTTTGTGGAATAATAGACGGCCTCGGACTCGACTCTCACTATTGTACTTACCCTTTGATAGAGGGGGACTTAAGTGTCCTAACCCACTCTGGTATTACTGGGCAGCACAGCTGAGAGCAATGATGTTTCACTTCTCAGAAGGAGACGCTCCTCTGTGGAAGGAAATGGAGGAACTCCAACTAAGTATGCCCCTTCCTACATACCTATACTCAGCAAGCACTAAAATCCTAAAAAAGAATACAAAAAATCCTATAGTAAAAAATATGATTACAGTGTGGCATCAAGTTAAAAAATATCTGGGAGAAACGTCCTCTCTCTCTGCCTTCAGCCCAATATGGAGAAATGAATCCTTCCCTCCAGGGAAAACAGATGGGGGATTTAAATCTTGGGCTTCCAAAGGACTAAGAAAAATAGGAGATCTTTACAACATGCAAAAGGTTCTGATGACATTTGGAGAAATAGTTGATAAATTTAATATACCACGTAATCACTTTTTTAAATATCTACAGTTGAGAAATTTCATCAGAACGCACCAAAATCAAATGCTATGCTTTCCCGAAATGTCTACCACAGAAAAACTAATGAATGATAACTGTTTAAGGAGGGGTTTAATTTCCAAAATGTATAAACACCTGGTAGACGGAAGCACAGAATCATCTGCAGGACGACTGGGGGCATGGAGGGAGGACCTGGAGGAAGATCTCTCAGTGGAAAAGTGGGAGGAGGCATGTACTAAAGCACAACTGAGAACTACTAACACCCGCCTAAGACTACTGCAATACAATTGGTTGATGCGAACGTACATAACCCCAGAAAAACTTAACAGATATAACAGTGCTATACCAGATACTTGTATTAAGTGTGAAAAAGCAAAAGGTACACTTTTCCATTGTATTTGGCAATGTACAGAAATACAAAAATTTTGGCAAGAAGTGAAACAATGTTTTCAAAATATTTTACAAATTCAAGTACCCTTAATTCCACAGCTGTTTTTATTAGGTTTATACCCAGATAAATTGAAGATTAAAAAGAATCAACGAGTATTTGTAGATTTAAGTATACTGACAGCAAAGAGAGTAGTAGCCCTCTCATGGAAGAACACCAGGAGACCTACACTGAGCAGGTGGTTGTCTGAGTTATCTTCAACGCTCCCCTTAGAGAAAATTACCTATACAATAAAACACCAACAGCATCATTTTCATCAGATATGGGACCCCTTCATTTATTATGTGTCAAGAACAGATCTGTCATGTGTGATGGAAGAGCCCGGGGATATGTAAACAGTAGCCCTCTGCAGTAATCAATAGAATAGAAATGTGTGTGGGGGTCTATCTTTTCCCCCTTTTTGCAATATAGTGAATTGAAATGGACTAGAACTCATTATCTTGACCCCCAACTAAGAGACAGAGTATTTTGATGTGTTTGTGTTTGTTTAATACATGTTATTGTATTTTTGTTATGTTGTGAAAAAAAAATAAAAAAAAAAAAAAAAGATTGTTGGTAAAAAAAAATAATAAAGCAAATGTGAAACACAGAATGGCTTGCTAAAATTTGCTTAAATATATTGTTCTAAGTAAAGGACGTCAGCCAAGGTTGGCCCCCCACATTTTAACCACACCAAATCTGGCCCCCATTGCAAAAAGTTTGGACACCCCTGGTCTAGACTCTTGAGTCTACATTTTGAATGTGTGCCAAGAGAAGACACTTAGAGGGAACTAGTAGCTTTTTTAGCACTTATGACATGTATCATTGCAAGCAGACATTGGACAAATTATAATAAAGAACATTAATGGAAATACATTTTTAGGCAGCTCAATGGATGGTCACCTCCTATGCATGCTGCCAAATACAAAAATATGATATTGGCCCCTGTTGTGCATCCAAATGATGTCGTCTGTAATGTTAAGTAAATCAATAAATATGAAACATACCGTACGTATAGATATATTTATTCATTTATTTACATTGTGTAACATCAAATTAATAATTTACGTAAACAATGTTATTTTAATAGAGTACTTCAACTGTG
Organism: Corythoichthys intestinalis; assembly: GCF_030265065.1. NCBI lineage: Eukaryota > Metazoa > Chordata > Actinopteri > Syngnathiformes > Syngnathidae > Corythoichthys > Corythoichthys intestinalis. The sequence continues at coordinate 18,853,331 of NC_080410.1, forward strand.
TTCTACTGAAAAATGAGGTTGAATAACGAATGAGTGAGATGTGACTGTTTGTAAGCTTCAAAAATTAGGATGAAATTTGTCTGAAACTTGTGGCCAACATTATTAGCCCCCCTCATGGAATTAGACAAGACTCTTAGTTTCTCCTTAACAATGAGCACTGTTGATTTTTTTAAAAAAAAATCTAAATAGAAAATATGCTCTAATTTTAACTTGGATATTTTATAGAAACACTGAGTTAAAACAATAAAAGGCAAAAATGAAACACCCAAAATTATAAGACCCTTGGCCATGAATAGCTACCATATCCTTTCTGAGCCACCACTGGCAACCACCTCATGAAATAGTTCTGTACAAAGTGCAAATAGTTCTATTTGGTCCAAATTGCATGGTTTCCGAGCATGGACATTCACTTTGAACACCTGCCACATATTCTCAATAGGATGGAGTTCTGGGCTCTGTGCAGGCCACTCCGGGACCTTGGTATTTTACTAATTTGGTGCATGTTCTGGACCATTGTGTCCCAGGGATGACTGAAACCAAGTTGTTTCTTCAGTTTTTCCCCTCAAAATGTCAAGATTTTTTCCCCCATAATGCCACAAGGCTTTTATTGCCTGAGGCTGCAAAACAGCCCCAGGACATGTTCAACAGTAGGGAATTGTGTTCCTGGGGTTGAAGGCTTCCCCCTTTCTGCGCCAAACATAAGCAATATCCATATGGCAATACAGTTCCAGTTTGCTCATGTCAGAGCAAAGAAGAGTCTTCCAAAACTCATTTTTACCTTTTCAATTTTCAGAGGCACACCTCAGCTAACTGGGATGTGCCACTTTTTTAAGAAAGAGGTTCTTCTGGGATGATGGCCCAAAGGGCTTTTTGTGCTTCCGCGGTGACGCATTTTTAGGTGAACGGCAAGGACTGTGATTGGTCCACACAAAAAATAGCATGACATAAATAAATATAGATAAAACATGACATAAGTACAGTCATAGCTTTCATTTTATTTTCATGGCATGCTGTGTGTTTGCTTGTATAATATTAAAGGTTGAATTAGGCGTAGAAAATTGTCAAATCTGCCTACTGAAATCCAAAAATATCGAAAGTGTATCTCATCGTCCATGCCCCTCAGTGGGTGAACAAGTGTGTTAAATTCCCCCGTTTTTTGCCTCGACTAGTTCAGTGGACGGACAGACCATCTCTGCAAATGTTATCTGTGTCTCCTCTATTTCAACATTTGGAGTATAAGGAATTCCTTTTCGATTTCAATGAGCTCCATCTTGAAAAACAGCTGTCTGTCTCTGACATTGAAGTAACCAAGGAGTGCTATGCGAAGCCCCGCAAAAGCCCGCAAAACAACATAAAGATTTTTATATCCCCCTAGTGCCTGGGCAGTAACCTCTATGCAGACTTTCAAATGTTCATCGACATCGTATGGTCAATGATGTGGCTACGCCATCGGCCCAACGCAGAAGCATAAACCAAGCTTTAAAGCAGAAGTTCAGAATTAGGCTTAATCGTAGACTCCACTATCAGTTGACAAGACAGCTCCCAAAGACATTGCGCCACACCTTCTCATAAGAGGCAGACCCAGGCAGAACGTTCAGTTGGCTTTCACTGTGATAAACTCAAACACATGCTGCGTTCTCACGCCGACTTTAGGTGGAAACAGGACGAATATTTTACTGCATACAAGCAAGCAGGAGTGGCTCAAGAGTGATTTGGTCGAGGATTAAGGTAATTGTTATATTAAAAAAGAGCCATCTATACATTTTGAAATGTTGTGAAAAAAAAAATCAATGGATAAAATTAGTGTAACTGGCTTGAAATATTTACATAAAATGAATGGGAACTGCCCGTTTTTTGCTTTTAACCAAGAATCTAGAATGTTTTACGTTCATATCTATAGAAATTCAGCGATTTACGTATTTATTTACAAGAATTTTCAACTCAAAAAGCTCTTTGTCATTTGACGGCCGCCATGTTGGATTTTGTATCTCTACATAATAGCGGAATTCAACCTCAATAAGTTGTGATTGTATATAAATAACTGCAAAAATGTGCTTTTCTTGAGTAAAATTAAGAGGATTCTGCATGCTTTCCTCAAGTATTATGTTTCTGATGTGAAAATTGTGTATTACCTGTTGAAAACTTACACTAAATTAAAAGAAAAAATAAGTTGCTATTTTAGGTAATAATTCGTATATGTTAAATATTGCTATTTATCCTGAAAATATATGAGATTATCTCTGTATTTGGTGTTTTTTGTGCATCTAGTGTAAAATTTGAGAATTTTATAGCCATTTTAAGTTTTGTTATACGTGTATGAAAAAATAATTAATCGTGATTTTATGAGGGAATGACTTTGAATTTTTTTTTTATGTCACTGCTCATGGAGACTCATATATGCCTAAGGGAAGTGCCTGTTTTGGTTTTAGGTCGCTGGCGACTTTGGTTTCCAAAATATTTGAACTTAATTTTTTAAAATAGGCCCCCAAAGGATCGGCCCCGAGCCCCGTGTCCCATCAGCTGATAATGAAGTCTATGGCTTAATCTTTGAGTTAGCGTGGGTTTAATTAGTCGGTGGAGTTTATTTCAACAAAGTCTGTGCAGTATATTAGTTATTTATCAATTTCAGGGTTCTGTAGTGGCTAAGCTAGCGTGAGTTAATTGTGCCATCCTAGCATGCTAATAAAAACAACATTAACATATCTAACATAGTCAAATAAATTAAAAATGGAGATCGTTGTTTAAAATACCCATACGGCAAAAACAATGTCACACCAAACTTCCTTAATTCCGTTATTTCTGCAGGACTATTTTTTTAGATGTGTAACGCCACTACAATAGACAGGAGTGCTTCACCACTCGTACTCATGGTGCTTTCGAGGAAGGTAGAAAGTCGGACTTATCCCACTCAGATGGTACCAGTTGCGACCTCAAAGCTTTCCAAGCGTTTTTTATTTTAGCCATCAAAAGACATGTAGACCTCCAACAAAGCTGCCTTCTCGTAAGCGATCAAATGGTGGAGGAAAAACTATGGCTAATGTATACAGACCACACTGTAAACTGCCTTCTTTAGTTGACGGTCCTTTTTTCGATGGGCAGCGCATTTTGTTGAGTAACGTCTGATTGAAGCAACTCGTGAAGTCGGATAACATTTTTTTCTGACTACCTCCCAGTTCGAGTGGCGTTCCAATGATATTTTTCCTGGTCGGAGGTTGGAAAAGTCCGACTTCCCAACCTCCTCGAATGCAGCATCCGAGTACGGAGTCTTGACTGAAGAACAGCAACATAGTGAAATGTGGATTTAGAGGCTGTGGAAACAGACATAAGAAATGGGCAAAAGAGAGTTTCCACAAATTCCCTATGAAGATCAAGAAACAATACAAACTGTGGATACTTGCTGCTGGCTATGACATAAACACACCAGTGGAAATAATATCCCTCCACTCTGCAGCGGTAACCTATAGCACAGCTGGATTACAAATGTTGCTGTTCATACTACAGTTATTGACTCTTGTGATTGCATGGGTCATCGGTTATTTTCATGCGTGCATATGTTGTTTTTTATTGTCATGCTAGGACGGGCCAGTTGACTCGGGCTAGCTTAGCCACTCCGGAGCCCTGAAACTAATAGATATCTAACGAACTCTGTGTTGTGAATAACGGCGTCAGAGTATAACAGCGTTACAAATGGCGTGATTTTTTTTCAGTTGTGAGTAATATAATTAATTACTTTTCTCATCTTTGCAACGCCATTACCGTTACTGAGGATTTAAAGGCGTGCATTACTTTGCGTTACTACGTTGGTTGAATGGTGCGAGAAAAGTCTGCGAGACACAGAGAGAAGAGCGGGAGTGGGAAAGAGGGAGTTGTAACCCCGTTGCAGATGTGATGCTAGGCTAGGTGGCTCTAATGATACGTGACTGTAGCCGACAGCCTACAAACTTTGCCTACATGATGCTACGCTAGATATCACATGTATATGAACTAGATGCGAAATGACAGACTCGGCTGTGTTAGCAAATGTATAGAGAATGAGATGCGAAATGATACACTTGCCGGCTTTAGTAAACAGCCACCATCTTAAAGCAGTAGACTTCTCAGAAAGGCTCTGTTGTAGAAACCTTCAAAGCGAACCTAACTAACTTTTTTATCTAAAATACTCAATCGGCAAAATCTTGACTTGAATCTATATTTAAATGATGAAACCGTTTTAAAACTTTCACGTGTAGAAAGTTGACAGAATGGAACTAATGCAATAACGGGTGCAATTTTAACAGTTGATTCACAACATTAAAAGACTTTCAAATATAGCAAAGGTTACTATCTAGTTATCGCAATTTCCACAATACCCCTGTGTCTACGTAAGTTTAGGGTAGAGAATTTGGCTCGGGCAACTGTCCCAAAACCCTTTGAACTTCACATAGTGTGACCTATGTTTTATTTTTATTTTTTTATTTTTTGAAAAAAGTACATGAGACGTAAAACCAATTACTTTGCCCAGTAACTAATTACTCTTGCATTCAGGTAACTGAGTTACTAACTCAATTACTTTTTGGGAGAAGTAATTTGTAACTGTAATTACTGTTTTAAAAGTAAGATTAAAACACTAAACGAACTGCACGGAATTTGTTGAAATCAACTCCACTGACTAATTAAACCCCCGCTAACTCGAAGATTAAGCCTAATGTCAAAAATTCTGAACTTGCCCTTTCAGACTTTTGATGATGAACGCTCACGGCTGTGTTTTTTGAAACATCAACACCAGAATTGTTGGTAATTTGTGGTCACGACTATATACAAGTTCGTTTCAAACAGAATGTGTTACCTTGTACTTGGCAATGATACAGCGTACAATTGTTCTAGACCAGACATGTCCAAAGTCCGGCCCGGGGGCCAAATGCGGCCCGTGGTCAAATTTCATCCGGCCCCCAGCCTCTGTCCTAAAATCAATAACGTCTGGCCCGCACGCAGACTTAATAAATTGGTCAGGAGTACTGCTACCAGCATATGAAGTAGTTTACACACGAAATGCTACTCTTCATTTACCCACTAAAAGGCAGCAGCACTCTAAGACTTTTCTAAGCACATTACCTCGTGTGACCCTTTACTCCCAATTTTCTAAAATAGCGACAATCAACAAAAAAAAGAAAGTTAACTGCAACGGCCGACACTTCAAGGATCGGTGGAAATTGGACTATTTCTTCACTAAAATACGCAACAACTGTGTCTGCCTCATTTGCAAAGAGACAGTCACTGTTTAAAGAGTTCAATGTGAGGCGATATTACCAAACAAGACACGCTGACATGTACGACAAGATTACAGGGAAGATACGTTGCGAGAAATTGAAGCAACTTGAAGCTAGTTTAATTTCACAGTAGTATTTCACAAGAGCCCGAGAGTCGAAAGAGAACGCCTCAAAGGCTAGTTGCGAGATTGTTGAAATTATTAATTCAAAAAAATAATAAAGCAAATGTGACGCACAGAATGGCTTGCTAAAATTTGCTTAAATATATTGTTCTACGTAAAGGACGTCAGCCAAGGTCGGCCCCCTACATTTTTACCACACCAAATCTGGCCCCCTTTGTAAAAAGTTTGGACACCCCTGTTCTAGACACTCTAAAACACTTGGAAATTGTGGTGTTGCCTTCCCCTATGTTTTATGTTACTTTCATAAATGTTGTCAACTGTAATGTGTTGTTAGCTCTTTCACTTCCATTGACGATGATAGATGTCCAATCATAGGCCTTTTCAGCCTTTCAGCCTGCTGTGAATTTAAATGAGTTTATCAGTAGTGAACATTCAATCCATCTGAACAATTCGAAAATTTAAAATGGATTAGATGTCATTGACAGTCAAAGAGCTAAAAAGACAAATGACTGCAAAGCTGTGGTTTGGAAGCTCATTGGCTGATTAGGTGTTTGGAAAGCAAGCATTCACATAAGGCAAATATTTTTTTGGGGACCAACCTACTTTGTAGTATATTTGATATACAGTAAAGCAAATCTGAAAATGTATTTTATATTCTAAGATTCATCAAATGCTACTCAAGAGGTTTAATTGTATCGAGTTTCCTAAATGCTGTAACACTACGAAAATATTTCATGAATCCCAGGAGCTAATAGTTTTGACATCAACTGTACATTTAGTGAGTATTTTTCATTTTTTTTGTAATCAAACCCAAATGTCTTTTGAAAATATCCTCACTGATAACAAAGAGGGAGCCTCTAGCAGAGGTGAGTGGTTATGTGCAGGAGAACTTTCTTTTTTTCAAATGTTATCCTTGAACTAGAGGAGAGAAAAGGCCTATGGGATGAATAAGGCATGACGCCGAGCTTTTAGCTGCCCTTAGAACAATGCTGTGTGCAAAACAGAACTGCTTTTAGGAAGATCATTAAGAATCAATGTGTACGTACAAAGCATTCACGCGTGTGTAAATCGACAAGATGTCAGGTGAGCAACAAGAAGCTCAATTAAAGAAAAAAAAATAACGGTAGGAATTACTTCCAACCATTTCACTTCCACTACAATCACAACTGCAGTCTCCAAGACACAAGGGGATGGGATGGTGGCCTTTTTTTTTTTTTTTTTTTTTTTTTTTTTTTTTTTTTAAATAAATTTGACTTTTGGGGGGATGATGATTGAAATGTGAGATTTCCTCCTCCTCTTTGCTGTGGAAGGTAACAGAAAGAATATCTCTTGTTCAACGTGGGCCACTGCCGGAGAATGTACAGGGATGTGTTGGTGGCAGCAGCTGTGTTTTGGGAAAAACGTCTTAGGGTGCCAGAGAAGAGTGGGAGAAGCTTTGATCATCTAAAAGATATACTGTGTAGTGGGACGGCTAGCCAGGGATGATCTAATTGGAATGACAAATCCATCTCATGCTGTACTGGACGTCTGGGCTGATCTACAAGTCATGTGGTGGAACTTTCTTCTGTATGGAGGACCAAATGGGACAGACTGATATACTGCATATAAATACATCTTTAAATAAATACTTAACAATTTTTTTAAATCTATCAAACTCACCCATCAAAGTCAGTGGGCGGGACTAAGGCTGCTTTCAGTCTAATGGACTGCTGTCATCTGAAAACATAGTGTCCACAGAGGAGAAAAAGTATCTGAACCTTTTGGAATTTCACACATTTCTGCTTAAAATCACCATCAAATGTGATCTGATCTTGTCAAAATCACACAGATGTAAAAACAGTGCTGCTTTAACTAAAACCACCCAAACATTTATAGGTTTTCATATTTTAATGAGGATAGCATGCAAACAATGACAGAAGGGGGAAAATAAGTAAGTGAACCCTCTGCCTAAGGAGACTTAAAGAGCAATTGAAACCAATTTTTACCAAACAATTTAAGTCAGGTGTGTGCCCAATCACTGATAAGCTGCCCTGCCCACTATAAAACACACACCTGGTAAGAATTGTCTTAACGAGAAGCATTGTCTAATGCACATCATGACTCAGTCAAAAGAGCTGCGATCAAGGATTGTTGATTTTTATAAAGCTGGGAAAGAATACAAAACCATCTTTAAAAGTCTGGATGTTCATCAATCGACAGTCAGAGAAGTTGTCTACAAATGGAGAGAGTTTGGCAATGTTGTTTCTCTCCCAAGGAGTGGCCGTCCACCAAAGATGACGCCAAGAGTTCAGCGTAGAATTCTCAGAGATGTATAAAAAGAACCCTTGAGTGTCTGCTAAAGACTTACAGAAATCACTGGCACAGTCCAATATCTCTGTGCACACATTAACTATATGTAAAACTATGGCCAAGAATGGTGTTCATGGGACGACTCCATGGAGGAATCCACTGCTGTCTAAATCAAAAACATTGTTGCTCGTTTAATGTTCGCAAAAAGGCACTTGGACACTCAACAGAAGTTTTGGCTAAATATTTTGTGGACTGATGAAACCATAGTTGAATTGTTTGGGAGTAACACAAAACGTCAAGTATGGAGGAAAAATGGAACAGCTCACCAACATCAACACCTCATCCCCACCATGAAGCATGGTGGAGGGAGCATCATGATTTGGGGCTGTTTTGCTGCCTCAGGGCCTGGACAATCTTTAAGAATGTTTATCAGGATGTTTTGCAGGAAAACCTGAAGCCGTCTTTCGGACAGCTGAAGCTAAAAATAGGATGGATGCTGCAATAAAGCAATGATCCAAAACACAGAAGTAAATCAACTTCAGAATGGTATGAATAACACATTGACACATTTAATGACACTTTTTAAAAAAAAAAATGTAATTCCCATTATAATTAATTCATGACACATTTTAGTAATTATTCAAAGATGTGTTTATATATTTCAATTTTGCATTCTGTCCTATTTGGTCCTCTATAATTGTGAACCTTTTTTTTTTTTCCTGCTAAGAGGCTTGACATTTCACTTGCTTCAAACCCTCTGTGATTTACCTTTTCCATTAAGAATGCATACTCTTTTCATCCTACTGCTGTGAATTTACGTAAATGATTTTTTTCACTAGTAGATGGATCAAATTAAGTGTGTAGTTCCGCCAATGGCAACCAGATGAGTTAAATATTAATATAGGTTGGCCAACATATGGCCCTCCGAAGGAAACTATAACCGCAATGTGATACGCAACGAAGATGAGCTCGACAGTCCCTGCTCTAATATCGGCCCATTTATGTGCCTTCTATAATGTTACAAAAATGAAACAACACATCTACAGCCAATTTTATGCCAATGCCAATTTTATTTTAACTCACTGGCTGTCATTGACAGTGCTAGATGTCCAATAGATCTACTAGTGAAAACATTTAAATTCATAGCAGAAGGATGAAATGAATATGCATTCTTAATGCCAAAAAGTCAAACCACAGAGGGTTTAGTTGATGCAAATACATGCACACAGTGTGGAGCAAAGGACATTAGTGTCCTGAGCTGCTCCAAGGACTCTAGTCAAAGCACTGTGATGAGGGCAGCCATATGCCCTCTATTCTGGCTTTGCAGTCCATCACCATGCCTCAGGAAACATACAGTACATATGAGTAAAGTAAAAGTAATTTTAGCAAACATTGCCCTGACCCAAATTTTCATCTCTGCAATACAGCGCACGTCTCATTTTGAGCATAAATCCTCAATCAAGCAACAGTAACAAGAGATAAGGTGCAGTGATGCAGCATTAAAGTGCCAACTGTCAGTCAGTCAGTCAGTCTTCTGTTTCAGTGCACTTCGTAGCAAGCAATGCCACAATCCAAATTAATATTCAAGAGAGTGCTCAGGAGTATAAGACCCCTTACCTGCTGAATGCCTCTTTGCCATATAGTGTATTTTTAACATTGTCAACAGAAATTTAATACAAAATTATTTGTAGTATTTGTTGATTTAATTGTACGTTAGCTATTTTGTTTGCTTGTTGTTTTTTTTTTTTTTGTTTTGTTTTGATTTGATTTTTATTGTGGGTGTAGTTAATTACACTGAAACATGTTTCGATTTATCCGGTTACCTTGAGAGTCAATTAAAGCATGATACAGCTCTTTTGCTATATTTCATATTGTGCAAGTGCTTATAAATTTAGTGCCAATCAGTGAACACTCTTAAAGTGAGCACGTGAATCCTCTAACTATAGTGATATACTACAAAAGCAAAAGTGTAATACCTTAACTCAGTGTTTGCCATTGACAGCAATAGATGTCCAATTAATTTAAACCGGAGGGCTGGCATGTTCATTCGCTGCCACCCTCTCAGTTCAGATATATTGGGCGTCTACTGGTGAAAAACTCATTTTGGACGTTTATCATTGTCCATGACACTGGAAGAGTTAATAGGATTATCACAGCTGTACAATTGGACATTGTTTAGGGAGTACCACTGCAAAATTCTGGATTGCAAAGACACACTCCTCCAATCACATATACCCACAGGCACATTTGAGAATTATAGGATGAGCCCTGTAACAAACAAATCCTCTAGTTACTCATTTTAAGTGTTGCATATGTAAAACAGTCCCTTCCAAATCACATGCAGATTTTGCCTCTCCTGCACCAGAGGCATAATGGCAGTTAAGATCTCACTCTTCATGAAAGAGGGAATCCTACCATCCCTCCATGCAGTCATCCCCCTTCCTCCCGCCTCTTTCCCTACTTACCTCGGGTATCTCGTTGCTGGGCTGACGGTTGCCGTGGCGCCAGATTCCTATGCGGTGACCATTTCTTATCAGGTGTCGATGATGTAAAAGTGCTGTGACAAATCTCTCTCCGTGTCCTCTTCTCCTTGCCCTCTCCTAGTCCAGTCAGACGAAGAGAAGGCGGTGTTCAGCACCCTCCGAAACCTTGCACGTTCACGCACAAACATGCACAGTCCACACACTTGCCATGACTAATGACATAAGTGGCTGAAATAGCCTCCTGTGCAATATTTGCTGTGGTGCAGCTACTTGCACATAGAGAAACAGAGAGTTGGAAAGCATGCCTGTGAAGTAGTCCAAGTGTAGCTGCATGTGTGTGAAATAGTGAGAGAAGGAAAGAGAGGGCGGGGATGCATTATATGTGTCAGCTCATTTGTATTCAGAGCTTGTGTTCCCTCTCTACTCCCCTTGTCTTCCACTGTCCATCTCTCCTCCCTCCATTCTTTTTCACTCTGCCTTTTCTGTCCTCCTCCCGTCGCTCTTACATTCTTTCCCCTGCCTCTTGGTTAATGTCGTGAGAAACCAAGAGGACATGAACCTGCCCCAAACATTAGAGCAAAGTAGGAGGGGTGCTGCAGACCAGGGAGGAAGCAAAGAGCCAAAAAAAGATCTTTCCCTCTCCCTCTAAGGCTGTGCTACAGCTTGCTTCTGTCTGAGATGAAAGATGACTATTGATCTGCCCCTTTGAGGGCACATGTAAAATCCCTAGTCAGAAAGGATAAGAAAATAAGACAAGAAAATCATTGTTTTTCTGCTTGTGCTTGCATGAGAGGATGAATGGAAAAGATGGAATAATCTTTTGAAAGAATACATTACCTATACTGAAATTTTAGAAAGAGCGACAAACTCTGTCATGCGACCTCATTCAAATCCAAATCAATAAAAATCAAAGTGTGCCCTCCCCCCACCAACAAAAAAATGAGACAAACTACTATTCATAATTAAATGACACCTACTGGGAATCAGAAGCCATTGAGGAATGAAACCTTTCTGTTTCTGCAGGCTCTTGACAAAGGTGAACGCTTTTCTCTTTACACCCTCAAACCTTATCCCCCCTCTACTTGCTAACTTTGTCTTGAGCTATGTCTCATGTATTTCAGCCTCTCGCAGAATTCCTTTAAAAAACTTTTTTTTTTAAATCAACTTGTACAGTTGAGCCCGATTGCCCTGTTGGAACATCTACAGCTGGATACACGTCAGACTCTTGGGACAGGAGGATCATGTGTTTGTCAATTCTTTCCATTTAGGATGTGTAAGACTCCTTCATAACAGGAATCTTGTTGACAGGTTCTGTTGATTGGAGCATGTAGTTTCCTAGCCTGTCACAATGTCTTATAATGTTGGATACCAAAACCCAGTATGAATTTGGTATCAGTTCCAACTTCCAAAGTAACCAGTAGTAACCGGACCGGAAATAAAAACAAATATTCTGGTGCTTGAGGATGTTTTTATTTTACTTCTTTTTTTTTTTTTTTACACTGCCCCCTTGTTCCGTAAACATGCATGATGTCAATGGTGCTAATTATGAGCGACAGAGTCAGGCAGCAAAAAATATCTACGGGGGTTGGACAAAATAATGGAAACACCTAAAATTTTGGCATCATAATCATTGAACATAATTGTTAAAGAATGGCATGAGGAACATTCTAATGAAGTTGAGCATCTCGTGTGGCCGGCACAACCCCAGACCTCAACATTATCGAGCATTTATGGTCAGTTTTAGAGATTCCATTAAGACAATGATTTCCACTGCTATCGTCTCTAAAAGAGTTAGAGGGTATTCTAACAGAGGAATGGCTTAAAATTCATTTGGAAACAATTTACAAGTTGTATGAATCAATACATCATAGAATTGAGGCTGTAATTGCTGCAAAACCCGGACCAACACCATATTAAATTGAATTTTTAAGGTTTTTCCATTATTTTGTCCAACCCCTGTATGCATACTAGAGGTGGGAATCTTATTGATGACACCTCTCCCCCCGCTATTAGCTGCTAATGTTTTGTACAATAGTTACAAAAACTGTAAAAAAAAAAAAAAAAAAAAAAAAAAAGCCTCGCAGGCTTAAATAAACAACTATTTCAGTATCAAGCTAACAGTTAAAAACAATAAATAATGTACTCAAATCCCCATTCTGTATCAGCAGCTTTAAACTACATTCAATTAATTTAATGTTGTGAATCAACCGTTAAAGTTGTTAAAATTGCTCCTGTTATTCCATAATTTCCCTTTTGTCTACTTTCGACACGTGAAAGTTTTAAAACTATTTTAAAGATAGATTCAAGTCAATATTTTACCGATTTAGGAGTATTTTAGATAAAAAGTTAATTAGGTTCGCTTGGAAGGTTCGCTACAACAGCCTTGCAGGGAAGTCTACTGCTTTAAGTTGGCGGCCGTTTACTAACGCCCGCATCTAGCTTTCTGCACATGTGCTGCTATCGCCACTGAGTCTATTTTGCATCTAGTCCTATATAAATATGATATCTACCTTAACATTATGTGGACGTACTTTGTAGCAGCTGTTGGCAACAGTCAGGTATGTTGTTGTTTTTTTATCTCGCTGCATGAGTTGAGCTAGAGCCGTGAGTTGAGCATTGGCATTACCGGAGGGGCCGGCTAATGACAAGCATGATGTTTAGCTACTCTCGCTCCATTCCTCATTGCGGCGCGCTGAGTGTGTTTTACTTCCGCTTTACTTGACATATTTCAATAATTGGAATTTGGATGTTTGTGAATCATTCTCGAACCTTCCACGGCTGAATCGCGAATAATCTAAGAATAGAAAATTTCGGACACCTCTAATACATACATACATGCAAATATCATGAAATAAAATGTATACATAGAAATTAAAAAAATACATTGTATATCTTTGTTATTTTAATATGATATTTTCATTTGCAATTTTGAAATGCTTGCTCTGAGATGTATTCAATTTGCCACTGCAAATTAAAGGGTAGTGTTATTGACTAAGTTTGTGTCCTTTGTTTTTACAAGTGTAATTGCCAGGGGGCTAATATCAAGAACCGTGTAACCCATTGGCTGCCATTTGCAGTGATAGATGTCAAATACATTTTAACTGGCATGGGTGCCATTGAATGATGATGTTTCAGCCTTTGATCCAATCCAATCCATTTAGACTGGGATGGTTGGCGGCTATCATTTAATCAATCCCTACTGTCTGATCGACTGTAGTTGAGCAGTAAAAAATTAATTAAACAGATCACATACAGTCCCAGTATATGGGCAAGCTTTGATATGAGAGTGGTTACTTGATCTCCCAGCGGAATAAAGCATTGCAGTCTCTCAGACATTTGCTGCAGTACAGGTGAACTCTTACTCAGTGACACCCTTGGGTGTACTAAATGAATCAGGAGGTCAGCTCTATTCTGTGTTGGCAGTACTTGCCTTGCTATCATTAATATTAAATTACCTCTGAGCCAGTAGTAGCCACTAGGCAACCAAGATTATATTTTATAAAATACTACAGATTGCATTCGGAAAGAACACCATATTGCACTAGAATTAGGAGGAACAACTAAGGCAGAATATTATGAATGGTGAACTGGGGTAGAACAAATAAGAAAAGATAAATAAATAAAAACAAAACAATGTTAAAATTTCAATGAGGGAATCTATGGGTCTGTTTGAGACCTGCAGTCTTCTCTGTTTAGCTTACTTACATATTGCATATTAACTCATTAGCTGCCAATGACAGTGATAGCTGAACCAGAAGTTCTTTTTACAAAACTGTTGAAACATTGACCACACTATAACTTTGTCAAATTACCACTTTCAACAGTGAAACCAAGAGAGTAGGGACATAACACTACCATCTTTTCAGGATATTCAAATTGTCCCCACCAACTTTTCAGCAACCTTATTTGCATTGTATAATGAGTTTGGTTATATAGGTCATTTAGATTGTCTTCCCATACGTTGTAAGGATAGAACTGACCCAACCATAATTAAGTGAATTATTTTCATTATGTTCAGACTTACATTTAACCCTTTTCATTTACTGAATGTACCAACCCATTTTCCCCCTCAAATGCACGTTTGATTGGGTGATGACTTGACCCCCCCCCCCCACACACACACACACACATGCACACACACGCACGCACTCACAGCCTCGACAGAAATACAACATGTCGACAACATGCCGCTTCCTCCGCCCCCTTTGAAGATTAAAAGTATTTTTTTCGGCCAGCAGCAGCAGCAGCCACTGTAAGTAATGTAAAATAAGGGCAATGTATTGGTGGTTGGGAACACATCACTAATTTTGCTACTAAAATCCGACCTGCATCAGAGTTAGCATAACATTAAACTGTGTGAATTAAATAACCTGCAAAACTTGAGTAGGAAGCTGCTTAGAGAGAATTGTCCTCCTGTATGTGTTTTCTACAGTTAACGTTAATTTAACTGTGAGAAATGGAGTGAACCGAGGTCTACCCCTTTCTCCCCAATGTTCATTTTTATTTTATTTATGTTGTATTAAAGCAGCCCAAAGGAGCTTTCATTTTTTGTTGAGTTTGGCTGTAGAAAAGCAGTCGTGTTTTACCTGAAGGAAGATTCCACTCCATTTTTGTCATTACGTGACTAAAAAGTTTTTTTCTGTTATATTTATTAATTTCTTAATTTAGACATACAATTTTGAGTTTTCTAAGACAAATGTTTATTTTTTTGCATTCTTGGATAGTTAAGAGATTATTAACAAGTTTGTATTTATTGTGCATGTTAATATAATTCAAGTTATGGTCAAATATTGCAATTTAAAATTGCTAATAAAATCCAGACATTTATTCTGGAAGCGTTCAAAATGTTTCATTAGTTGTTTTTGAAAACAAAGGTTTGAATCAATGTATCAACTGATCCAATACATATGAAAGTTAGTATAAATCAAGACAGATTTGTTTTGCATTGATCATTTAGCCCAGGGGTCAGGAACCTTTTTGGCTGAATGAGCCATGAACACCACGTGGTTTTTAAATGTAACTCCATGAGAGCCATACAATATGTTTAAAACTGAAAATACAGGTAATGTGCGCATATTATCTAATTTCAACACTTTTAAAGTACAGTCTCTGAATTCTTTTTAATAACATGCTTGTGCCGCTGCTAATCAATGATGAATATTTCTTTCTAATGAGACTTCTTGTGCTGCATGGTTTTGCTGATGGCTTTATAGTCTGGTTGATACCTGGTGGGCTTAAGCTTCATGCTGGCGTTGAGAAACTTAGGACATGTCTCTTTTCATGTTCACGAAGTGCCACGAATCCTGTTTTTCCCCACCACGCACAGAGCACCATCAGTGCACACCGAAACATGTTTATCCATCGATAAATCCATAGATTTTTTTTTTCTTTAGCGAACTCAGTAAAGGACTTGAATAAATCCTCCCCTCTTGTTGTCCCTTTCTTAGTCAAAACCTTGCTATCACACTGAATTGGGATAAATCGCTTCCGTCTTTTGACTTATCCAAGTGAGAGAAAAAAACGGTGCCGAATTTATGTCCTTCACATGTGTTGCCTCAATTTGATTTGCCATTATGACGGTAAGATCGTGAACAGTTTTTGCCGACAGAGGCATGTCTTTTATCCATTTAATTATCCTGTCTTTATCCGAAAAGTCGTCAAAAACTCTCCACAAAGGCAAATTCCTCTGTCCATTCCTGATGAAAAGTTCGATACGCCTCGTCTTTTTTTCTTTTTGCCATCTTCTCAAAAGGGTTTCTAAAATTAGCTGACAACCGCCAGTGTTGTTAATCTTACTTTAAAAAAGTAATCAATTACAGTTCAAAATTACTTCTCCCAAAAAGTAATTGAGTAACTCAGTTGGCTGAATGTAGGAGTAATTAGTTACTTGGTAAAGTAACTGATTTTAATTTTCATGGATTTTTTTTTCCATTCAAAAAAAAAAAAAAAACATAGTTCAAAGGGTTTTTGGGACAGTTGCCCTAGCCCAATTCTTTACCCCAAACTTAACTAGACACAGGGGTATTGTGGATATTGCGATAACTAGATAGTAACCTTTGCTATGTTTGGAAGTCATTTAATGTTGTGAATCAACCGTTAAAGTTGTTAAAATTGCTCCCGTTATTGCATTAGTTCGCTTCTGTCTACTTTCAACACGAGAAAGTTTTAAAACTGTTTCATTATTTAAAGATGGATTCAATTCAAAATTTTGCCAATTTAGGAGTATTTTAGATTTTTTTTAAAAAGTTACTTTGGTTCGCTAGAAAGGTTCTCTACAACAGAGCCTTTCTGAGAAGTCTACTGCTTTGAGATGGCGGCTGTTTACTAACGCCGGCAAGTGTATCATTTCGCATCTACTTCTCTTTACATTTGCTAACGCCGCTGTGTCTGTCACTTCGCATCTAGATCATATGCATGTGATATCTAGAGTAGCAGCATGTGGGCGTAGTTTGTAGGCTGTCAGCTACAATCAGGTTTTATTGGAGCCGCCGAGCCTAGCATCGCGTTTGCAACTGCGTCACAACTCCTTCTTTCCCACTCTTCTCGTTCCGTGTCTCGCAAACTTTTCTCACGTCAGTCAACCAACATAGTAACGTAAAGTAACGAACGCCTTTACGTCCTCAGTAACGGTAATGGCCTTGCAAAGATGAGAAAAGTAATTAATTAGATTACTCACAACTGAAGAAAATAACGCCGTTAGTAACGCCGACACAGCGACATGTATGTTTGCCACTTTCCCACTAAAATTACTGCGAACCGGCTTTCTAGTCGCCGGTTGTAGTATACGGACTACGTGTCCCATGATCACCCTGGGCTCACGCAGCCAATGGCATAGTACTTAGAGGGATCTAACATAGCACATCTAGGTTGCTATTGGAAAATATCTAGTGCGAATTGCACGCGTGTTGTCGGAGCAATAAAAAAGCTAACATACGCCGCAAAAGTCACGTCTGCTTATTACTGCACAACACCAGCATATGACCGGTGACTATCGTTCCGCGCAATGCGCAAAGGAGTATGACGAAACTTTTATTTTACTTTTTTTAAATAAGTAAAGATTTGTCTGCGAGCCAGATACAGCCGTCATAAGTGCCAGGTCTGGCTCGCGAGCCATAGGTTCCCGACCCCTGTTTTAGCCTGTCAGCTAATTAGGTTCATATTTGTGAGAAAGGGTTAGGGTTATTAATGTTTCGTGTTATTAATGTCCCGACCCCAGCAAAAAGTGTTAGCAGGTTATGTTGTTATATTGTCCGCCAATGTTGAGACCAAACTAGGCATGTGCCGGTTACCGGTTTCACTGTTTACCGTGGTGTGAAAACGTTGCGGTTTCAAAACCACTAAAATTTTCCGTCAGACCGTAGTACGGTATTCACTATTTTTCATGTGTCAAAAATGCAGCCAGAAGTGGCTTGGCGCAGCAGCGCCCTTGCCTGTCACGGCCAGACTGTTCTCCCCATGTTTTTCATACACTGAGAGTATAGTGTGGGACCCAGCCCGTTAACGGCCTCTCGAGTAAGTACGAAATCAATCGACAAATCAGATTCGTTTATTTTTCGTGACGTGTTCTTAACGAGCAACGTCACTCTTCCGCGTCGGAAGTCGTCTCCACAACAACACAGATGGCGAACAGGAGAGCCGAGAATATGTTCCAATCCACGGTAAAATCAGTTTTAAATTACCAAAAACACATCGACTCAAGTCATTGACAACAGTCTGTCTCGCGCTAGCCATGTTGAATAAACTCCACTCTCCTCGTATGTTTACTTCCGCGCGCAAGTCGCTCATCGTGTTTCTAACGTCACATCTGCCCTTCGCTGATCGGTCCACTCCGCTGTCTGTTTGCTGTGGTTTGCTCCACCCTGGAAATTTTATCCGCTTAATGGTGGCCAGACTCAATAGCTGGAACAGCGGTGGGTCTGGAGTACCAGGCTAGCAGCGCTCACCCCCTCCCGTTTGTTGGTGTGTGTGAAAGTGACGCTATCGGCTAGACAGCCAGTGAACCCAAAAACAAATACTACAAACGTAAGGCGTACTTTTCTTCAATTTATTGAGCTCTCAAATCGTGGTAAGTGGAATATACAAAATGAATACATTTAAAACGTTGTACAATTGTATTTTTCCATGTGTGAGTAGCTTCAACAAATTAGCACCATTACAAAGTTCGCCAAAAACAAAACACACATTTTCCTTTCAAATTCAATATACAAACTAACTAAAAGCTTACAAAGACGAATGAATGTTAACCTAGGCTTAGCTGGGAGAGCAACTTCGTCGAGTGTTACAGCCGCAGAGTGAGAAAACAAGCTTGATTTGCTTGAATGAAGGGGAAAAGGGGATAGCATCAAAGATAGCTAATTGCGAAAGATGCTCTTGCCCTAAGCACAAATCCACGTTCGCTGGATCACGGAGAGGTCTCACTCCCAATGTTTTGTTTGTTTGTTTGTTTGTTTGTTTAGATGAAACCTTTCCACAACAATATTTACACTTTAAACTAACTTATACATTTTTAACTTACTTATTAACTTATGAATTCTTTGTTTTTTAACACATGGGCATGACATCATGTAGACTAGAGCTGACACAGTGGCTGAAAATGGCGAAACTTCATTTGAGCTTTTCCACCCTCAAAAAAAAGTCATGCAGTAGAATTTTAAAAAATTTATTCAGAAGTGTTTTTACTTTTTTGTAGAAACTATTTTGTTCTTGCTCTAATCTTGAGCAACTTGAGCTGTGGCTGTGGGTATAGTCTATAAGTTATATTTATTTTAATTTTATTTAAAATATTTGTTTTTTTTTATTTGATAATTTATTTTAACAATATATTCACATTCCAATTTACAACAATGTTCTGAAAAATTTTTTTTTAATCCTGTTCAGTGGAAAAATTTCATTTTTTTTAACCCATACATCTCAAAATAACACATTTTGGAGCTATAATTGCAATACTGTGATACCGTGAAACCGTCAAAATCTCATACCGGCACATGCCTGGACCAAACCTACGCCCTTGCCTACAGTTCAATACTAATCAGCAGCCAAAATGCTGATGGAAAAGTGATTCAAATCCAGTCATTTAAAATTGAGCAAAACAAACCATTCATTTGTATATTTACAACAACAAATGGACGAGTTGAAACTAAGGAAACACCAACAACATTCCTACTGTAAGTTCGGCTTTAATGTTATTTCATAAATTAACTTTGGGTGCCATTGATGGTGATAGACGTCCAATCTATTTGGACTGGAAGGGGCTGGCTATGATCGAATGATCGCTGCCAGCTATCGTCATTCAAATGGATTCGACATCTATGACTGTCAATGGGGGGAAAGTAGTTAATAGGTTATGTCATTGAATAATGTTAATTTACAAGTAGATTTCATTTAGTTTACTATTTTTGGCCATTGTTGTCGAATTTCTACTTCACCTTTTTCCAGTTGACCTCCTCCACTACCGAGTGTGTAATGTTGCTTAGCTAACATGCATCTGCTTGGAATTGTCATGAAAGTAGATGACATATGACTGCACCGTCGTGGAAATGAAAAATGTATGTTATCAGGCTGTTATAGTTTACGGCACCTTGGTAGCTGTCCCATGGGTGTCCTCTTCTTTAGGCCATTTACAGTATTTACTCTGCTGCCTTTCTCAGTCCACCCCCCACTTGGATCCAAAATCGGTCAGCCGTAAATGAGATGTAAATGCCAGAGATGAAACTATGTAATCGTTATAATTTATAATACACACAGAAGTATGAACATACAAAAAAAAAATCAACCAATTGGAGTTAAATGTATAGGAGAGAAAAAGTAATCATCCATGCACAAACACGAATCCAGTAACATTCAACAAAGTGAAATGCATGCACAAATAAATGCATTCACAGCTTGCTCGATACAGATGGATGCCTTCCGTTACGGTTGCCGCATACTGTCACTGGAAATATCTCATTTAAATTATTCACATCATCGATTTAGTGTCAGTACAACCTCAGATGAGTCCTTGTGCAGGATTTTGGTCAATGTGATGACAAAGTATTCCAAAATTTATGTAAATCATTTAAGCCAAAAGGTAACAGCGGACGCATGAGCTTAGAAACTAGCAACAAAGCCAGTAATTAAGTTTAAACTAACACATCATTCCTTTAGGTGAGATACCTGTGCAGTCATTGCAACATTTTATATACAACTAATCTCAAGAGGCCACATCATTGCATGACTGCAATTTGCAATTTGAAGCCCATCATCATAAACACAATGCACAGACATACGTGTAAAACCTATCAACTGAAAGCAGTGTGCTTGTGAAAACACAACCCCCCAGTCCAATTCTTCCTGCCCTGTATCGTTATGCCGAGGGTTCCAGCTGTGGTCTGCTAACATCAATTCCTTAACTCATTGGCTCCCATTGAAGGTAATTGACGTTCAATCCATCTGGGCGCGCTGGCAGGTAAAGAACATTGTTCAGTATTAATAAATCATTATTTATTGATAAAGAAAATTAATAAAATGTTAGTAAAAATAACATTACTACGCTGTGCTACATAAGCACGAAAATGTGCTTGCCTCGTATTTTGTACCAGAGCGCACAAGGCTTGAATCTAAAAAAAAAAAAAAAAAACTTTCAACTAATGCATCACCAATAAAATACTGTTATGTGTTATAAACATTTTTGCTCTTGCTGTGAGTAAATGCTTACTGACAGATGTGGGGAAGGGACTCCACAACTGTCAAAATGGGAGAAAAAAAAAAGTGCAGGTGTTTCTCTTTTTTACGGTGATTGGAAAATTCCATCTCAAGTGATTTCTTTGCCTGAGCAGCAATTTGCTAATATTCCCATTTACAAGGGTTCCATTGAAGTTGATACTCCATCGCGTTGGCCTGAAATAAAACCTTCAGGCAGAAGGAAATGATGCATGTTATTGTGAGCACACCAGATGGGGTCCTGAAGCCGGGGAACAGCAATCTCTTTATAATGAGATGTTAATAGATTCGACTTTATGGTAAGTCTTTGGAATGAAACACATTTCGATGGATGATAGTGACAGGTAACAAACCTGCATGAAAAATAAGTTATATTATTCAAAAAAGGCAGGTAAGACATTCTATTCTACGATGTATTCATGGAAATAGCCTTTCCCTTGGGTAAGAGCAGATAGCCTATCATTTGCCTGATGGTAGACGCCCATCATGTGGCTGCTTTCAGAAATGATTGTGAAGTCCACTCACGTGCTGGTTTTCACAGTCCACAGGTTAACCTTACTGTTCCACTGCCTTTAGAACTTTGTCCATATCTACGTAACTGCAATGAGTTTGCAGTATTCTTTAGTGAAAATATCTACGGTATTCCTTAAATCTCACACACTTTATCTGTATAAATTTTGGTTGGAAGTCATGAGGTAGCAATGTACTCAGTTTCAGACCTCAGCTTTTACAACTGTAATTCCTAAACAGCATTATCAGCATTGTAACATCTCAAAAATAGCAACAATTTACTTATCCAATCCACTCAACAGACATATTTCTGTAATGTATCCCTACCAGGTTATATAACTGGCTCCGCACATGAGCTGAAAGACAGCTTCCGTACATCATGAATATTGATGCTCCATTTTTGGCCAGGAATTCTACCGTATCAGTCCTGCACAGCGCTGCTTTTGAATAAGTCTCTGTTTGGACTTCCATTAAACATGTTGGTCTGATTATTTACGAAAGGTGGTGGGTCTAATGGGTATGTTATAGACCCACCACCTTTTGCAAATAAAATAATAAACATCCATCCTCAACAACAACAAAAATACTTTCAATATATAAGTATATAAAGCCTTCTCATGTAGCAACTCTACTTGTCTACCAATCGAAAAATGGAATAACGAACTTTCGGTAACATTAGAGAATAACTATTGGTCCAACATCTGTGAAAATACATTTACAATGACAAAGCATAAGAACCTTCAACTCATACAGTTCAAAATACTCCACAGATGGAATATTACTCAATCTAAAATGTACAAAATGGGGTACTCCCAATCAGATGAATGTACAAGCTGCAACGAAGATACTTCAGACACATACCTTCATGCTCTTTGGGAATGTAAACCAGTGCAAGAGTTTTGGTCACAGGTAACGAAGAAACTCTCTTTCCTATTGAACTGCAGGATTCCATTGTCTCCAACTCTTTGTCTGCTTGGCGATCTGATTACAGTGAATATCTCTAACCATCAAACCCGTCCACTACTAACAAGTTTAACGACAGGCAGAAAAACAATATTGTTGAATTGAAAAAACAGACAAAACATTAGCATGAACCAATGGCTAAATATAATCATTGAATTAGGGCTGTCAAAATTATCGTGTTAACGGGCGTTAATTAATTTTATTAAATAATCACGTTAAAATATTTGACGCAATTAACACACATGCCCCGCTCAAACATTAAAATGACAGCACAGTGAAATGTGTACTTATTGTGTTTTTTAGAGTTTTGTCGCCCTCTGCTGGCACTTGGGTGCAACTGATTTTATAGGCTTCAGCACCCATGAGCAATGTGTATTTAATTATTGGCATCAACAATGGCGGGCTACTAGTTTATTTTTTGACTGAAAATTTTACAAATTTTATTAAAACGAAAACATTAAGAGGGGTTTTAATATAAAATGTCTATAACCTGTTCTAATATTTATCTTTTAAGAACTACAGGTCTTTCTATCCATGGATCGCTTTAACAGAATGTTAATAATGGTAATGCCATCTTGTTGATTTATTGTTATAATAAACAATTACAGTACTTATGTACCGTATGTTGAACGTATATATCCATCTTGTGTCTCATCTTTCCATTCCAATAATAATTTACAGAAAAATATGGCATATTTTATAGATGGTTTGAATTGCGATTAATTATGATTAATTAATTTTTAAGCTGTAATTAACTCCATTAAAAATTTTAATCGTTTTACACCCGTACATTGAATATATAACATTATAGAAAATATGCCAAACAGACAAGTAAAATGGACAAATACGAACAGCAGTGGGAAACAGTCGCAAGAATGATGAACATAGAATAAGGATTCTCACTCGCCTGCGAAGGAATGCCATAAAAATAAAAACAATTGTATACATAAATTGATGTATACGGGGTGTCCGGGGAAGTTGTATGTATCCTTTTGCAGCTGAAAACTGCACATGTTTAAATCTGAACTACTTTATACACTCCCAGCAGTATGTAATAAATCATTTTTCTTCCTTCACAGTTTAGTCGGTCAATGGGTTTAATCTACAAAGAAACCCATAGACAATTTGGTTGCCAGCTGCTGGGGAACGTATGCAATTTTTCTGGGACACCCTATATATTAATTACCAGACTCAGAACAATTAAGGACCTATGCTTAAATAATACACTTCACTGGTCCTTGGTATACATCCAAGGGTGTTTGATAAACCTCTTCTTCTATCAGCTTCACAGGTGGAGTTTGTTGGCGTCCTGCCGTGTGCCGTCCTGTCGCCGGTCTTGGCCCCGGGGTTTTCAGCTAGGGCTTATCTGGTTGCGTCTGGCCGTGCGGGGGTCCCGTCGGGCGCGTGCTAGTCTCGTGGGCGGGTGGGGGTGCCACGCAGGTGCCGGCCACGGCCCTTCCCCGGCCGGGCGGGGTGGGGTGGGGGCTGGGTAGTGGATGCGGCAGCCATAGCTCCCAGGTCGGCCCGGCCGGAGCTGGGTCTCCTCATACCGGGTGCCGGGAAGGTGCCCCCATGTGTCATACCGCACCCCCCTCCTGGCCCGGGGGTGGGTTGGAGTGGGGTGCGCTTCCGTCCCCTTGGTCTGTCTCAGGCCCAGTTCGCCTCTCTGGACCGTAGCGGCCGCCGCTGCCCTCCTGCCGGAGGGGTCGTCGACGGGGCCCGCAGGCCCGCAGGCTTGCTGTCCCTTGCCGGTGGGGTGGACATCCACTGGTCTCCGGAGCTTGGCGTAGCGCCTGCTCGGGGTGCGGGGTGGGTGCTCGGGCGGCGGGGGGAGGGGTGGGCAGTTGCGGGTGCGCCGTGGGTGGTCTGGGGCGGGGGTTGATCGGGGCCCTGGTGCTTCTCCCGCCCTGCAGCCAGTGGTTCCAGTGGATGGGGCCACGCCCGCGGGAGCCTGCCTCTTAACTCAAGCACTTCTCACGGTAAATATCTTTGCCTGGCACTATCCCTGAATATCTATCCCTGGCACTTACATACTCATACATTTCTCCGGGGAGAGTTGGGACGGGGCCATACAGTCCCGGCCCAGCTCCCCCCTGTTTTTAATGCATCACACACCAAGTTTGTGGGATGGATGGGACCTGTTGGGGGGGTGCCTCACAGTTGCCTCCTCACGACAGGCTCCGCCATCCCTGCACCTTTTTTAACGCGCCACACACATCATACTCCACAGGAGAGCTCCAGCAAAGGGCGGTGGGACGCCCAAATTCCATGCTGCGGTCCCACTGCCCCAAGCCAAGCTCTCCTATTTTAATGCATACATAGCACTACCCTCCCCTCACAATCCCATCACGGTGCTGGATAATGGCTGCCAGCTGGGAACCTGGCAGCCACAGTAATAGGGTGGGAGGTGGGTCCCACACTGTTTCCCTATCGCGTGGCTCCTGGGGCGTGGCCTCCCCTCTGCCCGGGCTGCCGGCCTTGGGAGTGGGGGGAGATTGGTGTTCCGATTTTGCGTCGCCCCGTGGCGGCTCCTTGGTGTTCTCCTGCCTCCGCCTTCCCCTCTCTTCTCTGACTGGGTATCCGCCCTGTGCTCCGTCGCGGGTCGCTGGCTGGGCACTGGTTTATCGGCTGGGTGTTGCCAGCTCTGGCGGGGGACCCTGCCCTGCCCTCGGCTTGGTGGGCCGCTGGGGGTCCCGTGGCGTGCCGTGCCGGTTGGAGGGCTGCGGCTGTGGCTCGTGGGGCGGGTGGGTGGACAGGGGTGGGGCTGGGCGTGGGGTTGGTGGTGCGTCCCCTCTTGCAATCCCTGAAGGCCGGTTGTGGGTACGTGGGTGGCCCGGGGGACCACCCTGGATCCCGGGGGGGGGGGGGGGGGGTTACTTCTTTGCTGGGCTGCGGGAGGAGGGATGGGCTGCACTGAAACCCCCCCGACCACCCTCCCTCCCCGGGCTGGCTGGGTGGGGGATGTGGCCCTGGGTTGCGCCCTCGTGGCGTCTCCGCTCGTCTGCATGGCTGTCGCGCGCCTGGTGGGGCTCGCGTACAGCTGGAAGTGATAGGTCGGGTGGGGGGTTCCGGTGCCGGGATTGGCGATGGGGCGGCGTAGGGTTGGTCGTCAATGGGCTTACACTCACAAGGAATTCACACGATTACTGGGTTCAAGATTACAGAGCTGATTTGTGTACACTGTACCCCTTTCAATCATTTAGCATATAGACTCCCCAACCCTGTCCCCCTCTTTCCCTGGTCAACAGGCCCCCCACATGGTGTCAACCGGAAATACATCTAGCTGACGATAGCACCAACATATTAGTAGTTATTCTAGACGTTCAATGTATTTCTTGTTGTAGTTTGTGTTTCTTTTCTTTCTTCTCTTGTGTTTCTTTTCTTCTGTTCCCCCATAACCCCTTCCTGTTCGCTGCTTTGTCATAATAAACACGGTATGTTGAATGATCACAATGGGAGTATGTCAGACTCTCAATGTGAAACATTAAAACTGTTCAGATCATCCAGGCACTTAGACTTTCATTCTCCGTGTCAAACAGCTGAACAGGACAGGTTTACAAAAAAAAAAAAAAAAAAAACATGTTGGAATGATAAGAAGAACCATCTGCACGTCTCGAAAGTCTTGTTAATGGCTTGTGTTGGTTCATGTGGAATTATTTTATTTTGGTAGTGGCCTTCCTCCTTGATTTAACTTTACTTCTTGCTCTCGCCACTCAACCTGATCGTGTCCTGTGACCCTGTGTATACACCACTTTTCAAAAGTTTGGGGTCTAAGGCTATGTCTACACTAGGACAGATAATTTTGTCCAGGGTATTTTGCCGACTATTTTAATACCTGTCCAAACTTTGTTTAAGGTGTGTTTTACTCATGTCGGATTTAAGGTTGGATTTTTTTAAGAACTACGAAAGCTGTACCGCGTACAAACAGGAAGGATTGTTTAAGGAGTGATTTGTTTATAGGATTCCAGGTAAATATTACATTTTTTGTACAATGCATGCATTTTGAAACGTGAAAAAAATCAATGGGAGAATGGGAACTGCTACTGCATTGGCGTCATTCTTCGACATATATACGTAAAATAGATGCGTATATGCCCGTTTTTTTTTTTTTTTTTTTTTTTTTTTTGCTCTTTTAACAAAGAATCGAGACAGTTTTATATCCATATCTATAAAGAATTCAGTGATTTAAGCATTTATTCACAAGAAATTTGAACGGAAAAAGCCATTGTGGCAGCCCCCTTATCATAACAAAGAGCTAAATGTCAGGAATCGCGGGCAGGCAGGTGGTGTGGACCCAAATGCAGGGAAACAAAAAAACAACAAGGCAGGTGGCGGTGAACTCAAAAAGCGTTTTAATAATTACTAACAAAAACACAAAGTACAACCAAAAGGACTGGGGATAAAAAAGGCAATGTTTAAACAAAACTTACTTAACCGGAGGGACTGGTACACGAGGGCTTGGACAGGACTTGACATAGACTTTGACAATGACGCAACAAGGAATGAAAAGAAACTGGGAGCTTATATACACACACACAGACAAGGGGTAACGAAACAACGAGGAACAGATGGGTGACACAGAGAGATGCAGATTGGCGGATACACTAGGAGCAGGCACAACAGGTATTCAATGGGTAATCACAGGAACACACTAGGAGGGAACCAACACAAAACCTAACACTAAAAGACTAGCATCATTCTTTGACAGATTTAAGTAAAATAAATTCCACACTACCCTTTTTTTTTTTTTTTTTTTTGCTTTTAACCAAGGATCGAGACTGTTTTACATCCATATCGATAAAGAATTCAGGGATTAAAGCATTTTATTGACAAGAATTTCAACGTAAAAAGCTCTTTGCTGTGGACTTGTGGTAAGGCCACAGTTGAACTAAAAGACGAGTCGCACATTCGCCATTTTAACGTAAAAGAAATACTACCAGTACAGTTTCTTTTGCTTTTAACAAGGAATCGAGACGGTTTTACGTCCGTATCTATAAAGAATGGCTATCTCATACGCATTGTATATTTGTTTGTTTAGATTTTACACTCGCAAGTCACTTTAGAGATTTTAACTTATCATGCACTGCAAAGGGAAATGCTCAAGGCATAGTCCAATATTCATTTATATGCAATATTCTATGTGCAATACTTACTCACCTGCAATATTCAAAGCCTTACCTATCAAACTGCTGCTACTTCACTTCAATTATTTGCACTGCCTGAGCATAGGGCTATCTCATATGCATTTTATATTTGTTTATTTAGATTTTATAATTGCAAGTCACTTTTGAGATTTTAACCATAACATACACTGTGAAGGGAAATGCTCCACAATTTCATTATACAAATGTATACTGACAATAAAGGCATATTCTATTCTATAAAAAGTTGTGATTGTATATAGAATTTATTACCGGTAGTAATCTATTTATATATTATAATTGATTCTGCACGCATGACTCAAGTACTAAGTTTCTGATGTGAAAATTGAGTGATTTATTAGCTGTTGAAAACAAGCAGCAAATAAAAGAAAACTAAATTGGTATTTTGGGCAAAAACTTTTACAGCCATTTTAACTTTTGTTATACTTATATAAAAAAATAATTAATCAGGATTTTATTAGGAAAAGACTTAAAGAAAAATTTCATGCCGCGGCTCATGGAGACTCATACTGTATATGGTCAAGGTAGGTGCCTGTTTTGGTTTTAGGTTGGTAGCAGCTTTGATTTTGAAAATATCTGAATTTGAAGTTTTTGAAAATAGGAATATGAATCGTGTCATGTCAATAGGTTATGAAGTCGATAGTCTACAGTAAAGTTACCAAACACGACAAAATTGTGTTTCAGTTCTGTGTAGCTAAACTCTGAAGCAGTCTGATTAATGACGTGAGTTCATGAAAATGTTTCTGTTCAGCTTGCATATACACTGGGGCAAATAAGTATTTAGTCAACCACTAGTTGTACAAGTTCTCCCACTTGAAAATATTAGAGAGGCCTGTAATTGTCAACATGGGTAAACCTCAACCATGAGAGACAGAATGTGGGGGAAAAAAACAGAAAATCGCATTGTTTGATTTTTAAAGAATTTATTTGCAAATCATGGTGGAAAATAAGTATTTGGTCTATACCAAAAGTTCATCTCAATACTTTGTTATGTACCCTTTGTTGGCAATAACGGAGGCGAAACGTTTTCTGTAACTCTTCACAAGCTTTTCGCACACTGTTGCTGGTATTTTGGCCCATTCTTACATGCAGATCTCCTCTAGAGCAGTGATGTTTTGGAGCTGTCGTTGGACAACACGGACTTTCAACTCACCCCGTGGCGTCAAAATGATACAGTGCCTTGCAAAAGTACTCGGCTCCCTTGAACCTTGCAACCTTTCGCCACATTTCAGGCTTCAAACATAAAGATATAAAATTTTAATTTTTTGTCAAGAATCAACAACAAGTGGGACACAATCGTGAAGTGGAACAAAATTTATTGGTAAATTTAAACTTTTTTAACAAATAAAAAACTGAAAAGTGGGGCGTGCAATATTATTCGGCCCCCTTGCGTTAATACTTTGTAGCGCCACCTTTTGCTCCAATTACAGCTGCAAGTCGCTTGGGGTATGTTTCTATCAGTTTTGCACATCGAGAGACCGACATTCTTGCCCATTCTTCCTTGCAAAACAGCTCGAGCTCAGTGAGGTTGGATGGAGAGTGTTTGTGAACAGCACTCTTCAGCTCTTTCCACAGATTCTCGATTGGATTCAGGTCTGGACTTTGACTTGGCCATTCTAACACCTGGAAACGTTTATTTTTGAACCATTCCATTGTAGATTTGGCTTTATGTTTTGGATCATTGTCCTGTTGGAAGATAAATCTCCGTCCCAGTCTCAGGTCTTGTGCAGATACCAACAGGTTTTCTTCCAGAATGTTCCTGTATTTGGCTGCATCCATCTTCCCGTCAATTTTAACCATCTTCCCTGTCCCTGCTGAAGAAAAGCAGGCCCAAACCCTGATGCTGCCACCACCATGTTTGACAGTGGGGATGGTGTGTTCAGGGTGATGAGCTGTGTTGCTTTTACGCCAAACATATCGTTTTGCATTGTGGCCAAAAAGTTCAATTTTGGTTTCATCTGACCAGAGCACCTTCTTCCACATGTTTGGTGTGTCTCCCAGGTGGCTTGTGGCAAAACGAGACTTTTTATGGATATCTTTGAGAAATGGCTTTCTTGTTGCCACTCTTCCATAAAGGCCAGAATTGTGCAGTGTACGACTGATTGTTGTCCTATGGACAGACTCTCCCACCTCAGCTGTAGATCTCTGCAGTTCATCCAGAGTGATCATGGGCCTCTTGGCTGCATCTCTGATCAGTTTTCTCCTTGTTTGAGAAGAAAGTTTGGAAGGATGGCCGGGTCTTGGTAGATTTGCAGTGGTCTGATGCTCCTTTCATTTCAATATGATGGCTTGCACAGTGCTCTTGGAGATGTTTAAAGCTTGGGAAATCTTTTTGTATCCAAATCCGGCTTTAAACTTCTCCACAACAGTATCTCGGACCTGCCTGGTGTGTTCCTTGGTTTTCATAATGCTCTCTGCACTTTAAACAGAACCCTGAGACTATCACAGAGCAGGTACAATTATACGGAGACTTGATTACACACAGTTGGATTCTATTTATCATCATCGGTCATTTAGGACAACATTGGATCATTCAGAGATCCTCACTGAACTTCTGGAGTGAGTTTGCTGCACTGAAAGTAAAGGGGCCGAATAATATTGCACGCCCCACTTTTCAGTTTTTTATTTGTTAAAAAAGTTTAAATTATCCAATAAATGTTGTTCCACTTCACAATTGCGTCCCACTTGTTGTTGATTCTTGACAAAAAAATTTAATTTCATATCTTTATGTTTGAAGCCTGAAATGTGGCGAAAGGTTGCAAGATTCAAGGGGGCCGAATACTTTTGCCAGGCACTGTAACAAAAACGGGGAGCAAAAATCCCAGAACCACATGGGGGGACCTAGTGAATGACCTACAGAGAGCTGGGACCACAGTAACAAAGGCTACTATCAGTAACACAATGCGCCGTCACGGACTCAAATCCTGCACTGCCAGACATGTCCCCCTGCTGAAGAAAGTACACGTCCAGGCCCGTCTGCGATTCGCATTTGGATGATCCAGAAGAGGACTGGGAGAATGTGTTATGGTCAGATGAAACTAAAATAGAACTTTTTGGTAGAAACACAGGTTCTCTTGTTTGGAGGAAAAAGAATACTGGATTGCACCATACCGACTGTGAAGCATGGGGGTGGAAACATCATGCTTTGGGGCTGTTTTTCTGCAAAGGGACCAGGACGACTGATCTGTGTAAAGGAAAGAATGAATGGGGCCATGTTTTGAGAGATTTTGAGTGAAAATATCCTTCCATCAGCAAGGGCATTGAAGATGAGACGTGGCTGGGTCTTTCAGCATGACAATGATCCCAAACACACAGCCAGGGCAACAAAGGAGTGGCTTCGTAAGAAGCATTTCAAGGTCCTGGAGTGGCCTAGCCAGTCTCCAGGTCTCAACCCCATAGAAAATCTGCGGAGGAAGTTGAAAGTCCATGTTGCCCAACGACAGCCCCAAAACATCACTGCTCTAGAGGAGATCTGCATGGAGGAATGGGCCAAAATACCAGCAACAGTGTGTGAAAAGCTTGTGAAGAGTTACAGAAAACGT
This sequence comes from Corythoichthys intestinalis, assembly GCF_030265065.1. Lineage (NCBI taxonomy): Eukaryota > Metazoa > Chordata > Actinopteri > Syngnathiformes > Syngnathidae > Corythoichthys > Corythoichthys intestinalis. The sequence continues at coordinate 18,884,346 of NC_080410.1, forward strand.
TTGGCCTCCGTTATTGCCAACAAAGGGTACATAACAAAATATTGAGATGAACTTTTGGTATTGACCAAATACTTATTTTCCACCATGATTTGCAAATAAATTCTTTAAAAAATCAAACAATGTGATTTTCTGTTTTTTTTTTTTTTTCACATTCTGTCTCTCATGGTTGAGGTCTAACCATGTTGACAATTACAGGCCTCGCTATTATTTCCAAGTGGGAGAACTTGCACAATTAGTGGTTGACTAAACACCTATTTGCCCCACTGTAACTGAGTCTTCTGTGTGCACTTTTCTTTTACTTTATTATAATTTAATCTCTATATTGAACCACAATGACAATGTTGTGGACAAAAATTGCAATGAGACTATTTTCCAAAATCCTTTATACACAGTAGATGGTGGCCGCAAATCAAGCAGAACATATTAAGTGCTACGAATTTATCTTCCTGCTTTGTATTTTCCTATTTAGTTTTTGATATGCTAAAAATAAAGGTTTCTAATAGAAAATGCTCTCTCCACACAAATCCCTCCAAATCTTCGCAGCACACTGAGGCTGTGACAAAGATCCCAGCATTGAGATTGGTGCCTTGGGCAGCTGAAATGTACTGTAATGCACCCACATGCTGAAGCGAGGCGCCTCATTAGGTGGGCCATCCAGAGGTGGGGGCGGATGAAAAGCAGGGGAGAAACACAGGGACTAACGTTGAATCTTTTATTTTTTTTCTAATACACAAATTGATTAGGAGTAATTTGTCATCAACTCATTGGGTGCTATTGACGGCGCTAATATGTTCAAAATATTTTAACATTTTAACTTTTTTTTTTTTTTTGCTTTAATTTAATTAATATATAGACAAGTTTCCGAGGAACTTATGTTTAACTTCCTTATGTCTGCAAGCAACTTCCGAATTTCTCCATCCAAAACAACAGTGGAGCTGGAGTAACATTACTCATCAAAATCCCTTAAAAAAAGACAATTTGGAAATACCACATCCATTTGCCATCATCACGACAGTGGAGGACAACATGTTCATGAAGGCAGATGTGAAACCAAGCTCGTGCCACCACAAAGACTGGGTGTTTTTGTAGCCATGTTGCCGCTGTGTTATGGAAGATGTGTTCTTCCTATCCCTGCATTTTCATGTGTCCGGTGCTCAAAAAAATACTAAAGCTAAAATCTTGCTCATGAAACGACTTCTAACCTTTGATATTGTTATTACAATGATGATTGTAATTATGATGATCTTTAATATTATTTACTTCAACCACTGTATCTGCTGCTAGCCCGTTGGTAATCAGTACATGTAGCAAGGCACAATTTTGTCAACTCATAAATGCTAGTGTTTTTTTTGCCCCACAGCAACAGTTACTGTACGTTGATGGACATACAGTATATCGAGACTACATCATTCAAACCGGGGGCAGCCGAGAGGCTGGGGTTGGAGGCGGTGGCTCACATCGCGGCGGAACCTCAGCTCGATCCCGAGCTGCAACTAACTGCAGCAGCTATTGGAGCTTAAATTACCAAGGACAGTGGAATAAAGCCGGTCTGGAGGCCTTAATGTCGGGTGAAAGTTGGCGAGGCTCCGGAGCTCTGCTGTCTGATATCACATTCTCGTTTGCTATTTTGCCAACAAATTTATTCATTGTGATTTATTGACCTGCTTTGCACATGCAACAATCATTTTAAATAAAACAAGAAATGGAATCATGTTGTCTAAATGTTTTATTGCGATCAATATCTGCAATAAAAAAAACAATGACATACTACCGTATTGGCCCGAATATAAGACAGCCCTGATTATAAGACGACCCCTTCTTTTTCAAGACTCAAGTTTGAAAAAAGACTTTTTGAACACCAAATAAATTCTTATACAGAAAATAATTACAGTACATCTGAAACAAATGATTATAACAATATATTTGAGAGATGAAGCATGTTTTTTTGCCTCATTAAAATCTTAATATCTGAACATTTAAATATGTAAAGTGCAATCACATTCGTAAATGAATGGCTTCTGGTTTTTGAAATGTAAATAAACTTTTGTGATAAAACAACATAATTGCAATAACTGCATTAACCATCAAAGTGAAGTCTAACTGTAACTAGTCATGAAACAAATCTGAATAAGGAAAAACATTGCAATAAAATAATGCAAACTGGTTAAACTAGTAGCTGAGATCTGTCATGACAGAACATCGCTTCATGATATCTGGCGCCATCTAGCGTCGTGAATGGGGAGAGTAGCTGAGATCTGTCATAAAAGAACATCGCTTCAATGATATCTGGCGTCAGCTAGTGTCGTGAATGGGTATAATGTCTAGACCGCGAATATAAGACGACCCCCTCTTTTCAAATCTTATTTCAATGCAAAAAACACTGTTTTATATTCGGGCCAATATGGTATTTTTGTTTATATGTACATACCTTTTAGTATTTCCTTGTGACAACAAAATACGTGTGAGCCCAATCATACAATCTCATTTACGTCGTGTTGCATCCATTTTTGGAGATTCCGTCGGTTCTTCTGGCTTGATTTTGCAGTTTTAATTTTGTCAACACATTGCGTACTTCAACCGCAATTCATCTTGTTCTTTCTAAACCAGAAGTTCGGAGCAGACATTTTTCCAAGATGGCACGGCTCATATTTCGCTCAGGAAACTTGCCTACAGGTTGACTGCTCCAAGGCATTAGATATCAATATGCTTCTGTTACAGTTGCTAATGGTTATAATTATTAAAAACTATCTATCAGGTTCTTCTAATGCTAAACCTATTAACGTTGTACATCAGTTTTCAAACTAGGATGTTTGCATTTTTCTGGTGCACATATTTAATTTGTAGTTTCATTTTTTTTTTTTTTTTACAGATTTTGAATTTGGAACAACAAAAACTCATCCATTTGTTCTTGTAAATGTACAAATGAACTGCTTGCTTTGCTCATTTTAAAATTAATGGATTTGAATAATTTTTCCATCAGCATTTTGGCTGCTGATTACTGTGGTATTGTAGGTGTGAATGTGACTGGCGAACAAACCAGTGTTCAATATTCCTTTCATCCACAGACAGCTGAGGCCCCTCAAGAAAAAAATTACAAACTAATCGTGATGTATCTGTGTCTTTATAAATACAAAAATAACATGTATACAAAAATAATGGTTATACAGGAGAAAATGTTTTATTGTAGTTGGTACATTGTTCATCATTCCAGTAAAAGTGAGAGTGCATCTCAATATGTCTGAGTTTGAAAATGAGACGTAAAATGAGAGCAAGTGATTTCCAGATATTCTATGCAACACTGCACAATTTCATGTTGCACTGATTTGTTCCTTGAGGAGACGGCTATGAGGACATGGAAAGAGTTAAAGACTGTTAGCAAGTCATCGCCTCCTTCTAATTAACAAGTGTTTGACAGAGCTTCTGTGACAAACATGACAAGAAAGCTCATAGCAGCCATCTGCAGCAACCTCATATGCTGAGGTTTTGATGCTGATTTGACTCAATGATGAAGTTACACTTACATCACGCTACATTCAGGCCTGAAAATGCACGTACATTGTGCATCTCAATCTGTCTGTTGCAGGGTGTCAACTCTATTGCAATAAATCAGAATGACATTTAGAAGAGGTCTGAAATGAAAAGGAAAAATATTAATCACATTTTTTAAAAAGTACTAGTAGTACCTGTGTCGTGTGTAAGCATTATCTGGAAGATCGGATTGATTGTTGTCATGTCCATCAGACTTACACTTAACTCATTGGCTGCCACTTACAGCACTAGACGTCCATTTAATTTCAAGTGGGATGGAGGCAGCGAATGAATGAATTAAAAAATGCACAGCAGAATGATGAAAAGAGCCACATGATGAGACATATATCATCGCCAATGACACTGAAAGACTTAAAGACCGCCACTCCCACTCAAGTTAGAGGAGATTTAGAGCCTATAGTACAGGGGTCCTTAAATACAAATATTGAAGGTCCACAATTGTTTTTTTTTTTAATTTTTTTATTATAAGCATGGGTCCATTTATTAATATCGATCAAGTACAACGCAGGTCGAAGGTTTTGACCAAACAAAAATACAATGCACATTCCGATTAAATAAAAATAAATTAAGAAAACATTTTCTTGACTTGAAATATCAATACAAAAAAAAGGCAAGTACAATGTTTACACGTGTACACTAAATTATTGATAAGATCTGTCATTAAGGTGCAAACAATAACTATTGACAGACAGTACATTTTGTAAGTGTAAAACAATGCTGGACAAAAAAAGAAAAAGTGTCATTAGTCCTGTACATGTTCACATGTACAGAACATAAATGACAAGCTCTGTCATTAAGGTGCAAACATAATACGTAATTATTGACGGTAACTTTAACTGTAAAACACTGCTCAATTAGAGAAAGGGCATTTGGGGGTCTCAAAGCTGTTTACTAACATCATCAGCCAGTACTTCAGTGCGTCTTGTGGTTGATGAATCTGAGAGTTAAATTTGTTTGATTTTTGTTGTCATTTCCTCCTTTTCTTTTCCTTCGAGCATTGCTGCCATCTCTTCACTTATACATTCTTTTATTATTTCTCAATCAGAGAACGGCTTCTTATGTTTGGCCAACACCCACAACACTCTGAGTGAGCCACTCCATTGCAATTTGTTGTTGTGTCATAGATTTAACAATAACCTTTCTTGACTCTTGATATGACTGCTTCAACCTGTTAATTTCTTGCCTTCTCAATTCTGATTTAGGAGGAAACTTATCTTCAAAAGAGCTGTGCTCTTTAACATAATGGTGTTTCACATTTTCACTTTTTATCAGAGCAACTGTCTTGAAGCATATTAAGCACATAGGTTTGGTACTTGCAGTTGGTAAAAAGGATGATTATTTGTTAGTCCATTCCTTATTGCGATTTTCGTTGTCCACTTTTCTTCTCTTGGTCAACTTTGAGCATGCCATTTTGTTAGATTCGTTCTTCTGCTGGTGGCATGTAAACAAACAGATTGCAACGTGCCGGGTGCGACTCGTGTTTCACACTGCTGTGGTCCATCCACTCTAGCTAACTGCTAGCTAGCTGAGAGAGCCAGCATGCTGCTAGCTGCTAGCAGCATGCAGGCTCTCTCAGCCAATCAGCACATCAATGAAGGCTCTCTCAGCCAAACAACGCATCCATGCAGCCTCTCTCAGCCAATCAGCGCATCGTTGTCATAGAGATGACAACAGAAGTGGGAACATGGAACATGTCTGACTAAAAATGAAACAGAATTTAGCGATTGAATAGTAGCGCATAGCGATAGATCGGCAATTCATACAAATAACAGCCTATATGGTTTTAAAAAAAAAAAGTTTTTTTTTCAAAAGTGCCATTTGCTCTGGGTTCGCAGAGAGGTGCCGTGGTCCGGTCCGCTAATTATGGACTATATTACATGTTTTTCCCATTTTTAATGCCAGAGACTAGCTAAAAAATCATTCTCAGAGCATTTTGCTTGAATATGAGTTCTAAAATATTCTTGTGCATATACAGGTAGTCCCCGGGTTGTGGCGTACCCGACTAACATGTTTTCGACTTTACGACGCAAGAGTCTTGTCCGACATTCTGTCTCAAGTTGTTTTTGTTTTTTTTTCACATAAACAGTACCTAATTCCCAATTCCCGTTGCCGTTCTTCATGTCAGGATCCCCCCTGCAGCATCACCGCCGCCCTGCAGTTCCTGACTGCGTCAAGTCCCACTTCCTTATTCTCATGCAGCTGCTGCTGTTGCTGCTGCTTCTCCCTCGGCACCATCTCCTCTTGCGAGTCCCGATCCTTTTTTTTTTTTTTTTTTTTGTTCGGACGGCGGACTCGTGTTGAGAAAGGTGATGCTGGCGGCCATGATATCTCTCTTCTCTCACCTCCCCACTCTTTCCACAGCACTTTTCTCTCAGCAAGACTTCTCACTCGCAAGTAAAGCCCAAATTGTCATTGAATATAATACCATTTAACACCACATACCTCACAGTATCTTATTTTATACTTTATTTTATTGATATGACGTAAGAAAAAAAGAACTTGTTTTCGATATTTATTTTTTAGATTTAGGGGGTATTTAAAGGTACTTAAAGGGTTAATTCTGACCTACGTGGATATTCGGGTTACATTGCCAGTGTAAGATTGGAACTCGTTCGTAACCCTGCGACTACCTGTACAGTTTAACATATTTAACAGTTCATGCAAATATACTGTATTAATATAAACTTATTCTCCATCATCAGAGGTGGGTAGAAAAGCCAAAAATTTTATTCAAGTAAGAGTAGCTTTACTTCAAAATAATATTACTCAAGTAAGAGTAAAAGTAGTCATCCCAAAAAATGTACTCCTATAGAAGTAAACAGTAACCTGTTAAAAGAATACTCAAGTAATGAGTAACATTTTGAGTAACTGCTTATTTTTGTTAGATTTTTATTTATTTATTTTTTTAACAATGGTATTTTTTTCTCTCAGCACAAATTTATCGATATGAACTATTGCTATAATGATACTGTACAATAACCCATTACATAACCACACTAAAGAAATTTAAAAAACAAAAAACAAAACAAAAAAACAACAACATTCAATTAAAGAGAGAAAAAAAAACAGTAATGAAGCATTATTTGTCCAAAGAGTACGAGTGCCCTGCCCTCTAGTGGACAAAATAGTTCCTAGTTTGAATAGTGAGTACTGCAGTTTCTTCATAGTTACTAATATGAAATTAAAAGGATCATATCTCTGTTTTTATCTGGTCAATCAGTGCAGAATAAAAACTGGGAGAACTGGGAAATACTTTATTTGTTACAGTGCTTTAAAGACGCGTACGCGCAACAGGCTTGCGTGATCATAGAACGGCAAGCTTGCGTCTGATTGGTGTAATGGAGTCCCGTGATTATTGTTGCGACATCTCATTGGTGAAATTAGTAGCGCTAGTCTTGGCAATGGCATCGCTAGCAAAAAAAAAAAAAAAAAAAAAAAAAAAAAAAAAAAAAAAAAAGAAAGATAAGTCTAATATGTAGAATACAGAGGAAAAATTTGTAACGACTCTTGTGTAGCCCAAAGCAGCAGAGTAAGAGAAACGTTTTTTTCTTCACAAATCTACTCAAGTAAAAGTCAAAAGTATGGCTTTGTAAAACTACTCTTAGAAGTTCATTTTTCTCAAAAAGTTACTCAAGTAAAAGTAACGGAGTATATGTGACGCATTACTACCCACCTCTGTCCATCATGTATATGTTATTTCAAATGTTTGGTTGAACACTTTTATTTCTTAAAGGGGGTATATTTATTTGGAGAACAAAATCAGCAGACCATCATGAACAACAATCACAAAGAATTTGGCTAAGAGGTGCACTACAGAAGTGCCTCTTTTCAAAGTTACACAGATTGTCTAAAACAAGTTTTCTTTTACACACGTTACATTTACAACAGTGGTTCTCAATTACTTCCTTTTTTCAGGCCATCCTCGATAAGGAAAATATATTCAATCACTAATGCTGATTGATTGTTGTATCATGCAGAAGTATTGTGGTTGACCTCAATCATTGGTAAGCTAAAAGTTAAGTTTGCTGCGCTTTGTACTCAAAAATGATTTATTAAAACAAAGTTTTTTTTTGTCTTTTGTTTTTAGAATGAAAACAGCCTCGTTTCAAAGTACGAAGTATGAAGAGCATTATAAATATGTTCTGTCCAGTAGTTTCTGCTCCGGGGATGTAGTATATCTAATTGAAATTCAATTTGGTTAGACTACTTCATCCATACTGTCCGCTTGAACTCCATTTAATCCCCAAATTTTAATTCAGTGCTCTTTTGACATTTAGAGCCTCTTCGCTGTGTCCCTGACATGATCAGCTTTCTAGCATTTTCATACATCTGCAAATAGGTCTTCCAAATTAGGGAAATAAGGATGTACATCTGTGAAACCTCAGCAGCAGTGCCAACCAACACATCAAGCACTACGATTTCTCATCTCATTAAGCTGCAGGCAGCATACAGGATAGCATCCACTCGGATGTACAGTAGTGTTTGAGTATGCATGTGCATGGCAGTGGGTGTTATGAGAAGATAGCAGTTCCCTCCTGGGATGTCAGTGACCTTCTTAATAAGTTTATTTTTCATTTTCAAACAGCAATGAGGTGGTGCTTCTTCATCTCTAGAACATCTGCCATCATCCTTCATCTACTGTATATTTTAATGCAGTTAATAGTATTCTTTTGAACAAAATGGAAAAGAAAAACAATGTTTTAGGTGAACATCTTGTCTAATAGACATATTCCTGAAGGCAGGCTTTAGAAATGAATAACAGGTAGGGGATGATTGAGGCATTAAAGAAATTTAGGAGTTTGCTTACAACTCAGTTGATAGGTGATCAATGAGCCTGGTATTAAAAGAAATAACGCAGCGTTGATCAAGGCTACGTCTACACTATGACGGATAATGGCCTTAAACGTGTAATTAGTTGGACCATGCGGCATGCTGGCTACACTAGTATGCTTATTTTCTGGATTAGTTTTAGACCAGTGGTCTCAAACCGGTCCTCAAAGGGCCGCAGGGGGTACTGGATTTCATTCCAACCAAACGAGACAAATACCTTTTCACCAATCTGGTTTCTTACAAGTGTAATCAGTTGATTGCAATCAGGTGCTGCTTATGTTAGTAGAAACCTCATTGGTTGAACTGTTTGTGCTGGATCTGTTGGAACAAAAACCAGGACCCACTGCGGCCCTTTGTGGAGTCGGTTTGAGACCGCTGTTTTAGACGGATATTGTAGGCGTGTAATATTACACGCCGCTTCATATGGAGTGCTGTCTCTGTACAACAATCGGATACTAGGGAACCGACGACATTCCGTTGCCATTTTTAGTGCCGCATAATTGATCATAAACAATGGAGGCGGAAGATCACGACATGGCATTCTTGCTCCTCTTTTCTTTTCCACATATTTTTCTTGAACCTTCAAACTATGTCGCAATAATATGCTTCAATTCAGTGCCCATTTGTGGTCCTTCCGTCGCGGGTGACGCGGGGATGAGCGTTTTTTACAGAGCTCGTCTCCTGCAATGTCTCCGATCATGCGTAGAGAAAAATTAAACCCCGAAAAGTGACCTGCTTGGTACTCCCAATCAAAGAGGCGCGCAATCAGTTTCTCTATGATATTTCTGTCCTTCAAAACTGTCGCAACTTCCATGATCGCCAATATTATGCACAAGCACTCCTGGTTGCAGCTTTCAGGAAATATACGCAGCACCTCACCATATTCTTCTATTTGTTTTTTTCCAAGTGGTGAGAGCGCAACTGAGCATCGATTGTAACATCCCAAGTAACGATGTCTGGCTTTCGTTGTTTTCCTAAGATTTATTTCTATATCAACTCGGCAATTGCTCGTAAAAGCCGAGCGAGCTCTCCCTTCACTCTCGCTCCTGCGTGATGCGTTCAATTGCAATCACGAAAAAAACAGTGATCAAGAAATAATGACAGTCTAGAAGGTGTAGTAATTTCGAAATTTGCCGCTAGCGAGTAATTAATTTCGGTTCAAAGGGAAACCGCGCGGGCGATGACGTAACATATGAGGCTGCTCCTTTCTACGCATGCATAGTTTGCACAAATGCAGGCGTACCTTGCAGAAGAGGGGGGCCTTAAATGCACCTTAAACATAAGTGTGGACATGTATAAAAATAATCAGCAAAATACCCTCAAGAAAATTATCTGTCCAAGTGTAGACGTAGCCCAAGTGACAATCAACATAGAATACGTTGTAATCGCACAAAACTTTAAATATAGTAATATGTGAAATATTGAAGTAGAAGTTGTTTATTTGTTTGTTTGTGTGTTTGCTTACTTACTTTATTGCTTGTTTGCTTGCTTGTTTTCCATCACACTGTTTTTAACTAATTAAATTCAGTAGAAGTCACCTTAAACTTCACTATTTATACCATAACATGTCGTGTGTACAATCTATAGTCTGAAAACATATAACAATGTCCATGTTACTACTGTGAAAACAGGTGCAGCTAAAATGGGCTGACATTTTATTGCCTGAGTGGTATGAAGAGAGTTCAGGGTGTAAAGTTATACACGTGAAGAATGTGCTCTGCATCCATCTACAGCTTCACGCCAGAAAGATAGTCTCTTCCACTTTCCCATGGACAGCGCATGATGTTTTGGCAACATTTTATATATCGGCTTTTTAAGTTGAAAAGACTTCCAGCTTCAATTGACAAAAGGTCGCCTAAATCACTTGGCAACTTTAAACTGTTTGTACTAAAAATGATAATAATAAATTGAAGTACTGTATAATTGGCTTGTGTAATTTATTGCTTATGGTAATTTAAAACAAAACAAACAACAAAATAGATTTTTCATATACTAATACATTCACAAAATATCACTAGTAAAAATGCTGTATTATGGAGTAAAATTAAGTAAATTTATTAGCTGTAAAATACACAAGATTATAAGGCACACCATTAATGAACGAGTTTATTTTAATTTAATACTACTTTACTACTACTGTCTTTAATTGTATTTTTTTTAATTAGTTTACTGCTACTTCTTTCTTAAATTGTAATTTGTTTTATCAATAAATTAAAATCCTATATTGTCTTTAAAACTTTAATCTGCAATAATGTTAGTCATTTGACTACGGTAGCAGGAATGTGCCGACAAAATAGATTCAAAGTCATGAACTCATTGACTGCCATTAAATATGATAGACGTTCAATCGTGTGCCTCTGTTTATCCTTCGGCTCTGAATTTAATTTTTTTTGTCACTAATAGACATCTAATCCGATAGAAGTGGGAGGGCATTCATTCACTTCCAGCCTTCCAACCTCAAATGGATAGGACGTCTATCGGCGTCATTGGCAGCCAATGAGTTTAGAACAGCTGGATTTTATACAAAAGGCACACTAGATTGTAAGGCATACTGTCAATTTTGTGGATAAATAAAAAGATTTTAAGTGTGCCTCATTGTCCTAAAAATACAGTGATACATTTTCCTTAAAGGGGAAGTTCAGGATTTTTAAAATCAGGCTTAATCTTCGAGTTAGCGAGGGTTTAATTAGTCAGTGAAGTTGATTTCAACAAATTCCGTGTAGTTTGTTTGTTATTTGTTAGTTTCAGGGCTCCGGAGTGGCTGAGCTAGCACAAGTCAACTGAACCATCTTAGCATGCCAATAAAAAAATAACATACAGTGGTATGAAAAAGAATCTGAACCTTTTGGAATTTCTGCATTAAATCACAATCAAATGTGATCTGATCTTTGTCAAAATCACACTGATGAAAAAACAGTGCTTTAACGGAATCCACCCAAACATTTATAAGTTTTCCATATTTTAATGAGGATAGTATGCAAACAATGAGAGAAGGGGGGAAAATAAGTAAGTGAACCATCACAATTTCATATTTTGTGCCCCCCCCCCTTTGGCAGCAATAATTTTAACAAGACGCTTCCTGTAGCTGCAGATCAGTCTGGCACATCGATCAGAACTAATCTTGGCCCATTCTTCTCGACAAAAATGTTGTAGTTCAGTCAGATTCCTGGGATGTCTGGCATGAATCGCTGTCTTTGCCACAGCATCTCAATGGGGTTCAAGTCTGAACTTTGACTTGGCCGCTCCAGAACGTGTATTTTGTTCTTCTGAAACCATTCTGAAGTTGATTTATTTCTGTGTTTTGGATAATTTTCTTGTTGCAGGATCCATCCTCTTTTTAACTTCAACTGTCTGACAGACGGCCTCAGGTTTTCCTGCAAAACATCCTGATAAACTTTTGAATTCACTCTTCTATTAATGATTGCAAGTTGTCCAGGCCCTGAGGCAGCAAAACAGCCTCAAATCATGATGCTCCCTCCACCATACTTCCGGTGGAGATGAGGTGTTGATGTTGGTGAGCTGTTCCAATGTGTTACTTTCAAACAATTCAACTTTGGTTTCATCAGTCCACAAAATATTTTGTTCTTGTACTTCTGTTGAGTGTCCAAGTGCCTTTTTGGGAAAATTAAACGAACAACAATGTTCATTTTAGACAGCAGTGGCTTCCTCCGTGGAGTGCTCCCATGGACACCATTCTTGGTCATAGTTTTATATATAGTTGATGTGTGCACAGATTTTTGTGACGTCTGTAACTCTTTAGCAGACACTCTAGGGTTCTTTTTTTGCCTCTCTGAGTATTCTGCTCTGAACTCTTGGCATCATCTTTGGTGGACGGCCACTCCTGGGGAGAGAAGCAACAGTGCCAAGCTCTCTCCATTTGTAGACAACTTCTCTGACTGTCGATTGATGAACATCCAGATTTTTAGAGATGGTTTTGTGTCCTTTCCCAGCTTTATACAAATCAACAATCCTTGATCGCAGGTCTTCAGACAGCTCCTTTGACTGAGCCATGATGCACATCAGACAATGCTTCTCATCCAGACATTTCTTACCATGTGTGTGTTTTGTAGTGGGCAGGGCAGCTTTAAACCACTCATAAGATGGTTTTGTATTCTTTCCCAGCTCTATAAAAATCAACAATCCTTGATCGCAGCTCTTTTGACTGAGTCATGATGTGCATTAGACAATGCTTCTCGTTAAGACAATTCTTACCAGGTGTGTGTTTTATAGTGGGCAGGGCAGCTCATCAGTGATTGGGCACACACCTGACTTAAATTGTTTGGTAAAAATTGGTTTCAATTGCTCTTTAAGTCTCCTTAGGCAGAGGGTTCACTTACATATTTTCCCCCTTCAGTCATTGTTTGCATGCTATTCTCATTAAAATATGGAAAACCTATAAATTTTGGGTGGTTTGAGTTAAAGCAGACACTGTATTTTCATCTGTGTGATTTTGACAAGGATCAGATCCCATTTGGTGGTGATTTTATGCAGAAATGAGAGAAATTCCAAAAGGTTCAGATATTTTTTAATACCACTGTACGCCCACATGAAAATCATTGAAGACCCATGCAATCAATAGTGTTGGCTGTTTTCATGATAAAGTTATAAAAACTTACCATTGCATGTCAATAATTGCAGTATGAACAGCAACATTTGTAATCCAGAAGCTCTGCAGATGAGCAGGGCGGAGTGATATCACATAGTTTTTTTTCACCGCTGATTTTTTAAGTTGTAGCCAACAGCAAGTAATAATTTGCAAACTGCACGGAATTTGTCAAAATTAACTCCACCAACTAATTAAACCCCTGTTAACTCAAAGATTAAGCCTAATGTCAAAAATTCTGAACTACCGCTTTAACGTCCATATTCTTTTGTCCTACTTTCAATTGAAAGCAAAGCAATGTAGCAGAGGCATTTTAAAGGTTGACCTTTGAAGTTAAACTCCAAAAAGTCATACAATTTGAAAAACAACTCTTGCTCCTCCATGGTCATAGTACTAAGCAACCACAAATGAAATGTTTTGTTCTTATGTTGCGTGCCAACAGACACTTACCGTATTGGCCCGAATATAAGACGGTGTTTTTTGCATTGAAATAAGATTGAAAAAGAGGGGGTCGTCTTATATTCGCAGTCTAGACATTGTACCAATTCACGATGCTAGATGACGCCAGATATCATTGAATCGATGTTCTGTTATGACAGATCTCAGCTACTCTCCCCATTCACGACGCTAGATGGCGCCAGATATCATTGAAGCGATGTTCTATCATGACAGATCTCAGCAAATAATTTAGCCAGTTTGCATTATTTTATTGCAATATTTTTACTTATTCAGATTTGTTTCAAGACTACAGTTACAGTTAGACTTCACTTTGATAGTTAATGCAGTTATTGCAATTTTGTTGCTTTATCACAATAGATTGGTTTATTTGCATTCCAAAAACCAGAAGCCATTCATTTACAAATGTGATTGCACTTTAGTTTACATATTTAAATGTTCAGATATTAAGATTTGAATGAGGCAAAATAACATGCTTTATCTCTCAAATATATTGGTATAAGTATTTGTTTCAGATGGACTGTAATTATTTTCTGTATAAAAATGAATTTGGTGTTCAAAAAGTATTTTTTCAAACTTGAGTCTTGAAAAGGAGGGGGTCGTCTTATAATCAGGGCTGTCTTATATTCAGGCCAATACGGTATTTAACTCCAACAGTATCGCGCTACAAACAACTTGCCGTGTGCTCTCCATTTCATGTTGTAAAAGTAGCAGTAGTAGTTTATTTTTCTCACACATTGCTTACATGAGAATTTTTTAATATTGTGATACACAATAAATCTGTGTGTTTCATGAAGGACAGTTTGATCTTGGAACAACTTCATTCACCATGTATTGGGTAAATAACTCATTGGCTGACATGGATCGGATGCCTACTAGTGATAAATTCATTTACTAAGGCATGTTTACAGCTCACATTATCAGTGCAGATAGCAACAGTGGGAGCACGCATACTATGTGCTGTGTCATTGAACTATTTCCATCGGCATCTGTACACTCTGCCAGATATATCTGCCCACTATAATCTATCAGTTTGTCTTGTAAAAATATCCCCCAACCCCTCTCTGCTTCATTTCGTACCTCATGCAAAAGAAGTCTTGTTGGTTTTTCAGGGGTGTTCCCGTAGTAAGACGAAACAGTGGGTGTAGCCTACTATCATTACTACAACAGTCTTGTGAAGATAAAAAAAAATTCACAATGTTTGATCTCAAGCAAAATTTTATCTTTTATTCTAGTTTTTCTTCAAGCAGCTAGTGACTGGAAATTTAAACTGAGGGGTAAGTCATTATAACTCTACTTGAAAGTACATAGTTTGAAATCATTTTTTCAGATGTCAAGTAATTATTTGTGAAGTTCTTCAGTAGACTCTTGAGAGGTTCTGTGGTTAGTTTATTGTTTGATTTGATTGATTTTTCAATTGGGTAAAAAAGCGTTGGAGACTTATCTAAAATAAAAAGGCCACATGTTGTTATGCACTTCCTGTCAAGAAATGTGTGAAGATTGTATCACATCATTAGTAATCAGGTAATTATGTTTCAATCTCACGTTTTGAATTGATGTCACGGTATTAATCTCAAGGTCTGATGATTATTGCAATTATTGTGGATGGCATGTATCTTTCTTGCTAGCCAAGTCCTTTCCACTAGTTTGTGTGTGTGTGTGGGTGGGTGTGTGGGGGTGTGTGTGTATGTGTGTGGGGGGGTTGTACATGTGAAAAGAAAAATCTGACGTTACCAAGGTAAGGGAAATTTATTTGCATAGCACAATTTAACACAACACTGAAGAAACTAAACATTTATAAAACATTGGCTATCATACCTAATATTTTACTGCAAATACAATGTAAATAAATTAATTTGTAATATAATTTGTAAATTAATTTGTTTACATTGTATTAGCAGTAAGATTTTAGGTGTGATTGATTAGCCAATATTTTTTAAATTGAGCCAATGTTTCATTTTTTTCATTTTAGGCAATTCAATGAGCTTTACACCACATTGAAATAAGCAATAAATAATTACAAGAAACCAATAAAGAAATAGAAATTTAAAAACATACACACACAAATGAGAGGATACATGGTTAATTACCATGCAAACCAATCCCTGTCCATCCAATGTTTGAATTAGTATTTTTTCCAAAACACTATTATTGCTGCAGTGTAGTAACATTCATTGAGGCAACTTATGTTGATTTGTAGATTTGTAGGTTAATTTTGGACTTTTGCGTATGATATATGTATCACATGAAAATAAAAATTAATTTATTAATAACTGCTACGAGGGATGCAAAAAAAATGAACCCATATATAGTGGGATCAATCTACAACTATTAAATGAAAACAAATGACAGATACTGTATTTGTCATGAATATGAATATACATTTCCACTGAGTTAGGTCAATGTATTCATCTGTTTGGAAATCAGAAGGGATGACTTCAGCTTCCACACAACTCTGAACAAGATAAGTAATATAGACACGTGTTGGATTCTTTAACTTCACATGGTGTCAGTTTAACTTGAAAAGTGATGCTTTGACTTGCAATGTCATATTTGTAGACTCTTACCAAACGTGACTGCCTGTTAGTCAACGCCATACTCAAGTGTCCAGGGTGGAGCCTTTTCAAACACATTCTGACCTCTGTTCAGTCCCATTGGCAGGTTATATTTAGCTCCATGGCATGTTTTACTAATGCCACTGGTTGCATTGAAGATAGTCCTTAACTCTTTTACTGTCAATGATGATGATGACAGACGTCCAAACATGTGGCTCTTTTCATCCTCCTGCTGAATTTAAATGATTTTATCACAAGTAGACATCCAATCCATTTGAGCTGGAAGGGTGGTAGTGAATGTACTTTTGTTCATTCGCTGCTAGCCCTCCCACTGATTCAATGACAGCCAATGATTTAGCACTCCTTACCCACTGTGAGTTAAGCTTCCTTATCAATACGGAATTTACTGACTTTTTTCCATAACCCACAAGAGTACTTTGTAATAGCATTACTTTATAGTGTTCAATTATGGTAGTAAATTTTAGCACATGCTTATATTGCTTGTTGTTCAGTTCACAGAACTTACAGATTTTCAAATGGTTCTTCGACTTCTTTATTCCGGTAATGTGTGTTGTTCCGGGTAACGTCATTTTTGCAATATAAGGCGCACCTGACTATAAGCCGCCACCCACCAAATTTGACACAAAAAGGACATTTTTTCAGAGATAAGCCGCACTGGAATATATGCCGCAGCTGTCCCCACACTGTTATGGAATATTTACACCAAAAAATATTAACAGGTAACACATTATTTGACAGCGGCATCATATGACTGTCATAAGACCAAATGAACAATCATGAAGCTTTGAACCAATTGGCTGCAAAGCTTTAAGAAGCTTCATTTGGCCATCACTGCTCCCTTGGGGGAGACAGTCAACCTCTGCTGCCACCTGCTGTCAACACTGTTGTTGTCCAACATGCCTCCTAGCATGCTTTGCAGCACTACAAATGTAAATAACAATCAAAATTCATGTTCTGTGCTTATTATTTCTTCAGTTACTGTTCCAGTTGTTTCATTAATTGCTAGTTATGGTATTTAGTAACACTTTGACAGTGACGCGTTAAGACTGTCATTAGACAATGATAATTATAACATGACACTGTCATGAGCATTATTGAATTCTTATAACAGATGCCTTTTAGTGTTATCCGGCAAATTATCTCACTTTTGAATGGATGTAAAAGATCCCAGCTGGACATAAATGGAGTTCGTGACATAATTTGCCGGATGACACTTAATGACATCTGTCATAAGCATTCAGTAATGCCCATGATAGTGTCATGTCTTAATTATGACGGTTTTATGATGCCACAGTCAAATAAAGTGTTACCTATTAACCCAAATAAATCAACAAATAAGCAGCACTGGACTATAAGCCGCAGGATTCAAAATAAAGGAAAAAAGTAGCGGCTTATAGTTATAGAAAATTACGGTTATTTCAGTGTTTGTGAAAGTATTTTGCCGTTGAAGCAAATACCTTTCATTCATTCATTCATTCATTCAATCAATCATTCATATCCTGTACTGCTTATCCACACGAGGGTCACGGAGGTTGTGTTTCTGGATCCTAATGTGATCATAATTAGTACATATTAGTGTGTAACATGCATGGATTTCTTTTTTAAAAAATGTCAAGTAATAGTCCAGAGGCGATGGTAGTTGCCAATGGTAGATGGTAGCACAATTACAGTTACAACAACAAACATGATAACTTTTTATAAAAAAAAATTTACTCATTCATAAACGCCATAATGTAAGGCAAAACTAATAAAATTAACTATGAACTACGTTTAATTAACAATGTAATTTTATCAATTTTTTGACTTACTGTTTTAAGCCTCAAAAGAACAAGCGTTATAACTAATCCAATCAACTTTCATCCCTTCTCTGGATCTTCATAAATAGGCCTGCCTCTATTATTTCTAGGCTGATAATAATTTACCATAACTAAGTCTTTCCCTGAAGAATGGAAATTTAAATCAAGGTGACAGAATGGAGTCACAGCTAAGAAGTAGCTACACTTCATTTGGGGCGGTATCACTTATGTATTCTCCCTCCGCACGGCAGCAGACCATTTAAGAATACCATTAGTAAATTAGCATACGGTCCCAAAATACAGAAAGGAATAAATTCCACAACCCTGTAATAGATGAGGTAGTGTATAAGTAATGGTAAGCAACATGTTACTGTATTGATTACACGTTTATTGTGGAATTGCCCACTGCTTTAATTAAACCATTAAAGGCAGAATGAGGACAAATAGTCATTTTCCCTTTACCCTATGCAGTGATCCCCATTTATCATGGGGATACTCTTACAGACTCAGCTATAATTGATTTAAAAAAAATAATAATAAAATCAACCATCTTGACCATATACCGTAATTTTCGGACTATAAGCCGCTACTTTTTTCTGTCATTTTGAATCCTGCGGCTTATAGATCGGTGTGGCTTATTTGATGATTTATTTGGGTTCATAAGTAACACTTTATTTGAAAGCAGCGATATAAGATTGTAATAAGACAGTCATAATTATGACATGAAACTATCATGAGCATTACTGAATGCTTATGACAGATGCCATTAAGTGTCATCTAGCAAATTATGTCAGTAACTCCATTTATGTCCAGCTTGGATCTTTTATATCCATTCGAAAGTGAGAAAATTTGCCGCATAACACAAAATGACATCTGTAATAAGCACTCATTAACACTCAAAACAGTGTCATGTCTATGGATGGGAATCAGGAACCGGTTCATATAGAGAACCAGTTCCGAGTGTTTGAATTCCATGGATTCGTTTGGCAGTTTATCTAATGATTCTCTTATCGATTCCAACCACCACAAATTATGTCACGTAATTTATGCATGTTACACACAGTCGAATCAACAAGTAAGACTACATGATTACTCAAATAGTGACCACACACCAAGTATAATCTGAAGAGTCGTCACCGAGTGATTCTGCATGGATTTTCACAGAAATGGTGATTTTTTTCCCCCAAAAAAGTCTATTAATGAGTCTATAGCAGGGGTCCCCATCTGCCGGGCCGCGGACCGGTACCGGTCCGTGGCGCATTTGCTACCGGGCCGCACAGAAATAATAATTTAATAACGACCGCATTCTGGCCGAATTAACCCTGTGCCTCTGCTTAGCACACTAATATCCCTGTCTACTCTAGATATAATACTACGGGATAGATTAGAATGTCGTCATGGAAATCCATTGATTGGACTGCTAGCAGTATATCTTGTTTGTGTATATAATATATCTATGTGCACTTGTCCTCATAATAACGTATTGCTAGGCCGCAGGCGCAGCACATTTGTTCCCGGAAATAATTAACCCCCACACAAGCGAAGATGACTGAAAAACAGACGTCTTTGGAGATATTTTTACGACGAAAAGGGCACCTGACGAGCCTACAACCTCGAAGACCCACGAACTGCGAAGGAGTGGATTCGTGACCCGTTTGTGAATAAACCGAGTGATTTGAGCATGTCTGTGCAACAGGAAGATCAACTTGTTGAGATCCCAAATGACGGCGACCTGATTAAACGTAAATTTGAAATAACAACTCTACCGAGGTTCTGGATTAAAGTCATTCTGGAATATCCTGACATCGCTACAAGAGCAATGAAAACCATGCTACAATTTCCAACATCGTATCTTTGTGAAGCGGGCTTCTGTTTAAGGACAAGGCGAAGTCGTTAATGGTGAGAGCGGTGTGCAGTTGTGTGCAGCTTACATGGCAGGATGTATCTGAGGAGAACTTTTCTACAAGTCCTTCCATGATCAAATGTAAGTTAATATTCCATTCTTTCAAGAAAGTTTCTAGTGTTTACTTTGGAATCGCTGCATTTGCAAATTTTGCGGCTATGTTTAACGTTGCGCGCATGCGCAGAACTGCATCGTTGAAATTTTTGATGGGTTGCAAAATTTGTCAGAACACCGGTCCGTGAAAAAAAGACCCAAATAACACCGGTCCATGGTGCAAATAAGGTTGAGGACCCCTGGTCTATAGTATTCCTCGTCAAATACTCTATAAGAAAAATATCCCATATATGCGTCTAAAATAATCCTAAACGATTTTATTAGCCATTTTAACATTCCTGTTAGAAAGGTTCCTTGGGCATGCGTTCATTCCCAATGCAACCAGTCAGTTACTTCCTGTTTTGGGCCTACGTAACACACGCTGCATATTCTGGGACCGAGAATAGGCGTAAGGTGCGCGTTTCAAGCAGAGTGCGGCGACCTGTTAATCAGTGTGCGTCCATGAACGAATGTAAGTATTTCCTCTTCATGTCATAAAGTTCTTATGATAAGTTAGAGCAGTTATCAGCGCGACGGTTTCGTGTTTTTACTGTTACGTCGGCTGGTTGCTCCCGCTCATCCTCGGTGCATCAAGGAGAGTGTTGTTTACATTATATACACGTTGCACATTTGTGTTAAGAGGGAATGTGTTAGTTTAGCATTTTAAGATGATGTTGTACATCCATATAAGTGAAAAGTGCTTTGTTTATGCCACTTTTATGGCCAAAATGACCGCACGTGCACGCAGCGTGCTTCCGGGTTGTGCGCGCGCGCTCGCGCCCACCCACCTTTGTGTTCATTATACTGTGCGAGTCATGTATCTGTGTCATTGACTGCTTTACAGTCCATTTTCATTGTTTATTGCATCAGCACTAATATGATGTAATTTTCTTTCCTTTAAGAGCCATACATACATATATTCACACATTCCAGTCTTCTTCCACACACATACAAATAAATCAACATCTTTCCATGCATGCTCTCATCTGCTCATTGAATGATTCTCATATCAAGTGCCATTGCCTGTATATAGTTGTGCCTGTTGCCAAGTCGGATTAAAAGTGCCAAAAACCAACTCCACTCTCCGCTCCTTGTGTTCTAACCGACACCCTGAGGCGAATGCACCATAAAATACATTGAACCCAGAACCTTATACAGTCCATTAGTCCAAATTAGAATCGATAAAAGAATCGATAAAGAATCGAATCGTTAAGCAATATCGATAATGGAATCAGAATCATAAAAATCGTATCAATTACCATCCCTAGTCATGTCATAATGATAAGTGTTTAATGACAGTCCTTTGGCACCACTGTCAAATAAAGTGTTACCAATTACCATAACTAGCTATTAATGAAACAACTGGAACAGTAACTGAATAAATAATTAGCACAGAACACGAAATGTGATTGTTATTTACACCTGTAGTGCTGCAATGCATGCTAGGAGGCATGTTGGACAACAACAGTGTTGACAGGTGGTGGCAGCAGAGGTTGACTGTCTCCCCCAAGGGAGCAGGGATGGCCAAATGAAGCTTGTTGAAGCAATGACGCTTTGCAGCCAATTGGTTCAAAGCTTTGTGGTGGTTCATTTGGTCTTAAAGTGTTACCAGTTAATATCGTTTGGTGTAAATATCCCATAATACAGTGAGGACATCTGCGGTTTATAGTCCAGTGAGGTTTATCTATGAACGTTTTGTGCCAAATCTGGTGGGTGGTGGCTTATAGTATAAAAATTACAGTATATACTGTCTATACATTTTGTTTGTTTGTTTGTTTGTTTGTTTGTTTGTTTTGATCCTACAGCATAGTTTAAACAACATTAAACTTAAACACACCTAATTGTCTGTATATAATTAAAAAAACAATTATGAGAAATAAATGTGTTTTCGCTGAAGCGTGAATGATGAACCACATTAAAGCGACGATAAATAAACTTTGTTTGACACGTTGAATGTGACTATTATGATAAGGAATTTTCTTCTGATTTCAGTGAGCAAAGAGGCTGACAAGCATACAGTACCTTAGAATGGCACAAAGAATGTTTCAAGAAAGTGGGAAGGATGGCCGCTCAGGTGAGACGGGATTATGGCAGCGATCAACAGCAAATGTGCTTATCACGACGATCCCAGAGACATAATGAGACCGAGATGAATGTTCTAATCTAACCAATGCCAGTGCTATAATCGGCATTGTTGCTTATATTGTTGCTCACATGTTTTTTGTTATAGGGGTTTACAAAGTAAACGATTACTTTTTTCATAGTATTGAATGTTATGATACACATTAGTTAAACATTTCTTTTGATTACACAAAGAATGTACTGTAAGTTCTACACCCCATTTTTTGTAAATTGCACAATTTTAGATTCTCCAAGCAGTTCTCCTCATTTTTGTTTTGCAGTTTTAGGAATGCTAACAGTTCAGGTGGAAAGGGATCCAAAGACAGGAGCTGCAGTGGTGAAGTCTGTGGCTCCCATGACCACACCAGTCAGTGAGCCCCTGGCCACCACCGTCTTTGACGACGGCAGGAGAAGCATCCATGCGGTCTGTGAGTCAGGCTTTCATCCCTCAACTGAAGAGCTCGGGCAGATTTTGAGTTTTGTTGATGACGTTGGGATGCAAGTAATGCTAGATGAGGTCACGGTCACTGCAAATGAAACAGAACCTAAGCTGGATAATGCAGAAGCCAACGGTGTTCCAGTCAAAAAAACACAAGCCTCTGTCAATCGGTCTATGTCTAAAGAAAACCATCTGTCGGTAAACAGACACATAAGTCCTAACTCTGAAGCTAACCTGATGACAGAGGTCAGTGCGAGTATGAGATCTGAGAAGGATGCAAATGTGATGGTGCTTAGAGACACATCAGGAAAAGAGGTGACCATGGAGGATCAAGATTTGGAGGAAAGCCCAGTTACACTTTTGTTCCTGGGGTACACTGATTCCACAACTACCCAAGAAGACCCAAACATGCTCACTGCTGAAAGAGTGATCATCTCAGATGATGGAGAGGAAAACAGTGTGGCAGATCAGGGGGCAGGAAAAGAGAATCCAAGCGATATGTATCGAAACATATCCCCGAAGGAAAATGTTCAAACATCTCAAGTCCTGGAAGATCGTGCTAATAAAAAATCCTCCGCGCCTGCTGCCGAGGATGGAAAAAGCCCTTCTAAACGCAAGACCTGTCAGTGTTGTTCTGTCATGTAAAAAGTGACCTAATTTGATCAAACTTGTAATTTCCAAAATGAAACTGCATCATTGAGGCCCACTTAACTCAATTGACACACATTAGACTTTTTTTTCTGACCATCTGTTCCTTCCTTTTGATTTTTATTAACTATACACAAACATACGCACCCACACACATCATTATGACAGCATAATGCTGTCATTTGACAGTAACTGTGTAATGGCAGTTTCACTGAGCTCTTTAAAAAAGCACTTTCTCCCCCTAGAGGTGAAAAGCAAGCAATCCAATATGCATGCAAATGCAACTCGTCAGTCAACAACTCTAAAACGTCTTTGTTTACGTCAAGACCTTTTCTTTATACATGAGGGGGAAAATATTACATTCTGTTGGAAGGGATAAAATGGTAGCAAATCAACTTGTTAACTCTTTCACTGCCAGATATACAGTGAGGAGCAGAAGTATTTGCACCTGTTGTGATTTTGCAAGTTCACCCACTTAGAAAATAGGTAGAGGAAATTTCAATCATAGATGCATTTCCATTTATAGAGGCATCATCTATTTTTTAAAAAATAATTAAAAAATGATTTTTCAAATAATTTTATTTGTATTGTACTGGGGTTAATAAGTATTTGTACCCCTGAGAAAATTAGTGCTAAAATTTAGTGCAGAAGCCTTTGTTTGCAGTTACAGACGTCAGATACACATATGGCGACAGGGATTTTAGGCCATTCCTCCACACAAATCTTCTCTAGTTCTGTCATGTTTCGGGGCTGTCGTCAGGGGCGTTACTGGGGGGGGTGCAGTGCCCACTCACGAACACGCTCTGCCCACCCAAAGAAAACTGGATGTAGTACTAACGGCAGTCTGGGCACCGCGTATAGTATCCCATTCATATAGTATTGATGTGTTTTAACCTTTGTGTTGTTTACCTCCTCCTTCACCTTAGAAAAAAAAAAAAAAAAAAAAAAAAAATGAAATGAAATGAAATGAAATCAAATGTTGGTTTTGTTCCTAGGGGGCGCTACACACATTTACGCATATATATATATATATATATATATAAATATATATATATATATATTTTTTTTTTTTTTTTGTACATTTTATCAAAGTTTTCACCAGTGTTTACCTGGCTTTTGAGTTTGGTGAGTTTTGAAGCATTCTGAGGGGGTCAAAGTAGGGCTCAAAGCGTCAGCGGGACAAAGAATGACTGCTAGCGGGCGCTACATAGTGTAATTGGAATTTGTCTTTACACAGTATCAAAGATTGCGCCTGTCTTGACCTGCCTGCCGATTTTGGTGCATTTTGAAGCATTCTAATTGGGTCAAATTGAGCTCAAAGGGGCTGCGGAGCAAATAATAACTATAATAGTAATAATAAAAAACCGAGGAACCACAATAGGTTACCTAAAAAAAACATTGCTACCTGCATGTCCATACTGTTCAGTAATGGATGTGTTCCAAGTCAAATAAAACAAATCAACTTTTATTTGTTTAGACCAAATCACAACAACAATTATCTCAAGGAGAAAACAAAACATGTTTTAAGGTGCAGTATCCCTATGCTGGATTTTGACCTACTTGAGAATTGTAGCTTTTTGATGCCCCCCCCCCCACCCCCCACCCCCAGGTAAGACTAATGCACACCC